>NC_142000.1:5745000-6045000 GCF_049901715.1 Pseudonaja textilis
TCCTATCTCGTAATGAAACGAACTCTGGGCAGCTTACTGCATTAAAATATTAAAGTCCTAACACTAAAGATCTCCAAAAGAATCAAAGTGAGAATCCCAATCAAGACAAAATTGCGTTAAAAGGTTTGTCGAAAAACTGATCTTCGGAATGCACGGTTGGTTTATGGAATGTGGGCCATTTGGTAGTGGAGTGTTTGTTATTTTTCCCCCGAAAAACTCAATGCTTTTGGGGGGTAGGTCATGTTTTGAAGTGTATGTCGATGGCTTGGAAACTTAGGAGGAAAAATGGAAACGGGATATTTCATGTTGTAATTGCAAGTAAATGCATAAAAAAAAAATAAAGCTACAAAACTAGAAGGATATTCATGCTCTGCCATGCATGCGTGGTCTAAAAAAGTTTCTATGTTTGAATGGTGATACAGGAACTGAATGGGCAAAGTCGTTCCCCACAAGAGGTTTTGAGTTCTCCAAAAAGCTGGGTCTTTGCATAGCGTGTTAAGAAGTAGGATTATTTGACCCTGGCCATTTGAATCTTGAGTGAAAATTCTGAGTTAAATTTGTTTTTCCCTGAAGATGTTTCACTTCACTGAAGAACTGAAGAAGCTTCTTAAGTGAGGAGTAAAACTTCTTCAGGAAAAAAACAACGTCCAGTTGCCTTTTGAAAAAGCATTTTTGGGACAACCATGACTGAGAATTTCCATAGATGTTGTTTAATGATCCTTTGGCTTTTCTTGGCTCTCCACAATATACTCTGGAGAGAGAAAAGGCTGGCTATAATTTTGCAGATCTAGAATAGCTTTCATCAACTGGACAACCTCCAGAATGGTTAGAATTTGAAGTACTTAATTTTTTGGAGGATGATCTGTTTTGGGGTTTGTTTGTTTTTTCACATTTGAAGAGGAGAAGAGAGCCGTGCCTTCAATAGCAGTTACCAGAGCCGACGATTCAAAACAAAAACCCACTACAATGCAGTGGCTAAAAATAAATCTTAATTTATTGTGCGCTCGCCAAATCACCCTTCGCAGCCCAGCCGAAAAATGGCTCGGTTTTGCACTGGCTGGCGAAAAAGAGCAGCAGTCCTGGCTTCCAAACGTTTCCCCCCCAGCTCATTATCTATCTAAGCTTGAAAGTTGCTAAGTGACTTGGCAAATTGCCTGTAGCAATCAGCCTAATTCAGCATTTTGAATATAGGGAGTACTTAACTCCCAACATGTTTTCCAACTGTGAGCGGATATTTGTACGATGACATTTATAGTCATCCCTCTGGTGTCTGTGAGTCTCTCCACTTCTATCTGATCCTCCCCACACTTTTGTGAGGTTGCCTGGGATGAGTGACTTTCCCAAAGTCATCCAAGGAACTAAAGGGACACTGAATCCACCCTGGATCTTAGGAGGTCCATTAAACCAACATTATTTTTTTAAAGTAAAGTTTTCCATTGCCGCTGGAGTGGACCAGAAGGGATAAAATAAATCATGAGATCATAAGAGAAAAAATTGATATAGAACCAATCTTAAACTATATACAAAAACAGCAAATAAAGACGTTTGCTCACCTGGAGAGAATGTTTTGGGTTCCTATATCATACAAGGCATACACAAAAAGAGGAGAAGGTCAAAGAACATGAGGCAGATCCAGAAGAAGATGGAGAGACAGCCTCAAAGACACAATACAACATCCAGTAACAAGGGTTGAGGCCACCGGAAGTGCAAAAACCAAAACTTTATGGAGTGTATATTAGAAGTGAAGACCCCTTGAGAGTTGTATTGCAATGAAATTTCATTTTAATTATCATATCATATCCCCACCCCGATTTTAATAACTTTTAAAATAGCAATAGCACTTAGATTTATATACCGCTTCACAGTGCTTTACAGCCCTCTCTAAAAAATTTACAGTCAGCCTCTTGCCCCCAACAATCTGGGTCCTCATTTTACCCACCTGGGAAGGATGGAGGGCTGAGTCAACCTTGAGTTGGTCAGGATTGAACTGCTGACAGTTGGCAGAATTAGCTTGCAATACTGCATTCTAAGGAAGGAAGGAAGGAAGGAAGGGCAATAGCAATAGCACTTAAAATTTATATACCACTTCACAGTGCTTTACAACTTTCTCTAAGCTGTTTAACAGAGTCAATGTATTGCCCCCAACAATCTGTCTTCATTTTACCCACCTCGGAAGGATGCAAGGCTGAGTCAACCTTGAGCCTGGTGAGATTCGAACTGCTAAATTGCAGGCAGCTGGCAGTCACAAATGCAAGGATTTAAGAAAGAAAAATATCAAATGTCGGCTCCTAGTACTTGATTTTCAAAAATACCACTCTAGCCTCCCTTAACTTTGAAAATTACTGTGTCAGCAGCTACAGCTCAGTGCTTTTCTGGGACAAAGGTTGGAAGGATCAAAGTAAACTGACTTTCGAGCAAATTCTCTTTCTACCTCACCTTTTCCCCTGAGTGGCAAGAAACTTTAAATGGGACCCCCAGCCAGAGAAGGACAAATGGCTATGCATTCACCATTTTGTCTGGCAAGCTGATTTGATTTTAGATGAATTTGATTTTGGTTCACGCAGAATGCCCCATTTCTTTTCTCTACAACCAAAGACAGGCCTTCCCACTGTTATACAGATCCTACCATCAGGAGGTTTTTTTTTCCTTCTGTATAAAGAGACTCCCATAAGCTTTATTTCTGATCTCAGTTCCCATAATTATGGAAAACTGTTCCTGAGCTTTTACCTACCACCCTCATTTACCTATGTGCTTGAAAACTGAAATCATGTATGTGTTGATCTGTATCCCACTTTTATTTTTTACATATAACTGAAGGCGGGGAACATATCCAATTTAGTTACCTCCTCCTATTTCTACCCCCCCCCAACAACAACCCTATGAGGTAGGTTGGACCGAGGGGGATCAGCTCAAGGTCACCTGGCTTGCTTTCATGGATCAGGTAGGACTACAATTCCCTGTTTCCTGGTGATTGGTTCAAAGTCACCTAGTCGGCTTTCTTGCCTAAGGAGGGAGGGGGTACTAGAACTCACAGTCTCCTGGTGATAGGCCCAAAGTCATTTAGCTGCTTTTCATCGATAAGACCAGACTAGAACTCACAGTGTAGAATAGAATAACAGAGTTGGAAGGGACCTTGGAGGTCTTCTAGTCCAACCCCTTGCTTAGGCAGGAAACCCTACACCACTTCAGATAAATGGTTATCCAACATCTTCTTAAAAACTTCCAGTGTTGGAGCATTCACAACTTCTGGAGGCAGGTGGTTCCACTGGTTAATTGTTCTCACTGTTAGGAAATTTCGCCTTAGTTCTAGGTTGCTTCTCTCCTTGATTAGTTTCCCCCCGTTGCTTCTTGTCCTGCCTTCTGGTGCTTTGGAGAATAGCTTGACTCCCTCTTCTTTGGGGCAGCCCCTGAGATACTGGAACACTGCTATCATGTCACCCCTAGTCCTTCTTTTCATCTTCCACATTTTATCCTGATGCCTTACCCAGTGACTAGACCAAACTGCTTCTCCTGTGTTCTCCTGGTCTTCCTTTTCTTCAGACTGAACATCTTCATCTCTCCATATTTTTACTCTTCAGGAACTATGCCGTTCCATGGCCTGTTGGCTAGAACTGGGTTATCATAGAGATAACAGGGTAATTTTTCTTTAAATGCAGTGGTTATTGATTATAGGAAAGGGAAGATACTAATCTGGAAAACAGATCATCCTGACAGACACTGGTGCTTTCGACTTTGTGTACACATGCAAACCTTTAGCTTTCACTGACTTTCTTTGCTATGTGTAATCCTTGACTTACAGCCACTCATTTAGTGACCGAACTTACAACGACACTGGAAAAAGTGACTTATGACCATCCCTGTGGTCACATGATCAAAATTCGGACCCTTGGCCTATGATCATCTTTAACAACCCTCCACAAGCCAAATCCACGGGGAAGAAAGATTCACTTAGCAACCGTGTTACTAACTTAACAAGTGCGGTGGTTCACTTAACAACCGTGGCAAGGGAGGTGCTACAATGGGGCAAAAGTCACTTACCCACTGTCTTGCTTAGCGATGGAACTTTTAGGCTCCATTTTGGTCGTAAGTCGAGAACTACTTGTATCATAAGTTTCCTAACCAAATATAGTTTAGGAAAAATCAGAGGCACGTTAGACTCGTTCTCAAAACAAGCAATAAAGCTGAGCTCCAATTCCTTCCCATCTGTTGTCTGACCTAATCTATATCTATAAAAGCGAAAGACCACTCACACCTCATCACAAAATCTCCAGAACCGTAAAGCCTACAAACTTGAAATTTGGCACATATGTTCCTCTTGGCTTCTAGATGCTCACAAAGAAAGGATTTTTTGAAATGACCATCGGAGCATTAGTATTTCGTATAGTATTATTATTAACATGCTCTGATGCTAAAGGGTTCTACTCCCCCTCCCCACCTGAAAAGAATTCTGTTCCAAATGCAAAACACAAACAGAGGAGAGAAGGTTCAGTTTCAATTTTAGTTTCATAGCAGCAAGCAGCTTTAGTACAGAACAGTTGAGCTAAGCCACGCCCAGGCTCCTTGCTGTCTCCTTGCTCACACAGCAAATACTCTTTCAGTTTCCAAACAGCCCTCAACTCTCACACACTGACTGACAGGACGCTAGCCAGATGAATACTGATGGATGCTGGTAGGCAGAGGCAGAATTACCCTTATTTTCCTCCCCAAACCTAAGCCCAATCACATGGTTTCGTCGCAAAGCACGGGTATCGAGCTAGTAATCAGTGCCCCAATTCCTTCCTAGCTTTTGTCTGACCTAATTAGGAGATAAGGGAAACTTAATGTACCCAAAGAAAATGAATCGCAGCAGAAGTCTTTTTTTCAGCCTTCTCTTTAGGTGGGTTTTTCACCAGCTTTCTCCCTTAGGACTTAATGCCAAATCTGTTATCACTGTCTTGATCTAGAACCGGAATTGGTGAGTGGTGATATTCCTGTAGGCTACTATTTTCAGCCACGAGCTCGGGAGTCTCTCCGGGCCATTATTTGGGGCCAGCTTTTTCTGGTTTCATAGGCAATAAAAAGCCCACCTGTCTGACCCACACTGCATTACAGACCCCAATCTGCATGCTCCCCATCCCTGGAGTCTGTGATTTCAAGGGGAATCGAGATGAAGAGAGGAGGGCATGAGATGGTGGAGCTGCCAGGGATCGAACGAGGAGAGAACCGGGAGTGCCTGAATGGCCGCTTCACCATTAGCACCCTGTTCAGCCCCGAAGGCAGCGGCACCAACCCCTACAGCCCAACGGGGGCTACTCCCTATGACATCACCCAAACCAGCCACTGTACCCATAACAGCACCTTCTACATGCAGACCTTTGGATACAACACCGTTGATGTCGTGCCCAACTATGAAAACTATACCAACACCAAGATCTCTGGCGAAATGAAGAAGCCGAGACCAACACTTGCAGATCTGCACTCCTTTCTTAAGGTATACGCCAACTAATTCAGAGCCGTCCTCTTCCTCTTCCTCTTCCCTCTTCCCTTCCTTTCTTCATCCTCCTCTCTCTTCATCCTCCCTTCCCCTTCATTTCACTTCATCCTTTTCTTTCTTCATCTTCCCCTCCTTTTTCATCTTCCTCTCCCCTTCATCCTTCCTTCCCCTTCTTCTCTCTTCCCTTTATCCTCCCTTCCCCTTCACCCTTCCTTCCCCCTTTTCACTCTTCCCTTCCTTTTCCTCTCCTTCTTCACTCTCTCCTTCTCCGTCTTCATTCTTCCCTCCCCATCTTCTCCTTCCGTTCTTCATTTTTCCTTTACCTTTCCTTTCTTTTTCCTTTCCTTTCCTTTCCTTTCCTTTCCTTTCCTTTCCTTTCCTTTCTTTTCCCTTCCCTTCCCTTCTTCCATCCTCCTCTCTCTTCATCCTCCCGTTCCTTCCCCTTCATCCTCCCTTCCCCTTCATTTCACTTCCCTTCATCCTTTTCTTTCTTCATCTTCCCCTCCTTTTTCATCTTCCCCTCCCCTCCCCCTTCATCCTTCCTTCCCCCTTTTCACTCTTCCTTTTCCTCCCCTTCTTCTCTCCTTCCCAGTCTTCATTCTTCCCTCCCCATCTTCTCCTTTCCTTTTCCTTCCCTTCCCTGATACCTCAGCTACTGCTGAGAAATTCTGCTTGGCTATTTCCTTCCTAAAATAAAAAAAAAAACTATGAATCTGTAATCTTCTGCTGAGGCGGCTGTTGTGCTCTTTCTGTCTCAAGAGTGAAGTCCTCCAAGGGAAACACGTGGCGATAACCCTCCTATTGTTCCGGATGCTTCTCAACTACACGGGCACCCCCACATTCTCCACGCTTTTATCAACCCCATTTCCTTCCCCCTTAGAAACTGTTCTCTCTGTCCCTCTGTTTTTGTTTCTTTTTTATAATTTTTTTTTATTTTTTAATAACAAGATAAACATAAGCATACATAACAAGATAAACATAAACATACCACAAAAAACATAAAAATATCCTTCTTCATAAATTTACAAACGGTGCATCGATTGGTTTATCACTTTTTTTTGTGCATCCATTTCCTAGTCACTAGTATAATTGTATTACATAATAGCTCATATTATCAATCAATAATTGTATAACCTAATATCATCACTAAAAAAAATCACTTATAAGTTTGTTAATTCATATTTTAACGAGATAACTATAGTTTACTTAATTTATTTTGCAATAAATCATAAGATCATACCAAATCTACCTTGATAATGTTTTATAAAGATAATATTAAGAAAAAAAAAATTTATGCTAAATCTGAATATTCTATCATTATATTTTATTATCTAACCATTGATAAAAAAGATCCCAAACTTCATAAAATTGTTTATCTTCTTGTTCTCTGATTTCATCTGTCCCTCTGTTTTTCCAGCCAGAAAATAGCCAACGGCATCCCCCGAGATACGAAGCCCACCGAAGAAACAGCTGCTCAGAAGAAGCGGCAGAAGAGGAGGATACTAAGGAGAAAGAGAAGGATCCAGGAGAGCCTGTCCGATTTGGATGGGTCAAGGGGGTGATGGTGAGTAGCTTTCACAGACCATCTTCTCGAAAAAACTTTATTAATTTTACTTTTTAAAAAAACAACACAACTACAAATTATGCACGACAAAAAGGTCTTAGCATAGGCCAAGAGGGAAAGAGAGGAAGGCTTGAGAGAGGAAAGAGGGAAAGGGAAGGGAAGGGGAGGAAAGAGTAGGGAAAACAATTATAATAAAACCATATTTTTTGTGACTGTCTGTAAGGTCCTTTCTTCTTCAAAACAATCGTCGGCGGTGCTTTTCTTTATCTCTGCTTCGGAGACCCTCGGCCTTAATTTTCCTAGAGGTGATCTATCTTTGGTTTACAGACCATCTTCTCAAGCTCACAGGATCCTTTCCAACCAGCTCAATGCGCTGGGCTACTATTTCCACCATCCTGCAGCAGTTTGGTCTCATCTAAAGGGCAACACGTTCATTTACTACTCTGATCTTGCCTCATTTTCATGATATAATTTTAACAGTCCTAAAGATGCGGTGGCTCGTTGGCTAAGGATGCTGAACTTGTCCATCAGAGAGGTGGGCAGTTCGGCAGTTCGAATCCCTAGTGCCGCGTAATGGAGGGAGCTCCCGTTCCTCCTCCCAGCTTCTGCCAACCTAGCAATTCGAACGCACGTTAAAAAAAAAAAAATGCAAGTAGGAAAATAGGGACCACTTTGGTGGGAAGGGAGTAGCGTTCTGTGGACCTTCAAAGGCATTTAGTACTGCTGGCCACATGACCACGGAGACATCTTTGGACAGCGCTGGTTCTTCGGTTTTGTAATGGGGCTGGAAACGACTAGCATGGATGTGCGAGGGGAACCTTTACCTTTTTAAAGCAGAGGTACAAATTATGTGTAAACCTCCAAAACCACCACGTTAGTTTCTGAAAGCCATAGCTTCCTGCCACTGAATGGACCTTAGGTACCCAAATAACCAAAGATGCAAAACTACATAGTGGAGAGATATTGCGTTAATTTGAATAAATGTTAAGAATATTTCTACTGCAATAATTTTCAAAAAAGAAAGGAAAACCCACAAAATACATCCACGGAGAGACAGAAGCTCTGTGTAAACTCCCAAGGTTCTTTCCCTGACATTCTCTTTTTCTAATAAAGGAGAATATTTGTAGCTTGGGATTGAAATGAACGGTCTTTGGTGCTCTCTGATCTTGGGTGGTTTTCTTGCAGACGTTTTATCACCAACCTAGGAAACATCATCAGTGTTAGAATGGTATGGTATCTAGCAGGGTTAGAAGGGTATCTAGCACTAATGATGATATTTAGATTGGGTAATGAAACATCTGCAAAAACCAAAACAAAACACTCCACCAAGCTCAAGAGAGCACCAAGGGCTCTTCATTCTGTTTTCTAAATCTTCAGCTAAAGTTGTCCTTAAGTTACACCTGTAATGGAGCCTGTCCATCACAATCGTGACTCCTCATGGTCATAAAGCAGATCAACTGATCTGATTTTATGGCCTTTTTTTACAGCGGTTGTTAAATGAAGCCATGGTTCGCTATAGGCTAAAAACTGGAAGCAAATTGTGGTAACATGATCGCAGAATGCTGCAAATACCTGTAAATGCAGCCTGGTTTGCCAAGCACCTGAAGTGTGGTCATATGACCATGGGGGAAGCCATCAGAACTTCAAATCCAGGTTATAAGAACCCCCATGCAGATCCCTCAGAACTTCCAATGATTGCTAAGTGACCTCTTGCTAAGTCAAAGTCTACCTTGACTTCTTTCCTTCTCCCTCTCTGTGTTCTGACCACGGCTTCCTAGACTGTAATTACACAAACGCTTACTTTAAAAACAAGTCTTATTTTATTGCAACACTAGAAATTGTTTTCATTTCCAGCCAAAATTAATGTCAAACAGTTCCTCGAAATAAGCACCCACCTTTCTGTCCTGTGAAGTGCTGCCAATAACAGAAGTATCAAATGAACTAGAACAAAAACCAACCGAGGTACAAAGAGCTTAAAGAATGAATCTGAACCGAACGAATGACTTTGCTTCCTGCAAAGGTTTCATCATCTTGGCCTGCCCTTTATCCCTTATGGGAGGGGCAATCACCTCCCAGCTTTACTCCCAATTTGCCCCTTTTGTCTCAGCTGCTCTTGCCTTCTAGCAGCTCTGTGCACATGGGCACTGGGAACAGGCTCCCCTGGATCCTCTGCCTCGCTGCTGCCAGACTCCGCCGGCTCCAGAGGCAGCACCCCACTCCCAGATGGTCCTGGCCCCACTTCTGCATCGGATGCAGGACCCTTGTCCGAGTCCTCTCCAGACTCCCCTTTCTTCCCCACTGTCCAATTCCACTGCCGTCTGCACAGGCTGCCGGTGAACCATAACACTGTTTGTCTGTCTCTCTCATCCCCAAACTTGATCGCAGAAAGTATGACTTCAGCTTCCCGAGTCCCAGCTGATTGGCTGGGTCTTCTTTGGTTTCCCTGCACAGGAGAACAGAACTGGAAAGCAGGTTAGTGGTGTGGGTAGGGAAGGGGGATTTTGCAGTATCCTTCCCCTGCCATGCCCACCAAGCCACGCCCACCAAGCCACACCATTTCCACCAAGCCACGCCCACAGAATAGGTAGTAAAAAAATTTGAATCCCACCACTGGCACAGTCTGATATTTTTCTAATTATACTTTCATCTGTAGGTGTGTCTTTATTTTTCCAACATGGTGCGAATTCAATTCTCGCTGCTCTCAGCACATGTATTAGAGCTTTATTATAGCTTTCTGGTAATATACCTAACAAAAATATTCCTGGTTTTAAACCTGTGTGTTGTTTTATCATTTTCTCTAACCATGTATGTATTTTTCTCCAATTTTTTTTTGCCTTTGTGCATGTCCACCACATGTGACAGTAAGAACCCTGTATCTGATTGCATTTCCTACATCTGACCTTCCTTAAGGGGTCATCCTTCTTTGGTTCTTCCCACTTACTGGTTGCTGCTTCTGCCTTCTAGATTCGTTGCATGCTTAACATCTGGGGTGTGATCCTGTATCTCCGGCTACCTTGGATCACTGCACAAGCAGGCATAGGTAAGTCCTGTCAAATTCATTTGCTGCTGGGCATAGCTGGCTGGGGAATTTTGGGAGATGAAGTCCACAAGTCTTAAAGTCGCCAAGTTAGGAGAGTCGTGCCTAGGAGAAACAGAAGTTGGAGAACCTCAGTTTGTTCTGATCTAGGCTTCCCGAGAAAGCATAAAGCACAATCTTAGTCCTGGCAAAATCTCTTTTATTTCCATGGCTGTGAATTATATTCATTCACAGCTGGCCAGGCTTCCCAAACAGTCTTTCAGAGGTATGTTTATAAACACCCACCTTATTGTACTTGGAATGCTGCCAGAGAAATAATTGCAGGATGCAGGGCAAGGCCAAACTCGACACAGAGTCAAACAGCACTTTTCAAAGCTTGAACCGACCAGACGAACTCATTGCTTCCTGCAAAAGCTCACGTCCCGTTCCCTCCTCTTTTATGTCTCATGGGAGGGGCCAATCATCTCCAAGGTGTGGCCTTACTTCTCAGTTGACCCTGCTTTCTCAATTGTTCTTGTCTTCTGGTAGCCCTGTGTATGCACAGGCTGGGAATCGGTTCCAGAACCTCCCCCGCCTCACTGCTGTCTGAGTCTGAAGGGAGCTGATGACCATCAGCCTGCCCTGGCCCCGTCCCTGACTCTAATGCTGAGCCCTTGTCCGAGCCCTCCTCAGCCTCCAAGACTGGCCCAGGTTCTCTCCCAGCCTCCTCACTACTGTCTGACTCTGCTGTCAGCTCCATCAGTCACAACACAGTTGAACGAAGGCCTTCTAGCCCAAGAGAATTGAAATGACTTCTTTCATTTTGCAGCGCTGACTTGGGTGATCATTCTAATGTCTGTCACCGTGACCACCATCACCGGATTATCCATTTCTGCCATCTCCACCAACGGCAAAGTCAAATCAGGTAGCAATTTATTCAGTAGCCAAAGAACAAGCGAAACCATCGGGGTGCGCGGAGAGTAAAGCATACTCCCAGATATTTGGACTGCCTCTCTCTCTCTCTTTTTGAATATAGATTTTTATTAAGTTTCATTATAAGATAAAAAGAAACAAAAGTTATAGAACTAAGAGAAAGTGAGAAGGGCTGAGAAAGAGGGGGAAAAGTATTAACTGCTGCCTTCAGGGCAGTAAAATACAAAATAAAACAATTTCAATCTCAAGCTTTTGGCTTACGTTTCACGAATTTCAAGCCATTTCTATAATAATAATGAAAATCATTCTAATTATTAAACTAAACCTACAGTTTCATTTGTTCAGGTTTGAGCAAAATAAAAATAAAATAAAAATCCAGTAGTGGTTTCCAAGTAGAACCAAAATTAGATAGGCTCTTCTTAAAAACATCCAGTGATAGAGCATCTAGAACAATGGTGGGATTCACATTTTTTTTACTACCAGTTCTGTGGGCGTGGCTTGGTGGGCGTGGCAGGGAAAGGATACTGCAAAATCCCCCTTCCCTCCCCACCCCACTAACCTGCTTTCCAGCTCCGTTCTCCTGTGTAGGGCAACCAAAGGAGACCCAGCTGATCAGCTGGGGGTCAGTGGGAGGCAGAGAAGAGATGGGGTTGGCGGGGCCAGTCAGAGGTGGGATTGGCTGGTTCTCCAAACTGCTCAAAGTTTCCACTACCAGTTCTGCAGAACTGGTCAGAACCTGCTGACCTCTCGTATAGGGTCTTCTGCTTGAGCAGCAGGATAGACTAGAAGCCCTCCAAGGTTCCTTCCAACTCTCCGATTATTTAAAACAGCCACTTTTGCCATCTCTACTAACCCCATCATAAATCATAGTTATAATCATTAATTAATTAATTTAGTGTTGCATAACGGTGATTGCATAGGTGCCATACACGAAATGAATAAAATTGAAAAGCGACTGTGCTGACTGCGCTGCTCCCATCTCTTAGGTGGGACGTATTTCCTCATTTCAAGAAGCCTTGGGCCAGAGTTGGGAGGCTCCATCGGCCTCATCTTCGCTTTTGCCAACGCCGTGGCTGTGGCCATGCATACGGTGGGCTTTGCAGAAACGGTGCGAGACCTCTTGCAGGTATGGCGTGAGCAGAGTGGGAGCAATTGGTGGGAAAGGAAGCATGGGAAATGCTGGTTTTGCACTGAGACCTAGTCAAGGCTGATCTTGAAAAAGCAACTTCAAATCTCAACAAATAAATGCTCTGTCCGATCTAAATATTGCATATAAAATCATACATTGAAATGTCGTACCTGCCAATGAATACTTCAGCTTCAATCATAACAATACAAGAGCAAACAATAGATACAAACTCAGGGTTAACCGCACCAAACTTGATTGCAGGAAATACGACTTCAGCAACCGAGTGGTCAATGTTTGGAATACTCTACCTGACTCTGTGGTTTCTTCCCCAAACCCCCAAAACTTTAACCTTAGACTGTCTACTGTTGACCTCACCCCCTTCCTAAGAGAGCTGTAGGGGGCGTGCATAAGTGCACCAATCGTGCCTACCATCCCTGTCCTATTGTTTCTTTATATTTTTCTTTTAAGTATCTATCTCATGCATTCAAAACTATGTTTATTCTTATACCTGTATCTTGTAAGCGATTGACAAATCAAATAAATACTAAAAAAAAAACGTACTTGAATGGAGGTCACCAGATCTCTCAAAGCTATGGATTATACAAAGTTGGGGAGTCCAGGAGATGTTTCAGAAGAAAACAGTGTCAGCCCTTCAAGGATGCCCATGTTAAGAAACCAACAGAAGACTAGAATGATACTTGATTAAGTTAGGTCAAGTGTTTCTCCACCTTGGCCACTTGAAGACATCTGGACTTCAAACTCCCAGAATTCCCCATGGCTGGCTGAGGAATTCTGAGCATTAAAGTCTTCAAGTAGCCAAGGTGGAGAAATACTGAGATAGGCTACTGTAACAAAATCTTGATTGTGTTTCCCTTCCCTCCCTCTTGTACCCCACGAAGTCAGAAAGGGGCAAGCTGAGCTTCCTCCTGTACTATCTTCTTTCTCAGGGTTCAAAGAAAGCTTCTGCCTTCTTAGATTTATGGAAGCTGAAACATCTGTACCTCTAGTCTAGTGAACACTTCAGAGCTTTTCAACTCTGCTCACCTGGACTTGCTAGGAATCTATCAGGCCCTTTTCCTTTTTTTTAAAAAAAAATGTTGAGTTCAATCTGTAGGGTGGTGGACATTCCCTTGGCCCAATCCAGGAAATTTGCAGTTGTCTGATGGATGGATTTTTCTCTCCAAAGGAATATAACTCAAGCATGGTGGATCCAACCAATGACATCCGCATCATCGGAGTTGTCACGGTGACGGTGCTGCTTGGAGTATCCTTGGCTGGGATGGAGTGGGAAGCCAAGGTAAGTGCATTATTGTGGGAAATGGGGAAGATTGGGCTGATTTGGGAGGAAGCATCTTCCATTGAGGGAATCACTCTAGCTTTCCATGGTCTACATATCTCACAGTCCTTAGATGCTGGGTCATCTTGGCCATCATGATTGAGTTGTAGGTCAGGAATGAGCAAAGCCAACTCCAAAAAAAGGGGGAGTGGACCTATGGATGTTCAACCCCTTTTAGAATCCCCTACCTTCTCTCTCTCCCACTGATGCTACAAACTGGGTAGTACTTACTCTGAGTAGAAAACTGAACTATATTGCAGATAGCTTTTCAAAAATCAGTGGAGGGCAATACTTTATAGATTCAGTTTTCCTAGCTAGATATTCTTCAGTTGTGTTGGCCAAAACTGGCAAAGGATCTGGGGAATGACGTCCCAACCATGTCTACATTGGAGAAGGTTGGTAACTGAAGAACAGTTCCTGGAGACTTTGACCTGTTACCCATTAGAACAAAATTACCACACCCCAAACTGGAGCAACTGTTCTCCGCCCCACCAACTCCTTTCCCTTTTGGGGAATCCTGAGTTAAGTAAACCCAAGATAAGAAAGTCCTTTCGTTATGCTGGCTCAGGAGGATGGAAGTTTGGATATGAATCAAGGTGGAAAAAAAATAAGCTATCACGTTGGAAGGGGATGGCCAACATTTCTGAAGAACCGCCAAGAGGATGGGGAGAATGAGTGCTTTCATCAAACAAATCTATATAGTCACTTAGGTCAGGCATGATGGGGTTTGTAGTCAGTGGTGGGATTCAGCCAGTTCGCACCACTTCGGTTGTTAACTTTCTGAGCAGTTTGGTGAACTAGTTGTTGGAAGAAATCATTAGGGCAGAGAACCGGTTGTTAAATTATTTGAATCCCACCACTATTTGTAGTCCAATACCCAGAGAGAGTATTGTGTTGGGGGAGGGCAATTGTCGTGTAAACCAGGGTCGCCAAACTTTTGGACCTCAGGGACCACCAAAGTCATAATTTTAAATCCCGCGGACCAGAGACCCTGGGAAAATCCCCCAAAAGTCTGCAGGAAAATTCCTCATCCCGTTTTCCTACCGATCAATCATTCTTTATTTGGGATCACAGGATACCGTCTCCAGCTCTGTTCTCAGGGGAAGAGAGAGAGAGAGACTTTTGGCTTCATGCAAGGAAAGCAGTAGACGCAGCAGAAGTCTTTCTTTCTCTCCCCCAAACTCAACCAGAAATGAGTCTTTGTGAGACTTCTCATGCTGGTGCAGCCTCTTGGAGCAGGATGCCTTGCAGGGTCCCAAAGACTCATTTCTGGCAGAGTTTGGAGGAGAGAAAGAAAGACTTTTGCTGCTTTCCTTGCGTGCAGCCAAAAGCAGAAGAAGAAAGAAACAGCTCAGTGGCCAGGCCAGGTACGTGGGTCGATTGGGGCAAGGTCCCCCCTCCGCCCTTTCCCCTCTCCTCTCACTACCTCATGTTTTTCTCAATGCAAGCTACGTAAACCTTGTGTTCCCGCGGGCCATGTGGGTGGCACAGCCTTGTCTTCCTGCGCAACCTGGATTAATTGCTTGGGGGTGACATTTCTCTGAGGACCACCAAAACTTTCTCGCGGATCATCAGTGGTCCCTGCCCCACTGGTTGGCAACCACTGATCAAAACTGGTCATAATGGATATGGCTATATGAAGGAGACCAAATCTGGGAAGATTGATCTAAACTCTTCAAACTGCCCTTCGTGTATTGTTTGCTTGGTTTTGCAAGGCGCAGGTTCTGTTTTTTGTGGTGATCATGATTTCCTTCATTAACTACGTGGTGGGGACGGTTATGCCAGCCACCGAGGAGAAGCAGGCCAAAGGATTTTTCAGCTACCGAGGTGAGTGGGAGAGAGGTGGCCTGAAGAAGGGGCCGTTTGCAACTGAAAAGTTCCAGGACACTTTGATTTGGGGCAAGGGATAGAATGGGAAGAAGTGGATGGATGTATTTGTGTGTATATATATATATTTATATATCTAAGTATAGTATATAAGATCATACATTGCAATGTCCTACCTGTCAATGAATACTTCAGCTTCAACCATAACAGCACAAGAGCAAACAATAGATACAAACTCAAGGTGAATTGCACAAAACTTGATTGCAGGAAATACGACTACAGCAACAGAGGGGTCAATGTCTGGAATACTCTACCTGACTCTGTGGTTTCTTCCCCAAACCCCCAAAACTTTAACCTTAGACTGTCTACTATTGACCTCACCCCTCTCCTAAGAGGCCTGTAGGGAGCGTGCATAAGCGCACCAACATGCCTACCGTCCCTGTCCTTTTGTTTATTTTATTCTTCTTATATGTATCCATGTATTCATAGCTATGTTTTTACTTATACCTGTCATCTTGTAAGCAATTGACAAAAATAAAAAAATAAAAAAAAATATTTTTTTGAAACATGCGGACTTCAACACCCATAATTCAACAGCCAGCCATGTTTCCTGAGGGATTCTGGGAGATGAAGTCCACATTTACTTCTCAACTCTAGCAACTTTAAAACATGTGGACTTCAACTCTCAGAGTTCAATGGCCCGCCATGTTATCTGAAGGATTCTGGGAGATGAAGTCCATATTTACTTCTCAATTGTAGCAATTT
Organism: Pseudonaja textilis; assembly: GCF_049901715.1. Classification (NCBI taxonomy): domain Eukaryota; kingdom Metazoa; phylum Chordata; class Lepidosauria; order Squamata; family Elapidae; genus Pseudonaja; species Pseudonaja textilis. Next base: position 5,761,044 of record NC_142000.1, read on the forward strand.
TTAAGTCAGGTTGACTTCAACTCCCAGAATTCAATAGCCAGCCATTTTGTCTGAGGGATTCTGGGAGCTGGCGGCAGTGGAACTCTGGGAACTGAAGTCCACATGTCTTAAAATTTCCAGGGCTGAGAAATACCACTTTAAAAGGAGCGCAAGCAGGCACAACATAGGGTGGTTCAAAACAATCAAGAGGGCAGTCCCAAATAAACGATGGAAACTGTGCCCCTTCAATTGATGTGTCCAAGAAACAAGACTTTGATTGTGTGGATACAGTTGTCCCACCTCCCTCCATGCACTTCCATAAATCCAAGCATAACTTTATAAACTGAACAATCCATTTTTTTTTCCCTTCAGCCAACATTTTTGCTCAGAACTTTGTTCCCAGCTGGCGGGGCCCCGATGGCAGCTTCTTCGGTTTGTTTTCCATCTTCTTCCCATCAGCCACTGGCATCTTGGCAGGAGCCAACATTTCAGGTGATTTGAAGGTAGGCCTGGTTGGCTGTGGCCACAGGGAGGAGAAGGGGTACCTGTCCAGCTGTCAAATTATCTGTCAAACCCTTGTTGGAGTCTGATTCTCAGGGGGAGGTCAAGCAGCCGACAGGGAGTGGGAGTGTGGCTCCGGTGGCTGTGGAGGAAATGGAGAAGGGCATAGTCCAGCTGGGCATTCAGAGGAAGAGCGAGGCCCACATCCTCTTCATCCTAGGGCACACGGGGAGGAACGGAGAAGGGAGCAAAGTGGCTTACGGGAGAGAAAAGGGCCCTGATCCCTTTCATTAGTTGCAGCAGGGAGAACAGGATATAAAAGGGGCATTTGCAAACAGCTCCTTGCTGGAAGCAAAGTGTGCATTATTTTTGTCAGGCTTATCTGGGTTTTGGCATCCTCCCAACTGTGGGTGCTGCGTTATCTGTTCTAAGTCTGCAATTTATCATCCTGGCCTGCCGTGTTAATTACTTCAGCGTGGTTTGTGTTTTTTTTTAAAAAAAATTTCTAATTATTTTTACTTTGGGTTCGGGCATTTCATCCCTTCGTAGACTGTTTTTTGAAGAGTTTGATCTCCAGCCAAGGATAACTGGACATTGGGGGCCAAGTTGGAGGCATTAAAGGGAATTTATTCTACTTTTGTGACTTTGCCCCAGATCATCACATTATCATTTGTTTCTCTTGGCCAGGATCCTGCTGTGGCAATTCCTAAAGGAACCCTCATGGCTATTTTTTGGACAACCGTATCATACCTGGTTCTGTCAGCTACAATTGGTACGTTTACGGATAGGTACAACTACGCATATTAGGACAAAAATTGTGTGGGGTGAACTCAGTTTATCACGACTTAGCACACAATGTTTTTGTAATTTTTCCAACTCACTAGCAAGCAAGCAGGGACAAGGGCTGGGACTAAGGCTATGAGAGATCTCCCTTTGGTTACACTTCTAAGAGGAAACATGAGCAGAATCTAGGAGTATTTAGATCAGGGGTGTCCAACCTTGGCAACTTTAAGACTTGTGGACTTCAACTCAATTCTGTTTTCAGGTTTCTAGACTCTCAAAATGATGAAACAAGTGTGGACTTTTTATATTTCAATCCAGTTGTTGCACCAAGCACAACTCGTCTTGCATACGGTATTGTGTGATTTTGGGGTGATGTAAAAATTCTAATTCCCATCCCTTCCCCTTCCGTGGGTCATGATCTCCCATGGACCTGGTTCTAAATGTCTTTGAAAGAACTAAAAACGCTTCACAGTAGTTTTCCCAGAGATCAACCAGAGAAGATGATGGGATCCCACAAACATTTTTCTCCCCATTGTCTTCTCCCTCTTTGGATTTTCGGGACTAGCTGATGTGAAAGCACAACACACAAAGCTGCAGAGATCTTCATAAAAGAGTTGGTGTTCGGGTCTTCATTGGAAAAAAACGGGATGGAAAAGAAGTAAGAAATTAACCTTGATGGTTCTTCCTAGGTTCTTGTGTTGTCCGTGATGCCTCTGGAAGCCTTAATGATACCGTCCTCGCTGGTTCCATGGGCTGTGAAGGCATTGCTTGTGGTTATGGCTGGAACTTCACAGAGTGTGCTCAGAGACATAGCTGTCAATATGGGCTGATCAATTATTATCAGGTACAAAAAATTGTAGAATGTGGTGGTTGGAAGGAAACCATCAAGTTCAACTCCATTCTGAGGGCTGGAATCTACTACTTGTAGGTAGTAGTGGGATTCAAAATTTTTTACTATCAGTTCTGTCGACATGGCTTTGTGGGCATGGCAGGGGAAGGATATTGTAAAATCTCCAGTCTGAGGTGTGATTTGCCGGTTCTCCGAACTACTCAAAATTTCCGCTACTGGTTCTCCAGAACTGGTCAGAACCTGTTGGAAACCACCTCTGCTTGTAGGAGAAGAGCAGGCAGAGGAAGGAGGAATTAAATGTGTCATTAGCTTAGAATCCTTACGTTGCCACAAACAGTCTAACTCCAACCTCTCCTGAATTCCATCGACCCTTATCTGGCACCAATTTAATACTGAACTTTAGCTGAGTAGATTCGTGTTTAGGCTTGAATAAAACATCTGCGCTGCAACTTAACTTATGGTCCTGATCCTTTGCGCCTGACATTTCTACTGTTTCCCCACTACTAGAGGTGTTCACTAATCACTGTTCAGGAGGAAGAGAAGTTGCATTTAAATGCATATGTTGCATTTAAACCCTGATGGGAGTCAAATGTAGCTCTCATTTCTCATGTAACTTTTCCAAACTTTATCCTCCACTTATGACTATAATTGAGTCCAACTTTGCGAAGCAAGACAGTTGTTAACTGAGATTTGCCCCATTTGTTGACCTTCCTTATCACAGTTGTTAAGCGAACCACTGCAGCTATTACCATGGTTGTTAAGTGAATCTGGCTTCCCCAACTGACTTTGTTAGTCAGACAGTCACAAAAGGTGTTCCCATGACATTGCAACAAGTCATAAATATGAGTCAGTTGACCAGCATCCAAATTTTGATCACGCGACCCTGGAGATGCTGCAACAGTCATAACTGTGAAAAACAGTCATCAGTCACCTTTTTCATTGCCGTCGTAGCTTTGAATGGTTATTAAACAAATGCTTGCAAGTCAAGGACTACCTGTATAATTATAGACAAGGGTACCGTACTTGCTGATGGAAGTAAGTCAAAATAAACCACCTTATTCAGTAGGGACATGTAAGCAGAGGTGGTATTCAGCAGTTCTGACCAGTTCTGGAGCAGAAATTTTGAGTAATTCAGAGAACCGGCAAATCCCACCCCTGACTGGCCCCACCAACTCCATCTCTTCTCTGCCTCCCATCGAGTCCCAGCTAATTGGCTGGGTCTTCTTTGGCTCAAAGAAGAATTTATTGGCTATATCATATTGGCACAACTGGTGAAAGTTGAGTCTGGAATCTCCCACTGTTTTCACCTAATTAAAAGTAAATGTTTCCTCTTCCCCTTTCTCCACAAGTCACCGGCTGTCCAATCAAGTTGCTGGCCGGTTGCTTGGTTACTTCAGTCCTCCTCTGGCCAGAATATCCTTGGTTCTCACAGGAAAACTTTCTCGTTTGGGCTACAAAACCCCATCCAACTATTTTTTTCCCTTCCTTGTGTTGTGTGGCAACCTTGAAGTCTCCAAGATGGCCTCAGCCAGGTTCACTTCAGGGTTGACCCTACGTCTTTATCTACATGCCCAATCCACATTTCAGATCACATTGTCTGCCTGTTGCTTGTCCTACAGACCATGAGCATGGTTTCTGGCTTTGCCCCTCTCATCACAGCTGGGATTTTTGGGGCCACCCTCTCTTCGGCTTTGGCATGCCTCGTCTCAGCCCCCAAAGTTTTCCAGGTGAGATCGATTATTAATCTATCAAAGAAGTCAATAAAACTCTCCCATCTTTGTCTGGTGTTGGGTTGCCGGCCGGAGAATCCTAAAGCTGGAAGAGTCGAATGGGGCCCCCCAAGTTCCTGTCATCTTCAATGATTGGCTCTTGTCTTGGGTGATCATAATGATGGGAGCTGTAGACCCACCTTTTGACAGACATGAACTTGAAGAAGGTGGACCCAACTTTCTGGTCACTGCAGTCAGAGTTTCCCAGAGTAAAGGTGAAAATGCTTCCAAGTCAGGCTCACCTCTTATGTAGAAGAACTGCTACGATGACTACCTCTAAGCAGGGACCTTGGGAACAGTATATAAGTGGTTTGCCAGGATTTTTCCCCCAGCAGCATGAGACTTCTGAGATTCACCCATCCAAATAGTAACCCCAGTAGACCTTACTTAGCTTCTGAGATCAGACACGGCCATCTGGCTGTTGCTTTCTGAGGTGGCTTCTCAGAAGAACCTGAGCAACAAACCAACAAATAGAGAAGCAAACGTCTGCCTGGAAATTTACACTCTGAATTTTGACATAGGAATACAACAGAATTGGCATGGGCCCATCAAGGAAAAAACAGCAGGGAAACAATAACCTCCATTAGATGAACATGCAGAGCCAAATTAGATTATATCAGCTATTCTAGGAATAGATTGGTCTGCTTCGGGGTTTTGTAAATAAATATTTATGGAATGTGTGTCTCTCTTAGGAAGCTTAATGTTGTAGTCCAGGCCATTAGTTGACTGCCAGGAATAAAGGGTAGATTGAGGCCCTCCAAAAAGTCAGTTAAAACATTTCTTTTTGGGCCCCACCTCCGCTGATGTTGTTGATTTGCTTCTTGCTTTACTGACCGGAAGATTTATAGCCTGTTTGCTAATACAATGTAGCAATATAGAATAATAGATACCAGCCAATAGGTATTAGGACAATGCTATTGACATATATTTAATCTAAAACCTTGATCGAAAGCTAGATAGATAAGCTATGAGTTTACCATGTAGCCCAGATTCTGATATACAGTTGAATGCACATGGCATATATTTAGTGTGCTACCCAATAAAGGAGAAATTTTGTAGGTCAGCGGTGAAACGAGGGGTCTTTGATGCTATCTGAGCTTGCTTGTTTCATTCAATCATTCATTCATTCAATCAATCACTCATTCATTCATTCATTCATTCATTCATTCATTCATGTATGTCATGAAACGTCTGCAAGAAAACAAACAGAGAGCACCAAGGACCCCTCAGCCTCAAATGTGGGTGTTGCTGTTGAGAAAACTCCAACCTTTCCTTCCCTCAGCTTCAGATGATGGACTTTTTGTGCGAGGAAGTCTTAATTAAAAAAAACACTTCAGAGGGTGAAAATCATTGCCCCGAGGGATCATGGGTTGTCCTCTCCCCTCTTTGGAAGAGCTTTATAGCTCCCGTTGCCTTAAGAAAGTTCAAAACATCCTCAAAGATCCATCTCATCCTGGGAACCCTTTTCTTGAACTATTACCATCTGGCAGACAGTACAGGATAATAATAAAAACAAGCACAAATAGGCTGGAAAACAGCTTCTATCCCAGGGCAGGAGCTCTGTTGAATTCTGCCGTATAGTGCAGTGTTGGTGCGGTGCTGGGGGTTTCGGTTCAATGTGTGGAGTGTGAAGGATGTGTGTTTGTGTTTATTTTCGTGGTCATGGATGTGCTCTGAAGATGGTGTTTGATTTCGTTGTACGAGGTGCAAGGACAATAAAGTAAACTAAGCTAAGCTAAACTAATTGTTGTGGGAATCCATGAGCACTTGAGAAGTCAGCACGAATGATATCTCTGCTCTCCCAACAGTGTCTTTGTAAGGATGAACTATACCCGGCCATTGGCTTTTTTGGAAAGGGATATGGAACAAATAATGAACCAATCAGGGGTTACATGCTGACATACCTCATCGCGGTTGGCTTCATCCTGATAGGTAAGACTGGCAAAGATCAGAGGTGGTATTCAGCCAGTTCTGACTGGTTCTGGAGAACCGATAGTGGAAATTTTGAGTAGTTCAGAGAACCAGCAAATCCTGCCCCGCCTCCATCTCTTCTCTGCCTCCCATGGAGTCCCAGCTGATCGGCTGGGTCTTCTTTGGTTGCCCTGCACAGGAGAACAGAGCTGGAAAGCAGGTTAGTGGGGTGGGGAGGGAATGGAGATTTTGCAGTACCCTTCCCCTGCCATGCCCATCAAGCCACGCCCACCAAGTCATGCCCACAGAACCACAGAAACATCACCCCATTCCTAAGAGGTCTGTAAGGGGCGTGCATAAGCGCACAATTGTGCCTACCGTCCCTGTCCTATTGTCCCCAATTATTAGTTCCTATTTCTTATATTTGAATTTATGTTTATTCTTATTTCTATTGTATTGTAAGCTTTTTGGCAAAATAAATAAATAAATTAAAAAATAAAATAAAAAAGAACCAGTAGTAAAAAATTTTGAATCCCACCACTGGCAAAGATGTTCTTCAACACAAAGAATCTGGTCTTGCTCTTAGGAGATTTTGCTAACCAAAGAAGAGGTATCCGTTACTTTGACAGTTTCCTGAAATAAAATGTTTCCTTCTGAAGCACAGTTCTCAGAGTACTCTTTAGCAAGATTTATTGAGAGAGGGGGAAAAAAATAGTAAACTAAAGAAGGCAGTCACTATGTCTGTAATCCAAAGGCTCCACGCCCAGAGACAAACTTTCACAGGGTATAACTTCCGGATAATGCCAACAGCCTACAGGAGGTCCTCGACATATGACCACAATTGAAGCCCACATTTCTGTTGTTAAGTTGAGACTTTTGTTAAGTGAGTTTTGCCCCATTTTGCAACCTTTCTGTTCTGACCCAACCTGGTTCCAAGAGAGCAAACACAAGACAAAGGCAGCAGCGCCCACCTTCTATCCCCGAGTTTTGACTTCTGTACTAAAATCCCTCCGGTTTTTTTATTGCCAAATTTCTGTGTTTTGAACAATGTGCAGAAATAAACTCACCTTCTCTCTTTCCACCTTCTCCGCAGCGGAACTGAATGCCATCGCTCCCATCATCTCCAACTTCTTCCTCTGCTCCTACGCGCTCATCAATTTCAGCTGCTTCCATGCCTCTATCACCAACTCACCAGGTGAGACCTTTCATCCCAGGGCTTAGCAGCAAAGATTACCCACCAACTTGGGTTCAAGATCTTCAGAGGTTTCCTTCCAGGAAACATAAAGTCAGTGAAGATCCTTTCTGAGTTCCTTTCTCTTTCCTCTGTTATGCTGCTGAGGGCTCTTCCCTCTCTTATCTGATTGTTCTTTTCCCCACCATATAAAGACATTCCCTCATACCATTACACATGCTGACCAGCCATCACTCCGCAACAAGGCAAAGCAAGGGTGTAATAAAGAGCCACGGTGGCACAGTGGTTAGAAGGCAGTATGGCATGTTAACTCTGTTCACAGCCAGCAGTTTGACCCTGACTGGCTCAAGGTGAACTCAGCCTTCCATCCTTTCAAGGTTGGTGAAATGAGAACCCAGATAGTTGGGGGCAAAATGATGACTCTGTAAACACCTCAGAGAGGGTTGTAAACCACTGTGAAGTGGTATATAAAGTCTAAGTGCTATTGCTTGTGAAGGGAAGGAAGGAAGGAAGGAAGGAAGGAAGGAAGGAAGGAAGGAAGGAAGGAAGGAAGGAAGGAAGGAGGGAGGGAGGGAGGGAGGGAGGGAAGGAAGGAAGGAAGGAAGGAAGGAAGGAAGGAAGGAAGGAAGGAAGGAAGGAAGGAAGGAAGGAAGGAAGGGAAGGAAGGGAAGGAAGGAAAATGAAAAAGGAAGGAAGGGAAAACGAGGAGAAGAAAGGAAGCTGTGGTGGCACAATGGTTAGATTGCAGTATTGCAGGCTAATTCTGCCCACTGTCAGCAATTCGATCCTGACTGGCTCAAGGTTGACTCAGCCTTCCATCCTTCTGAGGTTGGTAAAATGAAGAACTAGATTGCTGGGGGCAATAGGCTGACATTTATAAACTACACAGAGAGGACTGTAAAGTACTATGAAGCGGTGTATAAGTCTAAGTGCTATTGCTATAGCCCTTCCTTCCTTCCTTCCTTCCTTCCTTCCTTCCTTCCTTCCTTCCTTCCTTCCTTCCTTCCTTCCTTCCTTCCTTCCTTCCTTCCTTCCTTCTTTCTTTCCTCTGTCCCTTCCTTTCCTTGGTGACACATGAGCTAGAATGCAGTATTGGAGGGTGATTCTGCCCACTGCCAACAGTTCTATCCTGACCATCTCAAGGTCGACTCAGCCTTCCATCCTTCCAAAGTTGGTAAAATGAGGACCCAGATTGTTGGGGGCAAGAGGCTGACTCTGTAAACAGCTTAGAGGGGGCTGTAAAAGAAATATGAAGGGGTATATTAGTCTAAGTGCTATTGCTATTTAGAGTATTTGAAGAATTGTTTAAAAGTGCCTATCAAGTATTTTTCCCCTTCAGGTTGGAGACCCTCCTTTAGGTATTATAGCAAGTGGGCAGCTCTGTTTGGGGCCATCATTTCTGTCATTATCATGTTCCTGCTAACCTGGTGGGCTGCCCTCATCGCTATTGGGGTTGTGGTGTTCTTGCTTGGATACGTTCTTTACAAGAAGCCTGGTATGTGCCTCCTATTTTTATATATATATATATAAATTAAAAAACTGCTCAATAAAACAATGAGCTGATCTGAGGTAATGTGTTTTCCCCCTCAGGCGTTAACTGGGGCTCATCTGTTCAAGCTGGTTCCTATAACATGGCGCTGAATTATTCTGTGAGTCTCAACGAGGTAGATGACCATATTAAAAATTACAGGTAAGGTTTTGTGAGCCACTGGGTTTCGATGGGCGACCCTGCCGGTGAGGTTAAGTGTACCTCCCCTGATCTCAAAAGTTTACCAAAATCAGCTTTCCCCTGCAAGAATCTTGGTGCTTGGTAGAAATCCCAAACTCCATTTTTCCCCCCATATCCATTGTTTGGCTACACAATTTGCCCGTGGTTCCATCCATCAGGAAGATCCATGATGGAAATTCAGATGCAACTATGTGAATGAGGACAAAACAAGGGCAAAGGGAGGCTGATGGACCTCTCCGCCTTGGCCTTCAGCTGAGAAAACCTGGACATTTGTACACCACTGGTAGCTGCTTGTTGCAATTGTCCTTCTTTGGTGCTTTCTGGAACCCAACAGCAGTCACATAGAAGGACTGGACCAGTTCCATGCAAATAGTTAAGTACTAATATCTCCTTGTTGTATCTTCAGGCCTCAATGCCTTGTCCTAACTGGTCCTCCCAACTTCCGCCCAGCCCTGGTTGATTTTGTGGGCACTTTTACGAAAAATTTGAGTCTGATGATCTGTGGGAATGTGTTGATCGTGAGTATTTGTTCCTACCAGATAACTCAGAAAGTGCAAGTCTCTGCTGTCTTTATCCATCTAATTTCCATTGTCTACCTACCTATTTTGTCTGTGTCCATCTGTCTGTCCATCCATCCAGCTCTCCAGCTATCTAGCTATTATCTCTCTCTTTCTCTCTCTCTCTCTCCTCCCTCCCTCCCTCCCTGCCCTCATAAAGGACAATATTTATAGCTTGGGGTTGAAATGAGGAGTCTTTGGTGCTTTTTGAGCTTGCTTTTTTTCTTGCAGACATTTAATTACCATCTGTCTGTCCTCTCTGTGTCTATCATCCTTCTCTTCCTCCTCCCATTTCCTCCCATTATGTTGTTCCTGCTCAAAATGCTTGCTCCCTCCTCCTCCTCCTCCTCCTCCTCCTCCTCTTTCTTCCCTGTCCCTTTCTTCTTCTTCTTCTTCTTCTTCTTCTTCTTCTTCTTCTTCTTCTTCTTCTTCTTCTTCTTCTTCTTCTTCTTCTTCTTCTTCTTCTTCTTCTTCTTCTTCTTCTTCTTCTTCTTCTTCTTCTTCTTCTTCTTCTTCTTCTTCTTCTTCTTCTTCTTCTTCTCTCCTCCTCCTCCTCCTCCTCCTCCTCCTCCTCTTTCTCTCTCTCTAATTTATCTTAACCGTCTCCATTCGTTCTTTTTAAAGAAAAAATTATTTCAGTTATCCACATTTTAAAAACATCTTTTTTTTAGTGAACAGCATGATTCCAGGTTTTTACATTTCCATACAAACATGATCTTGATTACATTTTCATCTTTCATATTTAGTTTCGTATCTTACCGTTACTTTACATATTTTCTCACATATTTTCCTCAAGCTTATTTTATAAATGTTCACTTCATTTCTTAACCCATTTCTTTTAACTTTAAATAAGTCTCATATCTTCATATTCATTGTATTTTGTACTTTTATTTACCAGGTTTGGAATTTCGTCACAAATTCTTAATTCATCAGTTCAAAAATTCCATTTCAATTCAAACATTTCAAAAAAAAAAAAAGTTTCCCACACAATTACCAATTGGAGGGTGCCACCCCTATACCTTACATATCATTTAATTAGTTCCCCTTTAAATCCCAGTAGTCATTTAATTTTTTAATTATCACCTTAAAAGTTAATAACCATAGTCTCCTAGCAACTACATAACATACATACCTTTTAAGTCAGATTCTGCATGGTACTTTCACCTTCAATTACATCAAAAACATTTATAATTTCCAAAAAAAAAGCTAATCTATTGAATTCCTCATAAAAACTGATATTGCTCATTACAACAATCCTCATAGTTCATTTCAACTAGATGCTATAAATTCATTAAACATAGTTAATAAACATCATAATTTCTTTAACCATCTCCATTCTTAAAGATGATTGCATCTGATCATAGAAGAAACGGGATATCTCAGTAACTGGTTTTTTTAGCTGCGTTTCCAATTCATCTGAAAAAGTCTAGCGGGACCTCAGCGCTGCTGAAGTCTCAAATTGGTGACTCCAGTGATGGAACGGATTGTGGCCCTTGGCTTCCTCCGACGCTTGAATGTTGGCTCGTGAGGAAAAGAAACAGCAGCCTTAATTTCAGCTGGGACATAATGCTCCCTTTGCTAAGGACCTGAAACTGCACCCAGCAGGCTTCAAGTAGCAAAAAGCAGCTTTTAAGGGCTGGCGGGTGTCCATCTCAACAGCTTCAGTGGCTTGCCTCCAAGCAAGATCCTTTGCTATCCAAACAGCAGGTTGCTAACCAATCAAATCTTCCCCTCCACCATTTATACAGTCAATGATCAAAAATCAGGAGGAATCTGGCTGTGAAAATGTGTGCCCTTTAATAAAATTAGTCTGAAAAAGTGCTATCAGAACTTCAGATCTGGAGTAGCAAAAGATTAACACAGCTATACCGGATCATCAAATGTATAGCCCCAAGTACTTCCCTTCGGCTTTCATGATAACTGCAGAGGCCAAGAGGAACACAAATTATGGCTGTGAAAGTGTGATAACAAAGCCAGCACTTGGCTTTCAACAACCGTTCTTCTGGAACAATCCCCAGCTAATTAAGCAAGAATGAATGAATGAATGAATGAATGACTGCTAGATTGGTTTTCATCTGCAGTTTGAATTGCCAGGATAAAAATAGACAATTTTGGAGATGAGAAAATGCAATCTTCGTAGGACATTCTGCTCTGGAGATGCGCCACCATTAATCAATCTTTCTTTTCTTTAACTTCTTGGGAAGGACAATATCAATAGGTAAATGTTTGAATCCTGTACATAATTAGGCCAGCAAAGTGCTTTTAAAAAAATACCAAGTAGCTAAGAGAGGCGTATAAATCTTAGTTTCGACAGGAAAGGCTATATGAGCAGGCTATTCTAGGTTGAGCCATTGCTGTAGAAACCAAAACTTTTTGTAGGAGAAAAACTGCCTTATCCCAATTTGCTTAATATAATCTCAGAATTGTTTACTTTAGCCCACTTTCTTGTGTAATAAAAAAGCAGATAATCCACTAAGCCACCGCTAAATTTATCATGGGTAACTATTAAACAAGCTTAGCATGTTGGAATACTTTTTAAAGTATGTTGTATGAACAAAGCCCATGAGTCTTTCTCTTGGACTCAGTGCTCGGGATTCATAGAAGCCCGTAGTTTGTTTAATGACATATTGCCTACGTCACAACTTACTGACTGAATTAGCACTTTACAGACTAGAATTACTGGACTGAAGCAAAACACTGATCCAAATTCAAACCATGTTCAGCTTCAACTTTATGTTAAATGCTTAGCTTGGTAGGAGCACCTAACAAATTTGGACCATTTCCTAACAACTAAACTGGGTTTTGAAACCCTGAAATTGATAGTTGGACTTTATGTGTGATGTAGCAATAGTAATAGCACTTATATACTGCTTTGCAATGCTTTACAGCTCTCTCTAAGTGGCTTACAGAGTCAGTATATTGCCCCCAACAATCTAGGTCCTCATTTTATCCACCCCAGAAGGATGGAAGGCTGAGTCAACCTTGAGCCAGTCAGGATCAAACTGCCAAATTGCTGGCAGCCGGCAGTCAGCAGAAGTATCTGCAGTATTGCACTCTAACCAAAGCACCACCATGGCTCTTCCATGTACCTAAAGAATAGAGCTCAATTGTGTGTTTGTGGTCACTCCCTTGGCTTTTCAACCCTGCAGTTGCAGATGGTCCTGCATAGATCACATTTCAATAGAAAACAAGATATGTAAAGCACTGATGATGTTAGCTAGCTGGGTAATGAAATGTCTGCAAGCAAAAACAACCAAGCTCAGAGAGCACTGAGAATACCACATTTCTTCTAGTCTTCCTGTAACGGTGACTCCTTCGTATGCTTCATTCCCACAGGGGCCCTGCAGACAAGCAAATGCTGAAGTGGGACTTGCTTCCAAAGGCCACATCAAATGGCTGACCAAACGAAAGATCAAAGCTTTCTACACAGGCATCTTAGCAGAGGACTTGAGAACTGGAGCACAAATCCTTATGCAGGTAAAATCAAGCTTGGAGTCTTGAGATGCTGATCACACCCAGGGCTACCTGAACTGCAATCACTTGCTTGAGGAATTCTTATGTGCTTTTTTAATAAAAACTTTGCTCTTATAATCTATACTAATTCTTGGGTCTTCCTACCATAGCTTGCACTATCCACTAAGCTAAGAATAGAATAGAAATAATAGAATATGACAGAATAAAACAGAATAGAAATAAGAGTAGGGTAGGGTAAAGTAGAGTAGAATAGAATAGAATAGAGCTGGAAGGGATCTTGGAGGTCATCTAGTCCAGGGGTCGCCAACCTTTTGGACCTCAGGACCACCAAACTCATAATTTTAAATCCCAGGGACCACTAACCAGTTCTGTGGGCATGGCCTAATTTGTGGGTGTGGCTTGGTGGTCATGTGATTGGCTGGGCATGGCTTGTATGTAAATATGATAAATATTTTTATAAATATTGAATTATTTTATTAAAAAAGAGCAACTTTTATCCAAAATCAGGCAAAGCAGGCAAGCAGATTGAGTTGCTCACAGAATCATTCAGTGATCTATCTATCTGCCATCAGCTACCTGAGTCTGTCAGATAAAATTTGCTTGCCGTGAGTCTGTGCTGAATAATACGAAGGGAGGTTCGACTGTGCTTAAAAGCAGAGCCGAAGATCTAAAGACTAGCTAGAAAGCAAGAAATCCAACCATTTCCTATTTCCTAGCTAATCTAAATTTCCCGGCACAGCAGAACAGCTGATGGTCAGAAAAAGAAAAAATAGCAACTTAGCAGGCAACTTTGCCGGGTAAGGAGTGAGTGGGCCGGGAGGGTTCCGGCGGGCCATGTGGGCAGCACAGCCTTGTGTTTCTGCGCAGTCTGGATTAATTGCTTTGGGGGGACTGCTCTGGGGGTGAGATTTCTCTGCGGCCCACCAAAATGTTCTCATGGCCCACCAGTGGGCCGCAGGGCACTGGTGGGCAACCCCTGTTCTAGTCCAGCCCCCTGCTCAATCAAGAGAACCTATACTATTTCAGACAAGTGACTGTCCAGTCTCTTCTTAAAAATTTCCAGTGATGGAGCAGCCACAATTTCTGGAGGCAGGTTGTTCCACTGGTTAATTGTCCTCACTGTTAGGAAGTTTCTCCTTAATCCCAGCTTGTTTCTCTTTGACTAGTTTCCAACTATTATTTCTTGTAAATAAATAATTTTTATTCGTTCCTTTGTTTAAAGTTATTATAGCCCCCCCCCCCCCTCCCATGTCACAGATGTTTTGACTGGCTCAATGGCCATGGATCACAGCCCCAAATTGCATCTTTGTGGAAAACAGCGCCCTGGCTCAATGGAATTTCCTCTGAAAGGGAGATGAGAAAGACCTCTAAAGTTCTCAATAACTAGTGGTGCAAAATCTGCAGGGATTCCTTCCTAGGCTATTAATAGAAGATGAAGTTTTACTCCCCTCTGGAAGGAGGTTTGCAATATGTATACATTCGAACTAGAGTGTCATGTATCATGTATCTGTGTCATGTATGTGTGTGTATGTGGCTATATGCAAAATGGTTTTCCTTTGAGAGCTGAATGCAGTGAAATTTCATTGTAATGTATTCTGATTAGTGTACATTTAAAATGACAATAAAGATTCTATTCTGTTCTATTCCATTCCATTCCATTCCATTCATTCATTATTCTATTCTATTCTATTCTATTCTATTATTCTATTCTATTCTATCTATTCTATTCTATTCTATTCTATTCCATTCCTCTATTCTATTCTATTCTATTCTATTCTATTCATTATTCTATTCTATTCTATTCCATTCCATTCCATTCCATTCCAGATTCTATTCTGTTCTATTCCATTCCATTCCATTCATTCATTATTCTATTCTATTCTATTCTATTCTATTCTATTCTATTCTGTTCTGTTCTGTTCTGTTCTGTTCTGTTCTGTTCCGTTCCATTCCATTCTTCCCTTCCCTTCCTTTCCCTTCCATTGTGAGCAGAGGGATTGGTAACAATGAATGTGGTCAATATTTTTACCCTAAAAGTCATTTTTTTCTTGATAAAGGCCTCAGGTCTTGGGAAAATGAAACCTAATATTCTTGTGCTTGGATATAAGAATAACTGGCAGGCAGCACATCCTCAGACAGTAGAAGAATATATTGGGATCCTGCAGTAAGTACAAATGGCCGTTGCCTTAAAAATCTCCTAAGCCATACTTCCTGAATCTCGTCTTCTCAAAAGGTCTTGAAGTCCCAGATGGTCTTCAGGAAAATGTTATAAATCTCTTGGAACTATCTTTGGTTGCATTCTCCCTGTCTGGATAACTTACTGGAGTAATGCACACCCTTGAAACTTAAATACTAAGCGGATTTTGCATCTGTCCAAAAATTGTACTATGGTTTTCAGCTCTTTAAATAAATCACAATACATTCCGACATGAGTAAATTGAGAGAAGATGCTATTAGAAAGGCATATTTGGCTTTCTTTCTTTCTTTCTTTCTTTCTTTCTTTCTTTCTTTCTTTCTTTCTTTCTTTCTTTCTTTCTTTCTTTGTTTCAAAATGAAGCTATATTTCAACTGTTCTTTGGAAAAAAAAACTCGGTAAAAAAGAATTGGATGGCCTTAAGAGTGCCTTCCTTTGAGAAAAAGATTTAGGGATAGACCAACCAACTTGTTCCATATTATCCTAGGTCAGGGGTCTTCAAACTTGATAGCTTTAAGAATTGTGGACTTCACAATTTAGAGGAATGGCAAAAATTATGGAGCACAAATTATAACAACAGCCTCGACGTATAAAGAAAATTTATACAAAAGGTTTTACCGATGGCACTTAGCCCCGGCAAGACTAGCCAAAATATACCCAAATACTAGCCCAAAATGCTGGAAATGCCAAAAAGTCAACGGTACCTTCTGCCATATGTGGTGGCTATGCCCCAAGGTCAAGATCTATTGGAACAAAATTAAAGATTGGATGCAAGGAATCACAGGACACGAAATTGAACTCAAACCAGAACTCTATTTATTGGGAATAATCAAAGACCAATACCGAAAAAAGATAAAATACATAATTTTACATATTCTAACAGCAGCCAGAATAGCTTATGCGCAAATGTGGAAAGGGCTTAATATTCCAACAGAAGACTTAGTTTTACAAAAAATAACAGACTGTGCAGAAATGGATATGCTTATGAAAGAAATGAAAGAAAAAGAGGAATCTAATTATTATTCAATTTGGCATAGATGGTACAAATGGTTAGAAAATAGGGATAAGGAATGAAAAGCAAAGATTACATAGAAGAATGCTCAAGAGAATGATATGTAGATATGTAAAATAGACAAAGACAGAGATTATTAATGACAAGTATAAATAAAGATAATAGATGTTTGTGATATACATGAATAGATGATAGATAATATAAGATAACATTGTATGACAATGTCAAATGCTGTTGAAAATGTAAATATGATTTGTACTGGTGGAAAAACAATAAAAACTAAAAAAAACAAACAATTCTAGGACTTCAACTCCTAGAATTCCTTCTTCAGTCATATTAGCTCAGGAATTCTGGGAGTTGAAGTCCACAAGTCTTAAACTTGCCAAGTTTGAAGACCCTCGATCTAGTCTATCTACCTTTCCTCTCTCTCTCTCTTTTTATCTATCTGTTCTACCTCTCTATCTATCTATTCTAGGGATCTTCAAACTCGACAGCTTTAAGACTTTGTGGGCGACAACTCCCAGAATTCCTCCTCTGGTCATGTTAGCTCAGGAATTCTGGGAGTTGAAGTCCACAAGTCTTAAACTTGCCAAGTTTGAAGACCCTTGTCCTAGATAAATCTCCCTCATGTTGACATTTGGGTTTGCTTTTTCCCCCTCCTCCCTGTTCCAGTGATGCTTTTGACTTCAAATATGGAGTATGCGTGATGCGCGTGAAGGAGGGACTCAATATTTCTCGGATCATGCAGGCTCACAGTGAGTTTCACCAGCACATTTCTCCAAGGATTGGGCAAGGAAGAGGGCCTGAACTGGTTCAGGTGCAGAAGCAGAGAAGTATCTTAGAAAGAGGCCCTTTTATACATTGATATGTCTTCATTTTTATGCTGCTTTGTAAGAGAAATTGCATTCAAACGACTCGGGTTTCCAAACCATCAAAATATCTTACACACTCTTTTTAGCAAAGGCAACGGTGTTGTGCATGTAAAAAAAAAAGTGGGGGGGTTGAGGGAAAAATGTCACTTTCAAAGCTTCAGACACCATCCTGACTTTTTTTGTGGATGCTGCTGTTAGGAAAATAAAGATAATGCAGGAAACAATGTTTTAATTTGCAGCAAGCTTTTACTTTTGTTTTTTAATGTAAAAAGTTGTATGGGGTAGGTAGAAAACCTGCTAGGCACCAAAGGAAATATCCTCAACCTGATTGATCTTCCTGGCCAGTGGGGGAAACTGCAAACACTAAGCCATTAACGTGGTTAGTTTGATTTCTAGTTAAGTTTTTTTTATCTAAATCAACGGGTTTAAATAAACAAAGGTTTGCTAAATGCACCCATCATTTCTGTGCAGTGGTGGTTGTAGCTGGATTAACACGCTGCACGACGGGCCCTAAAAACCAAGAATGACATGTGGAGTTACTTGGGAGTAGTTTTCTTCACCTACAGACAGAATCTTGCCAGACTAAAACAACTATTTCCATTACTGATAGATTCATTTATTAAACTTCTATGTCATCCATTTTACCAAGGTGACTCTAGATTCTCGAAATATTCTGGGAATCTCAGGGAGTAGCCATTTTAACCCTCTTTCTATCACTCCAACTTTCCACCCTGCCCTCTGGAATACAGCCCCTCCCTCCTGGGAATCCATACGATACTCCATTACACTGTACTAGACTTAATTTAATTTAGTGATCAAATCACAATTAACTGGGGGTACACATCATGCTAAACTATAATTTTTTGCACAATTACAATGGTTCGGTTCGCTCAACAGCCTAAGCCTAGATAAAACAATCCTCATTATGATTTGATGTGCCATATAAATGTTTGTTGTTCAGAGTATTAAGAATTTGTCTTGTTTATTGTCTTCTTTCTGTCTCCAGTTAATCCAGCTTTTGATCCAGCAGAAGTTCCTCAGAAAAACAGTGAAGTACCTGCTGTAACAGGCACATGTCAGTTCTGAAACGATACTTGACTGGGTTACTAACCAAATCCATTTCCTGGGTTCACATAATACACTGAATTATAATATTTGCCAAATGGGGTAGCTTTGCAGCAGACTTAACCATGTCTTACAGACAAAGACACAATGCTGTCCATGGGCTTAGAAGACCTTCTGCCAAACACAACTGAAGTTGTGGGAGCTTCATCACTGGAAGCCTTCAAGAAGAGACTGGACTGCTGTCTGTCAGAAATGGTGTAGGGTCTGCTGGGCAGGGGGCTGGACTAGATGACCTACAAGGTCCCTTCCAACCCTGTTAATCTGTCAAACAGATATCAACATCTCTCTGGCCAGCAGCTGTGGTCAAAGGAAATGTCACTGGGAAGCCTTGAAGGATGCTTCAGAAATTAGAATGGGTTTTAATCGTCTTTTGGTGTAAGCAGTAGTCTGACCTCTCATTTATGAGGAGAATTGGGACTCATTCCGCTTTCAGTCTCTGCAATCCCATAATAGCACTGACATTGTTAGAAAGATGACAAGACCTCAGGATTAGGAATGGCAAAGGCAACGTATAAATGAAACTCTGAGGAATGGTTGCCTTGTCTTTCTGGGAAGGGAAGGGAAATCCAACATCCAACGATCATCAACCAGTGGAATGGCTTGCCTTGAGAAGTTGTGTGGGACTTTTAAGAACAAAGGCATATTTGTCTTGAAAAGATATAGGTCCTCCTGCTCCAGCAGCGGGGCTGGACCAGATGGCCTCCAAGATCCCTTCTAACTCTGTTATTTTATGTTAAGAATGAAAAGAAGGGAAAGAAATGGAAAGGAGTAGATGAGTGAAGAAGGGAAGGGAACGGAAAGTTTGGAGGTAAAAATGCTGGTTCTCTAGAGAAGCCCCATTTTCAGGTGGTTGATTTTAAAGGAAATAAACTTTGCAATTTTGCTCTAACTTTGATAACAAAATAAGAAGAGATTATATCTCTCCTCTCTCTCTTCTTTCTCCTTCTCTCTCTCCTCTCCTCTCCTCTTTCTCTCTTTTCTCTTTTCTCTTCTCTTCTCTCTCTCCTCCTCCCCTCCTCTCCCCTTCCCCTTCCCTCCCCTCCTCTCCCCTCCCCTCCTCTCCTCTTATCCCCTCCTCTCCTCTTCTCCCCTCCTCTCCTCTCCTCTTCTCCCCTCCTCTCCCCTTTCTCCTTCTCTTTCTCCATCTTTCCCGCTTCCTAGTGGATCCTGATGCCTCAATGGCAGAACGACAGGCGAGCACAATTTTCCAGATGGATCATGGCAAGAAAACGATTGATATCTACTGGCTGTTTGATGATGGAGGTAAGGCTGGTTTTTCCTTCTCATGTAGGGCTCAAGAAGAAAACAAGCCTTGGGGGTTGCTAAATGTTTCTTTTTTTCCTGGATTTTCTAGCATTCTGGGTTGCAATTTAGTAGGTGAACCCAGCCAATGCTGCTCAACTGCCCGAACTCTGATTTCCTTTTTTTAAAAAATGCCAGCAGTGGCCTTGTTTCATTCCAGGAAATGGCCTCAGAACCATCCTCTAGTCTAGCCCCTTATTGAAGCTAACCTGAGTTCCTGAGATCTCATCATCTTACATTAGCTTGAGTTTTGGGAAGATGTTCTGACCCAGTTCCCCAAACACAACAAACCCTATGAAGTTAAATCAATGATCCCTTTATTAGGAACGTCAGCAGTGCCAAAAAGTTTCTCTCTTCACGCAGGCTAATAAGTCTGGCCAGCAGGGAAATGAACAGTTGTCTCCCACATCTATTCATCTCTGCCCCCTGCCTTTTATCCCCAGAGCTCGGGTGGGTTCTTCGCTAGCAGTGGTGGCTCTTCTGTCCCAAGGACCGGCCCATAGATTTCCACTGCTCTCCTCTCCTCTGCCCTCTGCGCATCTGTTCCGTCAGGCACTGGACCCAGCTATTCCTCCTCTTCCTCATCAGCCACCTCCAGACCTGGGGGCTGTTGATTCTCCATCTGAGGGATGATGGACAGCCCAGGCTCCGCCTCTCTCTCTCTCTCTCTCTGTCAGCTCTATTCCTCTTCCCCCTCGGAGCTCTCAGGTTGCCTTGATGCTGACCCTGACTCCCACTCCTCCTCCTCCTCCTCCTCTGATTCGGCTGCTGGAGGGACCAGAGGCCAATAGGCCACAACAGAAGGAATGGTTGGACTGGAAGACCTCCAGGGTCTCTTTCATCTCTATTATTCTGGGTTCTGGGTTCTAAGTAGGATTTAAATGCAACCAGGAGAAGGAAGGTGGGGGTGTGTGTTGGTTATTGAGATTCCTCTGTGGTTTTCCATCACCAGGTCTGACTCTTCTCATCCCTTACCTCCTTGGCCGCAAAAAGAGGTGGGGGAAATGCAAGATCCGAGTGTTTGTCGGTGGGCAGATCAACCGAATGGACGAAGAGCGGAAAGCGTGAGTTCCACCTGTAGAATTCAGGGCTGTTGTGCCCCAAATACACCATTTGCGTGGAGAAATGGAGTCGGGGAGCATCAAAACAGAGAAATGTATATTAGAAAGATGGTTGAAATAACTTTTTTCCCCTTCCTTAGGATTGTCTCTTTATTAAGCAAGTTTCGGCTTGGATTTCATGAGGTTCACGTCCTTCCAGATATTAACCAGAAACCCCGACCTGAACAGTAAAGCATTATTATTATTATTATCATCATTATTATTATCATCATCATCATCATTATTATTGTTGTTGTTGTTGTTATGCATTAATGTATGGGCCAATACTACAGCATCCCGCTGTAAAGCCTATTCCAGTTAAAAATGTATCTATCTATATACAGTAAATTACAACAGTTAGTAAGTGGGCATTCAATGAACCCAGCTTCCAACACTTTGCTTGTCAGAAGCTGGCTGGGAAGGTCATGATGATCACATGATCTTGGGAGGCTGCAACCATCATCAATACATGGCCAGTTGCCAAACGCCTGGATTCTGATTATGTGACCATGAAGATGCTGTGATGGCTGTAAGTGTAAGGACCAGCTGCAAGTCATTTTTTCAGCGCAGTTGCAAATTTTGAATGATCGCTAATTGAATGCTATAAGTAGAGGATGATCTCTATCTGGACTATTGTAGGAAATAAATTTGATTTAAAATATGAAAACAGATTGTCAATACAGGAGCAGCTAATCACTCTAAGCCAAGCCAGGTCTCATGATTAGTCCAAAGACCAGCCAGAATTCTTGTTCTTCCCATCTCTTCCATGGTTTTTCAGCTGGCCAATCAAAGTGAGGCCAACACCTGGGGGCCATTCCTACAAAGGCCACGCTCCGCAGCATTTGCTATCCAGAGGGCCCACCTTAGGACTATTAGACCTGGTTGAAAAGATCCAGATGAGATGAGATTCAGAAAATTAACCACAGCCATGTTAGTTTTTGGTGTTCCTGTATGGGTGTAGGAGAAGAACCTGGGAGTGGTGGAGTGAAAAGGGGGAATCAGCGTAGAATCCCTATGTAGCCACAAGAGGTGGTTGAAACTAATCCAAAGAGAGAAACAACCTGGAATTAGGGAGAAACGTCCTAAAAGTGAAGACAATTAACCAATTGAACAGCTTCCCTCCAGAAATCATGGGCTGGGTGAAATCACTGGAGGTTTTTAAGAAGAGACTAGACAGTCACTTACCTGAAATAATATAGGTTCTCCTGCTTGAGCAGAGGGCTGGACTAGAAGACCTCCAAGGGCCCTTCCAGCTCCTATTCTGTTCTGTTCCACTCCACTCCACTCCACTCCACTCTATTCCCTTTGAGTGCAGTTGACCCTTATCTAATTCCAGGTAGGTGCTAACAGTTAGTTGAGTAGATTCCTGTGCATAGGTTTTTAGCAATGAATCAGTTTAATTGAAACTTCATGGGTGGACCTGGTCTTGCATGCCTGACAATAGTCAAGAGTTAGTTCTTAAAATTGGCCGGATTCCTTTCTCTAGGCAGGTGTCCTCTTTTGGCTAAGACCAGGGCACGGATGAATTTGGTTCCCGATGAAAACTCACGCTAGTTTTGTTCCTAGTGTGAAGAGATTTGATGACTTAATTGCTCCGTTCAGACTGAACGATGGCTTCAAAGACAATGCGGTGGTGAATGAGATGCGTCATGGTTGCCCATGGAAAATTTCCGATGAAGAGGTTGCAAAAAACAAAGCTAAGGTTTGGATGACCTTCCCTGGGGTGGATTTCAGACATTGGGACAAGAAAAGGGAGCAAGTTGGGAGACCGAGGCCATCAGCGTCTCATCTCTTTCTAACTCCAGGTCTTTCAATCTGTCACCTTTGGTCAACCTGGTTAACCTGTCAGGGAAGTTTAGAAGTCCTTTTACATTATGTTGGAAGGGGAGTGGTGTGATGGCCTAGAGGTGGAGGTCTCGCCTCACAATCAGGAGGCTGTGAGTTCAATCCTAGGTAGAGGCAGATATTTCTCTTTCTCTGGGCACAGTGAGAATATATCAGCTGAACAAAACTCCGCATAGGTGACAGGAAGGGCATCCGGCCAATAAATACTCTGCTAGCTCCGTTCAATTGCCCAGATTCCACCTTGCAAGGGACTATGGGGTCATTAAAGGAAGATGATGATTTTGTTGGAAGGTGTTTTCAAGCCCACCTTCTTAGGGAAAGAATAAGAATATTATTCTAGTGTTGATGTGGAAATTCAACAGCCATTCTACCTCAGATCTGAACCGGATCAGCTTTCCAAACAGAATTGAAAGTTCCAGATCCAATGATTAAAGTTAACCCCACTTTTCTCAAGTCTGTTAGAATCAGACAGAAGAATCAGAACGACTGGATTTGACACGTCCAGCTGAAACTATGGATTCGGCTTGATTTTTGAAATGGATCGGAGCCATCCACGTATCCCTGGTTGTCCGTGGAAGCAGAGGGCTTGGGAAAAGAGCTAGAGGGAAAGAAAAGATTGGAAAAGGGATTCTGATTATGAGATCAGAATGCAAACCCTGTGACTTAATACATGCATTACAGACCCAGATTGGTGGGGCCGTTGTGAGCTTCTGGACCTCTGCCCATCCCTTTGTCCTTGTGATCCTGGTGAAATCTGGCTGGACTCCTTGCTTGCACCATTGGAGTTCAAGATGGAAGAGAACTTTGAACCTTCTATCTTGTGGTTTTTCTGGATGCCTCTGGATTGGCTGCTCTGTGACATAGAGTGCTAAATTGGAATTTTTGGCTTGATCTTGCCAGGTTCTTCTTAGATTTTATGGAGAACCTCCAAACTCATTCACAGAACATTTGATAGTAGGGAGTGGATTCTTGTTTGGGTCTCCAACAAAACAAAACAAAACAACCAACCCTTGAGTTTCTTTATATTTCTTTATGTGGTGGAACCACCAATGGAAGGTGGGAAGGTCCCAATAGATGGCATAAAAGATCTTTCAGCTTAGAGTCCATTCAAAAGAGAAAATGTTTGAGGTGAAACCCTTAATACCTGCCATTTCCCAAGAGAAGGCAGACAATCTGGTGAGATTCTTGGAAGCAGGTGGTCAACAATAGAGAAATTTACTTGACCCGTTGTCAGAGCTGTTCTGGTTGCTTGTACCTGACACTTTATATCTACCTGTGCTGAGCCTTTTCTGCCTTCTATTTCAGTCACTTCGACAGGTGAGAATGAATGAAATTTTGCTGGATTATTCTCGGGATGCTGCTCTTATTTTCATGTAAGTAAGAGAAGTCACCAATGAGCAAAATGTAAACCCTACTCGCTAGGAGTTGCTAGGGATGGAATCTGTGTAGGAAAAGCTGTTGGACAAGTGTGTTGGCTCAGTCTGGAAGTTGAGTCATGGCAACTAGACTTATTTTTTGTGAGCTTGAGATATTTTTGCTGCCCATGCAAACAGCTTCTTCAGTTTGAACAAATTAATAATTCCAATCACCATCACTCAATTTCCGGACAATTCTACCTGAATGACTGAGAATCTTCACTGACATATTGTCATGCACTTTAGAGAAGAAACCTTGAGACTTTGGAAATAGAAAGGCAACAAAGATGACTTCGGAGCTGGAGGTTAAAGTATACGGAGAATGGTTACATGAATTGAGGATATCTAATCTAATCAAAAGAAGGACTAAGGGAGACATGATAGCAGTCTTCCAATATTTGAGGGGCTCCTTCAAAGACAAGGGGGTCAAGCTATTTTTCAGAGCACCAGAAGGCAAGACAAGAAACAATGGATGGAAACTAACCAAGGAGAGAAGCAACCAAGAACTAAGGAGAAATTTCCTGACAGTGAGAGCAATTAATCAGTGGAACAGGTTGCCTCCAGAAGTTGTGGGTGCTCCATCACTGGAGGCTTTCAGAAAGAGATGGACAATCATTTATCTGAAATGGTCTAGGGTCTTCTGTCTTGGACTGGAAGACCTCCAAGGTTCCTTCCAACTCTATTATTCTATGTTCTATGGTGCAGAAATACCCCGAAGAATTTTAGGAGTTTGCAAATACCAACGCAATTTATTCCTCTACCCAACATTGTTCAGACTGAAGAAACTGCTGGGATGGGCAGTGAAACAACTCAAACCCACAAAAAAAAAATAGTTGAGTTGCGATGACTCAACTTCCAGACAAGTCTACCTGGATGACTAAGAATCTTTTTCAAGATGTGTTGGCTTAGGTTTGCCTTCTTTAATCTCTGGCCTCTCTCTCACCCCATCTTACATGTCCTGTTTTTAAGATTTGCAGATGTCACAACCACACTACTTGGAATACTTATTTCCAAAGAAAATGGAATAAGCATTCCAAAGAATTGTAAGAGATTAGAGAAGTGGCCAGAGAAAGCAAACACAATGACCTTTAATGCCCACATATACAAAATCCTTCATTGGGTTGCTTTTTTTTTAAATCTATGCAATATGGAAGGACTTGGTGGCTTAGTGGCTAAGATGCTGAGCTTGTCAGTCAGAAAGGTCGGCAGTTTGGTGGTTTGAATCCCTAGCACCGCATAAAGGAGTGAGCTCCCATTACTTGTTCCTTCTTCTGCCAACCCAGAAGTTCGAAAGCATGTAAAAAGTGCAAATAGAAAAATAGGGACCCCTTTGGTGGGAAGGGAACAGCATTCCATGTGCCTTCAGTGTTCAATCATGCTGGCCACATGACCACGGAGACGTCTTCGGACAGCGCTGGCTTTATAACAGAGATGAGCACCGCCCCCTAGAGCTGGAAATGACTAGCGCATAGGTGTAAGGGGAACCTTTACCTGTACTTTTTTATGCAATATGCAGATCAGGTCCAAGAGTAGTCCTTGGTAGTCCTTGTACAACAATTCATTTAGTGACCATTGGAAGATACAACATCACTGAAGAACGTGACTTATGACCGTTTTTCACCCTTACGATTGTTGCAGCATCCCCATAGTCACGTGACCACGATTCAGATGCTTGGCCACCGACTCATTTTTATGACTGTTGCAGAGTCCTGTGATCCCCTTTTGGTGACCTTACTACAAGCAAAGCCAATGCGAAAGCCAGATTCATTTAACAACGGCGTTACTAACCTAAGAACTGCAGTGAATCCCTTCACAGCTATAGCACAAAAAGCTGTACAAAGGGAGCAAAATGCCCTTAGCAAATCAGCAACAAAAATTGTGATTTCCATTAGGTTCAGGATAGACAAACACAAACTTGTTTTCTTTCTCCTGTTCCTTGTCATTTTTTTCAGAACTATGCCAGTTGGCCGAAAGGGATGTCCCAGTAGCCTGTACATGGCTTGGCTGGAGACCCTCTCGCAAGATCTCAGGTCTCCTGTGATCCTGATCAGAGGCAACCAGGAAAACGTCTTGACTTTTTACTGTCAGTAGGACCTTCTTGGGCCAGGAAGCATTGCAGCATGGAGAAGAAATTTCCAGTCGGATCCTGCATTGCTGATGAGCTATCAAGAGGCTCCATTGCAGGGATGAAGGCCAAGAATAAAAAGACCAATGGTGGAAAACAAATGTTGTTGGGTTGTAAGAATCTTCTTCTTCAGAACTCTTAAATGTTGCCAATATGGGCTGGGTTTCTTTCTTGTGCTGAATCATGGCTTGTTTAATCATGGATGGAAAAAGAAGCTGCAATTGGTTGGGTTCACACAATGTGCCACGTCATTAACTCTGAATGGTAGATTTGCTGGTCTCCCAAAGCAACCTAGGACAATGACTACATTTGAGTGAAATTGTCACTGTCATTTAATTAAAATTGACTACAGTGGCAATAGCAATAGCATTTAAACTTATATACCGCTTCACAGTGCTTTACAGTCCTCTCTAAGCGGTTTACAGAGTCAACATATTGCCACCAACAATTTGGGTCCTCATTTTACCCACCTTGGAAGGATGGAAGGCCGAGTCAACCTTGAGCCTGGTGAGATTCAAACTGTTAAATTGCAGTCAGCCGGCAGTCAGCAGAAGTAGCCTGCAGTACTGCGCTCTAACCACTGCATCACCAAGCCTTTTATAGCTGGAAGTTGAATATCTAATAAATACGATACATTGCTATCTGTTCACAAATCCTGCATATTCATCTTGAATACTGAATTAACCCATCCTCTAGATTCTTATACTAGGCCAAATCATAAAACAATTGAATGAGCTGGACTCATCCACCTATATAAGCCACCCAAGAAAAAATTAAGATTAAAATTCACCAAAGTTATTGTACGTATACATCAGTTCGTTCTTGATCTGACTTGTTAGAGCTTATGGTGCCTAAAGAGGACACTATTCTAGCGATTTTTAGAAACCAGAGGGATCTGATCCAGGCCTATTGATCTTCTGGTTGCATTTCTTTGCACCACACCACAATTTCTAGCGCAGAGTGTGAAACCACACTTTAAAGAGCAGTCAGGGTTGATCTTCTCTAAGGACTGACCGGTTGGATCGCCTTGCAGTCCAAGGGCCCCGCAGGAATCTTCTCCAGCACCACCGTTCAAAAGCCTCCATTCTTTGGCGCTCAGTCTTCCTTATGGTCCAACTTTCACAGCCACACATTACAGCCGGGGAAACCCCAAACAATATCGTTTCCAAAGATATTGCCCTATTTTTCCCATTGAGTTTGCAGCTCCTCAGTAAGCCAGCAGGGGGCAGCAGGTCCTAAAAGTTCAATATATTTTGTCCCTGACTCCAAAGACTCAGGCTTTCTCCATCAATCCCTCTTCAATGTTAGCGGATATTGCATTTCCAGCCTGAGTATATATGCACATTACATAGGCATTTGATTTGTCTGCCAGGTGAGAATAAGAAGGGCATTGGCTTTCTTTTGCCGGGAAAAAAACAACAACTTATAGCAAATGATATAAAATAATTAAAATGCCAGTGTTTGTGCAACACAACAGTAGGTTAAATAAATAGCAAATTAATGGAACCCCAACCGACCAGGTAAAAATATCTTGGGATGCAGTTCCAGGCTTCCTTATCTTGGAGGACACACATTTCTTATTAGACTTTGCCATTCTCTGGGAAGAGGCTCAAATGCTGGGGAAAATGGAAGAAAAACTACATATAGTTCTTGCTTAACAACACAAAGGTGCTTTTTTTTTAATGAGGCAACTGGACTTTCTGGTTTTTCTTTGAAGACGTTTTGCTTCTTCTTATTTTTATTATTTTCTATGAAGACGCTTTTTTAAGAGGCAAATGGATTTTCTGGATTTTCTGGATTTTCTTTGAAGACGTTTCACTTCTCATCCAAGAAGCTTCTTCACTTCACTTCTTCAATGAAGTGAAACGACTTCACAATTAAAACCAGAAAGTCCAGTTGCCTCCTGAAAAAGCACCTTTGGCACAACCAGGACCCGGAGGACTGAGAATCTCTACAAACACTTGTTTAACACGCCTAATTGGGACCAGCAACTAAGTGCTAAGCGAAGTGAATGCTAAGTGAGGACCTCAATCATGCTTTCTGGATGGAAAAAGACAAGACTAGTTAATTTCATTCTTTCGGCTTTTGTTTACCCATTGACCTCTCCTCTGTCCTCCAGAAGGCTCGTGTGCCTGGCTTGTTGCCTTGTACGACACAAAGCAATGCTTTTAAGAGATGAACAGATTAACAGAATGGGAAGGGACCTTGTAGGTCATCTAGTCCACCCCCCCGCCCCCGCCCAAGCAGGAGACCCTTCACCATTTCTGACAGATGGCAGTCCAGTCTCTTCTTTAAAGCCTCCAGTGGTGAAGCTCCCACAACTTCTGAAGGCAACTTCTGTTCCATTGGTTGATTCTCACTGTCAGAAAATTCCTCCTCATTTCCAGGTTGAATCTCTCCTTGTTCAGTTTCCATCCATTATTCCTTGTCTGGCCTTTGGATGCTTTGGAGAATAGCTTGACCCCCTCCTCCTCTCTGTGGCAGCTCCTCAGATACTGGAAGACTGCTGTCATGTCTCACCTGGTCCTTCTCTTCACTAGACTTAGCCATGCCCGGTTTCTGTAACCGTTCGTTGTATGTTTTAGCCTCCATTCCCCTAATCATCTTGGTTGCTCTTCTCTGCACTCTTTCTAGAGTCTCAACATCTTTCTTATTGTGTGGTGACCAAAACTGGATGCAATATTCTAGATGTGGTCTTACTCAGGTTTTATAGAGTAGTATTAGTACCTCCCTTGATCTTGATTGTATCCCTCTGTTCATGCAACTTAGGATTGCATTGGCTTTTTTGGCTGCCACTGCACACGGCTGGCTCATATTTAACTGGTTGTCCACTAAGATTCCAAGATCCTTCTCACAGCTACTGCTATTTTAACCAATGTGATCAAGCCACAACCCAGGGCCAGGAGCTGTAGATATGCTACACAAACAGCTTATTCTCTTAAAAAAATTTTTTCCCACTCTCTCCATCCTATGAAGAAGGATCAGGCTAAGGAGAGATTACCTGCAAAAACTTCTTGCTTCCCACCAAGCAGAGCAGCTTGTCTTCTGCCAGCTAGTTAGTGTTCAAATTTAAGTAACACTTAAAAAACAACAACAGCAATGGGAAACTTTAAATGCTGATGCCACAGTGTCTATGAAATATCTCAAGAAGGCAATTTACACTGAACGTGGAGCAGAAAAAAACCTTGCAAACTTAGCTTGCAACTGGAGTCGGGTAACCAAGTTCTGTAAATCATAGGGTTTTTTTTAATTATCATCTGTAGTTGGGGGGGTGGGGTGTTGGATGAAGGGAAGGGAAAGGAATGCAAACTGCATTTAATAAGAAAATGATGAATAAGGAGATACCTGTGAAGCCACATCAGAGGTATGACTAGGGCCAGGGATTCCTGTTTTTCAGGTATTTTTATTTGGCTATCATTTTACTAGATTGCCATTGTGCCCTCAAAGCCTTTAGCTAGCAGCAAACAGGCACCTGAGGGCAGAACAAAAAGTAAGGGACTGAAGATTATTAAAGAGAGATCCAATCTAGAATTAAGGAGAATTTCCTGAAAGTTAGAACAACTAATCAGTGGAATAGTTGGCTGCCAGAAGTTGTGGGTCCTCCATTGCTGGAGTTTTAAAGAAGATATCAGACAGATGTTTCTGCAGAATGGTATAAAGTCTCATGCTTGAGCCAGGGGTTTGACTAGAAGACCTCCAAGTTCCCTTCCAACTCTGTTATTCGATGTAATTCTGTGTAAATATTTAGTTAGCGAGTGGGTGAGCTAAACATTAGGACCCTGTTTTTCCTTGCTCCACAACATTTCCATTAAGCATTTCTGTGGAGGAAAAAAAAACCCACCTGAAAACCTCACATTAGCCTACATGAATGCAATGTAGGCTAAACATGGAGCAGAGAAAAATTTGTAAAATTGCCATACAACTGGTGTTGCGTAACCAGGCTGTGCAACTCAATAGAGTTGGATTTTGTAGCTGGGCCATTTAGGGGAAGGGATGAGAACCTCATGGAGTTAGAAAATGATGAAAAACGTGTCAAGCCACCCCACTCGGGCCCTGTGATTTCATATTTTTCACCTCTTTTTAAATTTTGCTCTAAAATCAGAGTTGTTATTGGGTCCATCAGATCAGTTCACAGGGAGGCTAACCACACTTTATCATGTGCTCTTTCCAACCCACAGTTTTGGAATCTTGCATCCAGTTTTGGTCCCCACCATATTAAAAAAGAAGTTGAGACTCTAGTGAGAGTGCAAAGCAGAGCAACCTTGAGGCTAAACCATACGGAGAACGGTTGCAGGAATTGGGTTTGGCTAGTCTAGTGAAAAGAAGGACTAGGGGTGACATGATAGCAGTCTTCCAATATCTCAGGGGCTGCCTCAAAGAAGAGGGAGTCAAGCTATTCTCCAAAGCACCTGAAGGCAGGACAAGAAGCGATGGATGGAAACTAATCAAGGAGAGAAGCAACCTGGAGTTAAGGAGAAACTTTCTAACAGTGAGGACAATCAATCAGTGAAACGGCTGGCCTTCTGAAGTTGTAGGAGCTCCATCCCTGGAGTTTTTTAAGAAGAGACTGGACAGTCACTTGTCTGAAATGGTATAAGGTCTCATGCTTGAGCAAGGGGCTGGACTAGAAGACCTCCAAGGTCCCTTCCAGCTCTTTTATTCTAACTAGGCTATGGTGAATGGGCATAATTCAAGGACCGCCTGTGGCCAGGATCATGAGAACTTTGTATGGTCACTGATAAATAAATCAAAGGGTACCTGTGTGGCCCTCCTGTTGACGAAAAGAAAGATTTTAATGGCAGGTAACCCAAACTTTCCTGTTTCTTAAAATGCAGGTTGTGAAACCTTGTTTCTGTTCAAAGTTTATCCTTCATCCTGACCTTAAAGATTTAATCTCTGGCTGGTTTGCTAAAATCACAGCAGCAGAAAAAGACAGAGAGGAACATCTCTTCTATCAACATGGATATTCTCAGCTGGCTGGTCGTTCTTTCCATCCTATTTCTCTATTTCTGGAAGAGCCAACGTCCCAAAGGTTTCCCTCCTGGACCATGGAGCCTTCCCCTGATTGGGAGCCTGCTTCAGTTCAGTAAGAAGGATCCCCTCAAGGGCTTGGATCAGGTACGGATCCTTATTCGATCTCACATTAAATCTCCACAGAGTGAGTTTGCCCAAAAATATCTCTTTTAAAGCATCCTCCTGCAAAAAGAAGGATCAAAGACTGAGGGAAGCAAACTTTCAGAATGTTATCTAGATCTTTGAGGATCTGCTCTGTAGAGATGTATATTTGATTCAAAGGAATCCTGATAGTTAATGGCTGCTCAAAAGAGAATCATTAGCTTTTTGAGATGAAATAATTTATAGAACCATGCCTGCTTTATATGGGCTTTGAAAGAATTTTGGTATTTTGGAGAACATAAGTACAGTTCATTTAAGAAGAAACTTAAAAAGAAGAAAAAAAATGTTTTTTCCATAATCAAAAGGTAGACCCTTGTTTTTTTTAAAAAAATACTCTGCTGAGTCTTCTTCCTATTCTTGTCCCCTCTATCAATGGCCTTTCATTAATCCTCATCTGTATCACAGTTTTATATTATATTTCCACTCGTTAGCCTATTCGTAATTAAAATGCTTACTTACTGAGCATAGTTATATGGCAATTTCATAACATTGTGTTCTACTTTTTTTAGTTGTGCTTGTATAGCTTTTCAGCTAGGCTCTTGGTAAGGTTGCAGTATTTTCCTAGCACTTAGGAAAGAATAATTTGATCTAATTCATTAACTAGGTTAGATTAATAGAGTCAATTGGGTTGTGGAAATCGGATGAAATGAGGCTATTTGTTAATTTGCTATTTGCATCTGTGCCCGGACAGGAGGGGAAAGGATATGCTGAAGGTTTTTGAAGGAGATGGAGGTTCAAGTAATCTCACCTCTCATTCATGTTGCATCCTTCCAAGTGATTGTTTCCAACCGATCTCCTAATGCTTCTAGGTTAATCCCGGTGATTTCATTTCAGCTAGCCCAAAAATATGGTCCCGTCTTCAGTCTCTACATCGGAGGAAAGCTTGCAGTCTTCACTCATGGGTTTTCTTCAGCCAAAGAGGTCCTGGTGACAAAAGGCCTAGAATTTGCTGGGAGGCCAGATAATCCAATAATCGATGATATGGTTAAGAAAAAAGGTACACAATATATATGCTCTTGTTGTTGTCAAGCCCGAAATTGACATATGCATAGCCATTTTATTTAGCCTTATTATATATTCCTTTTCTTCCTTTCTCTTTACTGGTTATGGGGCGGGAAGTGTTTCGGGCTTGCCACATTCCTAAGGAGGAAGGAGTGGAGATAGTGGGAGTTGTTTAGGCTAGGTGGTTCTCCTTCCCGTGGGAACAAAAGCTGGCCCTTCTGAGACCTGGAGGTGGAGGTTGACGACACCAGGCAATGTTGATTTACTTCTGTTGGAGAATGTGACTTTTGGGGGGGCAGTTTCTAACTTCCAATATTATGTGGTGTAATTCCAGGTTGTGTCAGATCTGGAATTACAACAAACTTTGCCAATTTGATGTTTTCCTAAATAAAAGAAACTGTTTTGGAAGATGGAGTTTGCTTTTTTCTTTTTAAATGAATTTCATCACTTGGAAACCTGCTACTTATTCTTTTTGTTGGATGTTGATGTTACATTGGCAATTATAAGATGGATGATTACCTGAATCCACAGAATAATTCATTAATCAGATTTTACCATCAGGGAGTCCTCAACTTACGACCACAAGTGAGCCCAATATTGCTAAGCAAGACAGTTGTTAAGTGAGTTTTGCCCCACTTTACGACCTTTGTGCCATCGTTGTGAAGAAGGACCAGAGAAGGAATGTATTTTATATAAGTTAGCTAGCTCCTGAGCATATTATAACTCTCTGATCTATAGGTCATAGGGACAGAGGGCAACTCTGTCTGTGTTACGCTAAAGAATTAGGAAATCTATTTAGAGGAAGTAACAATGTATTTAAAGTTGAAAACAAGGAAGCTGCAATCAAGGGAAGGTCTGTAAGAAGCATTTTTGTAAGTGTAAGATAATGGTAAAAATAGCATATACTTACAGACATCCTGTCTTCTCTACCACATCCTCTTTCTTATGTTTTGTTCCCAGTACAAAATATGTTTTTAGGTATTTTGTAAGCATAAAATCCATATTTGGTAAATAGGGCATAGATGAACGCCCAGGCTTGGGCTGAAATCATCATAAGGTATAAAAGAACTAACCCCAGCATGTAATGGGGTTCAGAATTTGTCATGTTAATGCTCTGAACGCTTAACAAATAAACCTGAATTCTTCCACCTCTCGTGGTCTCTTGTTCTGTGTTGAAACCGAGACTGCTGCAACATTTTCTGGCGACCCAGATGGGACTGGAGGGGCCCTGAGGCCCTCTGGGTGGTCCATCCCGACAGTCAGTGGATCGGTGAGTTGGAGGGAATATCCCAGGCGCCATCGGACCCTTTGAACCGAGGACTTCCCCAGACGGCTGACTGCTGCTGTCGGCGATTGACAAACCCACGAACCACTGGTGAGAGGTGAGAAGAACAGGACTGGGGCTGGCCAGCAGTGAGAAACAAAAAGGAGAAGACGCCTGCAGGCAAGTATTGGATGGGAAATATAATCCCTCCCTGTAAGCAGGGACGGAGGAGAGGACTGATCACCCTCTCTTAACAGATAAAGTGGGTGGACTTGTCAAGTCTGATTGGAAAAGAGAGAGAGCCTACTGCAGTTCCCATTGGTGACTGTGAGTCTCCAGCACCGTGGGTCAGTAGAAAGCGAGTGGCGTCCGCAGTTCCCATCGGAGACCGTGAATATCCGGCTCCCTGGGTCGGGCGTGTGTGAGTGGGTGTCTATGTGAAAAATCCCTGCTGTGTTTGAAGAAAGTGGGACCCCTTACCCTCTTCTTCAATTTCCTCTCTCTCTCTCTCTTGTCTGTTTATGTGCGAGGATTATGGGTGGTAGACAAACTAAAGAGGTAACCCCTCTGGAGGTTATGATGAAACATTTTAAGGAGGCTTACCAGTCTCAGGATTATGGGCGTAAATGGGATAGGTAGAAATTGCGAAAATTTTGTGAAATTGAATGGCCCAACCTGGGGATTGGGTGGCCCCTGGTGGGTACACCTGATATTTCCACTGCCGTGCAGGTACATCGTAGGGTCTTTCACCCAATGTTAGGCTACCCAGATCAGGGTCCATATATAGACGTGTGGTTGGATTTATTGAATCATCCACCCCTTGGCTACTGACGACTTAAAATGCAGCGGTGTAAAGCCCTGCTATCACGACATGTTACTCTTAAAAAAATACAGAGATCTGTACAAGTGCTGCCTAGTTGTCCCGAGGAAGTTCCAAACCCCCCTTATGTACCACGGGAGGTTTCGAAGGAGGGTCAGAGGGGAGGAATCGGGAGGAGTGGCAGACTTTATGGCACAATTAGATCGACTATCTCCATACCTAAAAGTCCCCAAGGTCAGAGGCAATGGATCGATCGGTCCAGGTGGATAGATCACAGCTTTCAACATCCACCCCAAAGGAAAGGTCCGTGGACCCTACCCCATCCACTTCAGCGCCGGGAACATCTGCTATGACCGAACCGGTCGCAGCTAGAACTCGGGCAAAAAACCAGAACAGGCTTCCCTGACAGCCCCCCTGAGACAAGTGGATCAGTTGGCAATTAATCCAATTAATGGAGGTAGCTCGAAAAGTCTTTGCAAATAGGGATAAAGAGGAGGACAGGGAAAAAAAGATCAGAAGATGCAACCATAGGCTGAATTAATGGCACCAGCCATGATGTGGGCACCACGAGGATGGTCAAATCCACGTGGTGCGGGGTCCGGCTCACAGAGGGGCCGGGGCAAGAGTCGGGGAATTAGGGAAAAGGGAGAGGGGGAACAATAGAAAATGGAGCCTAGTCAAAGGCTAAGGGAAACTGCTTGCATCTGAAGGGGTCTTATGCCATCTGTCTGGATTGTAACCATATTACTGGTATTAAGTGTGGTGATTAATTCATTGTATCTTTACTCAACGCTGATAAAAGGAAGACCAACCCAGGATGATCCTTTACCCCTAGAGATAGAGCAGTTGGAGGAATGGTATTCCCCTGACCCTTTTATGATGACCCTCCCCAATTATAAACCCCAGGAAACGGAACAATGCATTGATTGCTTCCTGGTTCGTAATACTGGGAGACACTTTACATATACCAATACTAGGCCTCCAGGTTGCCATATCACAAGTCTCCCACAATGTAGTACCAAGGGACGTGATATTGGCAATGTGTACAAAATGAAACAATAAGATGTTACTTTCTCCGTTCCCCATGGGTCCCTGTCCACCACAATCGGGTACCCCGTACCCTGAACTCCCTCCATGAAGATCAAAAGTGTAACATCCATGTGGAATGTAAGGATGGAAAGGGGGGTCTTAACTACAGGGTAGGAAAGCCCACAATGTGCACAGACTTCACCCTGCCATGATGTAAACATACCACATGGTCTCCTCCGACCTCTTGTAATGGCGCTAAGCGTACAGGGGTAATGAGGGTTGAGATATTTGTCAATCGTTGTCAGGGGAAGCAGGGCCTGGTTTGTTATGTAAATGACAAAGCAGTGCCTACCCCATTTTGGAAGAATCTAAGGAATATCAAGCCCAGCCATCATTGTATTTGTAGGGATCCTGGTTGGGGCTTGTGTCATCTTGCCATGTGTGATACCCCTCTTAATACGTACTATCTCTCGTTCTGTCTCGTTGTTAATTGAAAAGACAACTACTGAAAAGGTAATGGCTCTTATGGTAAAGGACCCTGTCGGTGTTTATGAGGAACTCTTTCCCCTATGTCCTCCTTCCGGGAATCTGAAACTACACAATAAATCTACGATTTGGGTGAAGTTTCAAAGGGGGAATGAAGAAGGACCAGAGAAGGAATGTATTTTATATAAGTTAGCTAGCTCCTGAGCATATTATAACTCTCTGATCTATAGGTCATAGGGACAGAGGGCAACTCTGTCTGTGTTACGCTAAAGAATTAGGAAATCTATTTAGAGGAAGTAACAATGTATTTAAAGTTGAAAACAAGGAAGCTGCAATCAAGGGAAGGTCTGTAAGAAGCATTTTTGTAAGTGTAAGATAATGGTAAAAATAGCATATACTTACAGACATCCTGTCTTCTCTACCACATCCTCTTTCTTATGTTTTGTTCCCAGTACAAAATATGTTTTTAGGTATTTTGTAAGCATAAAATCCATATTTGGTAAATAGGGCATAGATGAACATGAGCTTGGGCTGAAATCATCATAAGGTATAAAAGAACTAACCCCAGCATGTAATGGGGGTTCAGAATTTGTCATGTTAATGCTCTGAACGCTTTGCGCAAATAAACCTGAATTCTTCCACCTCTCGTGGTCTCTTGTTCTGTGTTGAAACCGAGACTGCTGCAACAGTTGTTAAGGGAATCACCGCAGTTGTTAAGTTAGTGAACAGAATTAATAAGTGGATCTGGCTTCCCCACTGAATTTCCTTGTCAAAAGGTCGCAAAAGAAGCTTGACATGATCCCAGGACACGACAACCATCATAAATATGAGTCAAGTGCCAATCAGCTGAATTTTGATCATGTGACCAGGGGGCCACTGTATTAGGAATTGATAGTCACCTAACAGTTGGGTTGGCAATATATAAACCAGGATAGTAATTTAATACTGTAGCTTTAAGAGAATGCTGTAATTGTGATTGGCTGAGGTTCTTCCAACGGCCATAAGATGGAGCCAGAAACCTGGTTTCTTTCTCTTTGCATTTCTCTTTTGCCTTTTGCCTGATCGTTGTTCTGCCTGGATTGCTGTGAGTCTTGCAACTGTTAGAAAACTCCATTTACTGAATTTTGTTTATGATACTGGACTTTGTTTTTTGATTATCCCTGGACTGCTTGTATTGAATACTAACTGCTTTAACCATGTACGATTTGGACCGTTTGTTGGACTTTGTTTACCCATTTACTGGAAATAAAACCTACATTTTACTATTCAGTGTATCTGTGTGTTGGTTGTGTGTTATTCAACACCATTCTCACTATTTTCCCCTGAGTGCACTCATTCTCCTAATGGGGAATACCTCAATACACTGCAATGGTCATAAGTATGAAAACCAGTCATAAGTCACTTTTTCCCCCAGTAGAGTTGTAACTTTGAATGGTCAATAAATGAACTGCTGTAAGGACTAACTGTACAGGGAAATCCCCGTAGTTCCATTGTTTCCTTTTCCACCTTTCATTTTTACAGGCATAATCTCAGCCCCTTACAGCCAAGCGTGGAAAGAACAACGGAGGTTTTCACTGATGCTTCTCAGGAACTTTGGACTAGGCAAAAAATCGATGGAAGAGAAGATCTTGCAGGAGGCAACTTGTTTGATTGAAGCATTTGCTGAAAACTCAGGTAAGCTCACCTGGGGCAGGACGGGATGGCTGGGGAATCCTCACACCAATGTGACTTCTTTTTCCACAGGACAGAATTCAATTGATTTCACAGTTGACCCAGGTTTGTGTGTGAGTGTATGTGTGTGTGTGGGTTGATGCAGAGTGGGAGGAGCTTAGCATCCTGGTTGTATAAAACTTAAAGCAAATTCCAATGCAAGAGAATATTCGTAGGTTTCAGATAATTCATACCCCCACTAGGTAACAGGATGATGTTGCATAGGTGGGTGATGAAACATCTACAAGCAAACAATTGAGCTTGGAGAGCACCAAGGACTCCACAGTTAAAGCACATTAAAATAAGATTGCCTTTCAATCAATCAGAATAGAACTGGAAGGGACCTTGGAGGTCATCTAGTCTAGTCCCCTGCTCAAGCAGGAGACCCTATACCATTTCAGACAAGTGACTGTCCAGTGAGTTATTAGTTATTAGAGCTGGTTAAGCAAATCGTCTGTCCAGTCACTTCTTAAAAATCTCCAGTGACGAAGCACCCACAACTTCTGAAGACAAAACTGTTCCACTGATTAATTGTTATAGTTGTCAAGAAATTTCTCCTTAGTTCTAGGTTGCTTCTCTCCTTGATTAGTTTCCATCCATTGTTTCTTGTCTTCCCTTCTGGTGCATTGGAAAACAAACTGACTCCCTCTTTGGGGGGGGATTTTCCCAGGGTCTCTTGTCTGCCGAGACCCTGGGGAAAATCCCCCCAAAAGTCTGCAGGAAAATTCCTCACCCCGTTTTCCTATTGATCGATCGTTCTTTATTTGGGATCGCAGGATACTGTTTCCAGCTCCATTTTCTGGGGGAGAGAGAGAGAGAGAGACTTTTGGCTTCATGCAAGGAAAACAGCAGAAGCAGCAGAAGCCTTTCTTTCTGTCCTGGCTGAGTTTGGAGGTGAAAAAGACTTTTGTTCCTTTCCTTGCACGCAGCCAAAAGCAGAAGAAAAAAGTGGAAAGAAGTAGCCCAGTGGCCAGGCAAGTTCCCCCCCTCCACCCTTTCCCCCCTCCCCTTACTACCTCATGTTGTTCGTAATGGAAGTGATGTGTTCCCACGGGCCATGTGGGTGGCGCAGCCTTGTTCCTGTGCAGCCTGGATTTATTGCTTTGGGGGGGTGCTCTGGGGGTAACATTTCTCTACGGACCACCAAAATTTTCTTGCAGACCACCAGTGGGCTCGGCCCACCGGTTGGCGACCACTGTCTCAGATTATAGTGCACCCATTCATGTGGAATCCTTATCTTTCCCCTCTTTCGCCATCGTCTCTAACTCTCATTAAAGCATTAATTAATCTCTTCCTAGCTTGTCCTCCATTTTCTAACATTTTTTAAGCTTTCTCTTCACAGTGCAATTCCTTTAATCCTTTCTTTCAATTCCTGTTTTATTAGGTCTTCTAGTTTAATTAGTTCATTTCAAAACTTTAGAGATCTACGGGGTTTTTCTTTTAACAGCAGGGGGTGCTCTCAAATCAGTTTCCACTTCCACTTCCTCCCTCCCACCCCTTTTCTTTAGGGAAAAAAACCCCCATAACATTGTTCATGCTTTTCATTGTGGTGGTAACTGGTTGGAACAGACAAATTGGAATTCTGAGATAACTCATGGAAACACATGCATAAAAAGACTACCACTGGCTACCTAAATAGGCTCAAAGCTTTAACGCTGCCTGCCTTTGCCTACCATGCTGGTTCTTTTCCTTTTTCTGGACCAAAGAAGTCCCCAAAGCTGGAGGTCCTTCCCATCTTTATTTCTTCGGAAGACACTTGACTGATGAGAAATGAAAGGTGATAGTTCACAAGTACAGTTAATAGCAATAACAATAGCACTTAGATTTATATACCGCTTCACAGTGCTTCAAGCCCTCTCTAAGTGGTTTACAGAGTCCGCCTCTTGCCCCCAACAATCTGGATCCTCGTTTGACTGACCTCAGAAGAGTCAACCTTGAGCCGGTTAGGATTGAACTCCTGGCAGTTGGCAGAGTCAACCTGCAATACTGCAGTCTAACCACTGTGCATAAGAAATGGATGATGGATTGATGGAAGGGCAATAACGCTTAAACATATATACCGCTTTACAGCCCTCTTTAAGGGGTTTACAGACTCAACCTATTCCCCCCAAATAATCCGGGTCCTCATTTTACCCACTTCGAAAAGATGGAAGGTTGAGTCAACCTTGAGCCTGGTGAGATTCGATCTGCCAAACTGCTGGCAGCTGGCAGTCAGCAGAAGTAGTCTGCAGTACTGCACTCTTAACTACTGTGCCATCACGGAGTTACAATCACAACTGAGTCTGGAATTACGGTTGTAAGTCATGCTATTTGTGAAGTGGGTGATGGGTTTTTGTGACCTTTTGTTGCTTATCAGAGGTTGTTAAGCAAATCACCACGGTCGTTCAGTGAATCTATGGCTTCTGGCAAAAGGCATAAATCATGGTTATGTGTTCTCCATTTGCTGCAGACAGCTGTCA
The DNA here is from genome assembly GCF_049901715.1 of Pseudonaja textilis. Classification (NCBI taxonomy): domain Eukaryota; kingdom Metazoa; phylum Chordata; class Lepidosauria; order Squamata; family Elapidae; genus Pseudonaja; species Pseudonaja textilis. The sequence goes on from NC_142000.1 coordinate 5,800,724, forward strand.
ATACAGGCTGCGAAACCCAAGATAAGATCACATAATTATCTGGGGGAAATGGCCACTGGAACTTCAAATCCGAGTCTAATTACCTTTCCTGTAGTCTGCTGCAACTTTGAATGGTTGTAAGCTGAGGATTTGTTGAGGAATAACCATTTTGGATAGGAGGAAGGCCTAAATGAGGAAGCAGACTGGTGTCCCTACATAAACACCAAGAGCAATCGACCTTATCTCCCCTTGAATGATTTACAACAAGGGTATCAAACTCAATTTCATTGAAAGCTGCATCAGGATTGTGTTTGACCTCGGCGAGAGGGTGGAAGGGGGGGACGTGACCAGGATGGGTGTGGCCAGCTCGACATCACTCGAGTCAGGAGCATTTGTGGTGGTCTGAGCACTCTGGCAGCAAAAACGGGCTCCTGAGCTCTGTTTTCGGCTGTGACGGCCTCCTGCAACCCACTGCCAGTGAAAACGGAGCTCCAAATGGCGGTCTGTGATCCTGCTGAGCTCCATTTTCACTGGCAGAGGCACTGTGGGCCATTCCTTTGCTGTTTCTAGGGGGGACCCGCAGGCCAGATCTAAGCACCCCAAGATCCGGATCGAGCCCCTGGGCCTCGAGTTTGACACCGCTGGTCTTTCCTCAGGAGAAAGCTTCCAGTCTGGGGAGATTCCTGTATTACAGACAGAGAACAATAAAGTAGCTAGCTTAAATTCTACGATATGAAGCTGGTGGTTCATGCATTGTAGGACTATCTCCAATCTTATTTCTTTTTGCTTTATTCTGCAGATTCACCTTTTGATCCTCAGCCATTTCTCCAAACTGCTGTCACCAACATCATGTCTTCCATTCTGTTTGGGAAACGTTTTGAAAACAATGACAGCTCTTTGAGGATTATGCTAGATGTTTTACAACAAACTATAAAAATGATGCTGGGACCCTGGGCCATGGTATCCTTGATGCAGGAAAATGGTCACGATTCCCAGAGATGCTAGTGGGAATTTCAGTTTATTGCAATTAAATGTCCACCTCTCTTAAAGTCGTTGAGGTTGAGAAACAGAAATCTGCAGGATATTATAATACTGGGTGTGGCTTGGTGGGCGTGGCAGGGGAAGGATACTGCCTTATATATTTTGGAATTTCATCCGATTTTCCTTGCATAACTTTATTTACTTTTAAAGGAACGTCATAATTTGATGACTGACTTGGTGGAGCCAGCAGGAACCAGAGTTAATGAGGACACGACACTGCTTTATATTAACTTATGTGAATATCTGAGCCCTACCAAACATTGAACATGAAATAACCTTCATGAACATAGATAGCCAAAGGTGTTTCTTCTCTCCCAGCACGATCAGTTTAATTAATGTTGGTTTCTTTTCTCCTTTTTGGCAGCTTTACAATGCTGTGCCCTTAGTGAGAAGGCTTCCCCTGCCACATCAGAGAATAGTAAGAAATGCCCAAAAAATCTTTGCTTTCCTTGAAAAAGAGGTGGAGGAACACAAGACAATGTTTATTCCTGGAGAAACCCAGGATTTCATTGACGCATACCTAGAAGAAATAAAGGAGGTAAAAAAAATCCACCCCACTTTGTTTGATTTGCACTCTTATATAGTTGTTCTCATCTTGTATCTGTGGCTACCACTTACAGATGTATGAGTATAAAAAAACCAGATCTTTGATGGATGGTCCTACCCTACTTTGATACCTAAAAAGATACAGAATGGGTTGCTTGGGTAGTTAAACAACTTCCACAGAAACTTTTTGGAAATTTGTGTGAATTTGAGTTTTGTCCTAAAGAAAGGAACAAGCTATTGTGTTATCTGAACTCACCTATGGGACTTTGCTTAGCCTGTTGCATAAACCCAGCCAACCCATTGTTCTAAATCAGAACACAAATGGATATGAAGTTCATTCAAGAGATGTGATTGGAAAATATTCTAGAATAACACAAACAGCCCTCAACCACTAACCCCAGTTGGGGCTGGAGCTTCCAACACTAAGCAAGGCATCTGTGAAGCGATTCACGCCTGATTTTACAACCTCGTAGTGTTAAGTGAATCACTGTGGGCTTTAACTGAATCAAGTGGTTATTAAGTAAATCCAGCTTCTCTCGTGGACTTTGAGAGTGGGAACCTTGTAAATGGTGATCAAATGACCCTGGGATTCTGCAACTGTCTTAAATGAATGCTGGTTGCCAAGTGAATTTTGATCATGTGATTGCAGAATACTGTAATGGTCATAAGTGTGCAAACTGTCCCTAAGTCATAAGAGATTGAACAACCATTTGTCTGAATGATATAGGGTTTCCTGCCTAAGCAGGGGGTTGGACTAGAAGATCTTCAAGGTCTCTTCCAACTCTGTTATTCTATTCTATTCTATTCTATTCTATTCTATTCTATTCTATTCTATTCTATTCTATTCTATTCATTTCTACTCTACTCTACTCTACTCTGCTCTGCTCTGCTCTGCTCTGCTCTGCTCTGCTCTGCTCTGCTCTCTATTCTCTATTCTCTATTCTCTCCTCTCCTCTCTGTTCACTATTCTACCTTATTCTACTCTGTTCATTTCATTTCATTTCATTTCAGCATGTCGTAAGTTCAAAAGCGCCACTGAACAAATGGTTCAGAACCAGTTCACATATGTTGAGGACTATATTCTCTTTCTTTCTTTGTTTTAACTAATAAAAGGCAGAGCAGAAAGGTTCAAGTTTTCAAGAAGAACAATTACGCATTTTGCTGATGGACCTTTTGACTGCTGGATCAGAGACAACAGCTGGAACAATTCAGTGGGCATTGCTCTATTTGGTAGCCTTTCCAGAGATCCAAGGTATGGAAATAGCAAATGATGAAGATCCCCCAAAGCTTCTATTAATCATACAAAATGAGGATGTGACTTGAAGTGGTGATTCCAGACCTTTCTGAAAGCTTAATTTGGATTTAGACAAATCATTCATTCTATACCATTGAGATGCATTGCTCTTCCACAACTCAAGGAGAGCACCAAGTTGAGAAGGATGCAACACATGGGGAATCAGTGTGATGTTTTCAAAAATGTATGTAGGAGATGACCAGGCTGAGCCTGAGGGTGGGGTCAAGTGCAACTTCAGTCTGGAGTCCACAAGAGATCTAAGTCCAGCCCACTTTGAATTCTGTTGACTCTTATCTCTCTCCAATTTGCTTGGACCATTAGTAGTTCAGATTCTTGTAGAGAGTGTTACTGTACAATAAACCTGTATTCATTTCAACTGCCAGGACTTCTGATTTCCTGCGCTTTACAATGTAATTATTAACCCTGCTAGATAGACTATGAAATCAATTCCTCGGGAAGTAAAACTGATTTCATGGAGACTGGATATTAAAACAGAATCTAATTGTGCCAGATATCCTCATCTTCTGAATGTTGCCTCATTGTTTTAGTCTTAAAAATTCTTCGGTCCTTTTCCTCAGGAAGCACTGACTGCATAATTCTGTTGAGGTCTCCTTCCTTACCCTCCTCAGTAACTAATTTATTTGCACTGCAGAGAAATGCCGGAAGGAAATAGACTCTTTTCTGGGAAGTAATTCCAACCTGCAATATGAAGATCGGGAAAAGCTGCCCTACACAAATGCTGTCATTCATGAAATCCAACGCTGTACAACAGTTGTTCCTCTCGGAGTAGCTCATGCACCTATCCAAAATGCACAGCTCTGCGGCTATCAAATTCCCAAGGTAAAACTGGGAACTTTGACAGGTGGGCCATGGGTCTGGAAGCTGTACAATGAAGATGAAGGGAACTCCCTTGGGAATGGGGGTGGACTAGAAGACCAACACGTTCTCTTTCAGCCATGTGATCCTATGCACCACCAGTGGTCCATTCTTGAACCAGATCGCAAAAGGGCTCAGGCAGATTGATTCAAGATCCCTTCCATCACGGAGCACTTTCTCCTGTGTGACCTACAAAAACAAGGATTAGGGGAGACATCGTAGCAGTTTTCCAATCCTTGAAGGGCAATCACAGAGAAGAGGGGACAAGGATTAGAGGAGACATGACATGATATCAGTCTTCCAATAATTAAAGGGCTGTCAGAGAAAAGAAGGGGTAGATTTATTCTCCAAAGCACCTGGAGGCAGGGCAAGAAGCAATGGATGGAAACTCATCATAGGGAGATCCAACCAGGGATTCAGCCTCTCCATTGCTGGAGGTTTTCCAGAAAAAGTTGGAGAGCCATTTGTCTGAGATACTAGAAGGACTCCTGCCTTGGGAAGGGGGTTGGACTAGAAGACCACCCAGTTCCCTTTCGGCCGTATGATCCTTTTCACCACTAGCGATCCATTCTGAGCCAGATCTCAAAGAGGGCTCAGGCAAATTGATTCAAGGTCCCTTCCAGCACTGAGCACTTTCTCCCATGTGATCTACTTTTCCTGACGTTTTCAGGGCGCCACCATTTTCATCAACCTCCATTCGGTTCATCATGATGAATCCCAGTGGAAGTTCCCTCACGAGTTCAACCCCTCCAACTTCCTGAATGCAAAGGGAGAGTTTGTGAAGCCGGAAGCCTTTTTGGCATTTTCGGCAGGTAAATTATCTCTCTGTCTGTTTTCCTTTGAGTGGCAAGGGCTGCACAACACACAGAACCAGGAGGTAGACAACCCCGTGAACTCAATCCCTGTGCTTAAACCTTCTGCCTCACTGCGTCCTTGGATGGAGAAAACTAGGATGCATGTTAATATCATGTGAATGCGGCCAATGGGGAGCAACTGAAAAGCAAGTTCACTTTGGGGATATCATCACCCATATTTGTGAAAGCATTCTGTGCATGAGGGTATCCTTCAGCAGGCTAAACCAGAAAATATGCCAATTCACCAACCAGGAAATGCATGTTTTCCTTTGCTATTCTCTCCCATTCCCTCTCCCTTTCCTTCTCCTTCTCCTGTTTTTCTCCCTCTCCCTCTCCTGTTCCCTCTTCCTTTCCCTCTCCCGTTCCTTCTCCTTCTCCCCCCTCACACTCACACACACAGTGATACAAAACCCTTAATCCTAAGGACACTAGTGAGTTTCACACTCACTTTTACCAAACTAAAAAAGCCTGTATTTCAGTAGCGCGGTATTATGATCGAAGTGTGTGCTGCTCTAGATGAATAGCTGTGATCGTTCATCTTGTCTTTGACTTTTCAGGACCAAGGGTTTGTTTAGGAGAAAATCTGGCTCGGATGGAGCTCTTCCTCTTCCTCACCAGCATCCTGAGGAATTTCCAGCTCTCTTGGCCAGATAAATCCCGTGCACCAGATCTCACACCTAACTTGGGTCCCACACTATTCCCGTCAAGCTTTAAAATATCAGTGAAAGGTTGCCAGGAGAGCAACTAGATCGAAGGAAGGTTTTCCATCATTCAAAGCAAAGTCATCCTCTCCAAAGACACTTGAAAGATCCAGATGAAATTCATAGGCTATGTGGCTTAAAGCTTTATACTAGATGATCTGAAAAAATTACGTCCCATATTATAAACTTGATTTAGAAAAATAATGCTGATCTTTGTTGTAATGGCATGCGGACCTGACCTTGGGAGACAGGAGGAAGAGCTGCAGACTAGGTAGTCCTTGATTTACAACCACAACTGAGCCCAAAATGTCTGTTGCTAAATGGGGAATTTATCACTTGTTGTTTGTACCTTATGATTAATGATTGTAACTATGATTTATGATCTATGTGTTCTGACCAGTGGTGGGATTCAATTTTTTTACTACTGGTTCTGTGGGCATGGCTTATTTGGTGGGTGTGGCTTGGTGGTCATGTGACTGGGTGGGCATGCTTGGTGATCATGTGATTGGGTGGGTGTGGCCAACTCAATGTCATTCACGTCAAGGGGCGCCTCGCCTGGCCCCTCCCCTCCCAACCATTCCTTATAACACTCAGCCTCAACTTATCTATAGTTCTGTAAAAATGTTATTCACCCTTTTTTGACTTTATTATCTACAAACTATAGATGTACTTTCATGGATCACTGAAAGAAGGAAACGGCTCACATGCTATGCCCAAGAGTGTGATAGGCAACAGATTTTAAGAGCTGTCACAAAGAAGTGGGGCAATATATTTTCCAAAGAAGCAGAATGCAAACAAGAAGCAATGGATGAACAAAGAGTGAAGCAACCTAAAACTAAGGACACTTAACCAGTGGACCTGCTTGTCTCCAGAAGTTCTGGGTGCTCAATCACTGGAAGTTTTTCAGAAAAGACTGGATAGCCATTTCTCTGAAATGGCTAACACTTCTAAGTGTTATTCTGTTATTCTGACACTTTCCCAGGATCTCTACTCAAATATATTTGATAATTTCACATATAAAATAGCCATTCGTGTAATACAACCTGCATATTGTTCAAAACAGTAATCATTATGGCTGATGTTTGACAGCAAGCCTAAGTCAAAGATCGTAAGAGTGCTCCTTTCTCTGTATGTATACAAAATGTCACATACCAGGAATAGCATATTAAGCTGGACTTATGCAACCTGGTGTACAAAATAAACACACAGATATTTATGCTCTGGGCCAGACGTTGATGTAAATACCTGTAAAATATGTGCGAGCCTTGGGCAAAAGAAAAGCAGTGAAATCACTCTAGGTGTAGTGTAGGGACAGTGTAAAATATTAACACATGATAAATAATGAAAGAGCAGCGTAATCCCGAACGGGAGAACAGATTAGCCACGTCAAAAATGAAAAACGTCATCAATGTCAGCCGAGTAGTTTAGAGGCTGAATAGTTCAGAAAAGAGTTTAATTGGAAGGAGTTGCAACAGTACGTGTGGGGGAATCCCTGCTGTAAGGGATAATCGGTAAGCAGTTAAACTGCTTAAACGAGGGGATAGAATGGGAGGAGTATGGTTGTGGGGAAACTAAGGCTATAGCTGGGAATCGTGGAGTGTTGTCAAACACTCTGAAGCTGTACGTAAGTCTAAATGCTGTTGCTATCAGGGCTAGAGCTTCGTAGTTTTGGGATATTTTTTTTATTTTGCTCTAGCATGAGAGTTGTTATTGAGCTTGGAGGTTAAACTTGTTTTTCCTTGCTTCACAACATTACCATTATGTCTCACTTTGGCTTGTATTCTTTCTTACGCTGGGCATGAAATAAACTAGGGCATGACAAATGGTCACAATTTGAGGACACTCTGTTGCCAGGTGCTTGGATCTTAATTCCGTGACCCAACGGATGCTGCAATAGTCGAGTAAGGACCGATTTTGTGTCTTTTTTTTTTTCAGGGTCAACAAAACTTTGAATAGTCACTGATCAGTTGCTCATAAATCAAAGGCTATCTTCATGGCCCTCCTGTTGACGAAGAAATATATTATTCATTTTAAGGGCATGTAACCCAGAGTTTCCTGTTGGTTAAAATGCAGGTTGTAAAATCTGCCTTCTGTTCAAAGTTCAAAGTTTTATCTTTCATCATGACCTTAAAGATTTAATCTTTGCTAAAATCACAGCAGCAGAGAGAGAGAGAGAGAGAGACGTCCCTGATATCAACATGGGTATTCTCAGCTGGCTGCTTGTTCTTTCCATCCTATTCCTCTGTTTCTGGAAGAGCCAACGTCCCAAAGGTTTCCCCCCTGGACCATGGAGCCCTCCCCTGACTGGGATCCTGTTTTATCTCAGTAGGAAGGAGCCTCTCAAGGCATTAGATCAGGTACAGATCCTTATTCGATCCCACATTAATCTCCATGGAGTGAATCAGCCAAAAATGAAGAATATTTCCTTGCAATTATTTAAGTATTCTGCTACAAAATGGAGGGGTCAAAGTAAGATTTAGGGAAACAAACTTTCAGAATGTTATCTAGATATTAAAGGATCTGCTCTGTAGTTATGTATGTTTGATTCAAGGGAGTCCTGGTAGTTAATGAAATTGGGCTGCTCTGGAGAGAATGCTATATTTTTAAACAAAGCATTGAAGATAATTTGGCTCATCTGCAGATGTATCAGAAGAAAATCCAGTTTTAGATGGGTCACAATTTACAAAGTATGCCATTTCATTTAATAACTCAAGAGATCCCATTATTCTTCTACATATAAGATGTTGCATCTGTGCCTGGACAGGAGGGGAAAGGATATGCTGAAGGTTTTTGAAGGAGATGGAGGTTCAAGTAATCTCACCTCTCATTCATGTTGCATCCTTGCAAGTGATTGCTTCCAACCGATCTCCTAATGCTTCTAGGTTAATCCTGGTGATTTCATTTCAGCTAGCCCAAAAATATGGTCCCGTCTTCAGTCTCTACCTCGGAGGAAAGCGTGCAGTCTTCACTCATGGATTTTCTTCAGCCAAAGAGGTCCTGGTGACAAAAGGCCTAGAATTTGCTGGAAGGCCAGATAATTTATTAGTAGATTATATGATTAAGAAAAAAGGTACACAATATATCATTTGTAAACACTATTTTTCCTCTCTACTCTTGTTATTCTCTTTGTTGGATGTTTGTGTTACGTTGGCAATTATGAGATTGATGGCTACCTGAATCCATAGAATGATTAAGTAATTAATCAGGTTTTACCATTAGGTAAGCATAAGATAAATACTGGTAGTCCTCAATTTATGACTACAAGTGAGCCCAATAAGCAAGACAGTTGTTAAGTGAGCTTTGCCTCATTTTACAACCTTTCGTACCATCATTGTTAAGTGAATCACTGCAGTTGTTAAGTTAGTAAACAGAATTGTTAAGTGGATCAGGCTTCCCCACTGAATTTCCTTGTCAGAAGGTTGCAAAAGAGGCTTCACATGACCCCCAGGACAATATGACCGTCATAAATGAGAATTAGGTGCCAAGCAGCTGAATTTTGATCATGTAACCAGGGGGCTGCTGCAATGGTCATAAGTATGAAAACCAGTCATAAGTCACTTTTTCCCCAGTGACATTGTAAGTTCAAACCATCACTAAACTTCAGAGGGTTATTAGGACTGCAGAAAAAACATTGGCTACCAACCTGTCTTCCATGGAGGACCTACTGCACGAGTTAAAAAAAAGGAGGGCTGTGAAAATATTTACAGATCCCTCACATCCTAGACATAAACCGTTTCAACTCCTTCCCTCAAAAAGACGCTATAGAGCCCTGCACACCAGAACAACTAGACACAAGGAGAGGTTTTTCCTCCATGCTGTCACTTTGCTAAATAAATAATTCACTCAACACTGTCCAAAGTCTGCACTACTATTACTGCTAATCTTCTTATCACTCCTTTATCATCCATCCCCTCCCACTTGTGACTGTATGACTGTAACTTTGTCGCTTGTATCTTTATGATTTATATTGACTCTTTCCTAGTATGATTTGATTGCTTATTGTACTGTATGACTATTATTAAGTGTTGTACCTGATGATTCTTGACTCTTGGCGAATATATCTTTTCTTTTATGTACACTGAGAACATTTGCACCAAGACAAATTCCTTGTGTGTCCAGCCACACTTGGTCAATAAAAAGAATTCTATTCTATTCTAAACGAACTGCTGTAAGGATTACCTGTACTTGGAAATCCCTGTAGTTCCATTGTTTCCTTTTCCACCTTTTATTTTTACAGGCATAATCACAGCCCCTTACGGCCAAGCTTGGAAAGAACAACGGAGGTTTTCACTGATGCTTCTCAGGAACTTTGGACTGGGCAAAAAATCGATGGAAGAGAAGATCTTGCAGGAGGCAACTTGTTTGATTGAAGCATTTGCTGAAAACTCAGGTAAGCTCACCTGGGGCAGGACGGGATGGCTGGGGAATCCTCACACCAATGTGACTTCTTTTTCCACAGGACAGAATTCAATTGATTTTACAGTTGACCCAGGTTTTTGTGTGTATGTGTGTGTGTGGGTTGATGCAGAGTGGGAGGAGCTTAGCATCCTGGTTGTATAAAACTTAAAGCAAATTCCAATGCAAGATAATATTTGTAGGTTTCAGATATTTCATTCCCCTATTAGGTAACAGGATGACGTTACGTAGGTGGGTAATGAAATTATCTGGGGGAAATGGCCATTGGAACTTCAAATCCCAATCTAATCACCTTGTTTGTAGCCTGATATAACTTTGAACAGTTGTTAGCTGAGGGCTTTTTGGGGTGTAACCATTTAGAATGGGAGGAAGGCCTAAGTGAGGAAGCAGCCTGGTGTCCCTACATAAACTCCAAGAGTGCTCGATCTCTTCTCCCCTTGAATCCTTCTCTGGTCATTCCCAGGAGAAATCTTCCAGTCTAGGGAGGTTCCTGTATTACAGGCAAAGAACAATAAAGTAGCTAGCTTGAATTACACACATATGAGTCTGGTTGTTCATGCATCAGGATTTTTGTTGTTAGTTGCGAAGTCGTGTTTGACCCAACACAACCCCATGGACAATGCTCCTCCAGGCCTTCCTGTCCTCTACTATCTTCTGGAGTTTATTTAAGCTCGGGCCGACTGCTTCAGTAACTCCATCCAGCCCCCTCGTTCTCTGTCATCCCCTTCTTCTTCTTTTAAAAAATAGATTTTATTAAATTTACAATTTAAAAACACATCGACAATACATTTACAAAGTAGAAAGAAAAACGGGTAGGGGGAAAGAAGGAAAACACCCGGCCTAGCACACCGGATAAAGGCTGGTTGGGGGAAAGAGAAAGGATATAGAGGGAGAGAAGGGAAGGGAAGGGGAGGGAGAATAGGGTAGAAATACAATTAAAAACGAATGATATCTTTTTGTGACAGTCTGTAAGGATCATTTCTCTTCATCATATCCAATCTACTCCTCTTTTCCATTATGTTTAAGTTACTTTTTATCATTTACATAATTTGTCTCTGTGTAAGCCAATTATACCATGAGTCCCAGTTGTCGTAAAATGTTGAGGACTCTTTGTTTTTTAATGCTATCGTTAATTTATCCATTTCAGCACACTCACAAATTTTATGAATAACCATTTGCTCTGAAGGTGTATGAGGTAATTTCCAACATTGGACTGTGGTCTGCCAAAGTACTTGTTTCTATATCTATTTCCTGTATATTAAAAATCAATTCCATTGACATCCATATCATATCTATTCTAGACCATGATGCGTGTCTATTTGAGTAAAAAGTATATTGTCTATTTTTAGCGTTTCTTTCGCTCCATGCATCTTTTAAATTCATTTCATCTGTCATTTTAAAAAAGGATTTTGGAAGAGTCTTTCTACTTTCCTTTGTTGTTTTCTGTGTTTTATAGTCCAATTTCTCATTTACTATTCCATTAAAGTCTCCCATCATGCAAATATTAGCATAGTCCAATTCAATTATTTCCATATGTAATTTTCTATAAAATTCTTCTTGATTATCATTTGGAGCATAGATTGCTATTAAGAGTATTTTCATATTATTGTCCGTTGTTTCCACCATCAAGATTCTTCCATCATCATCTGCATATATTTATTCTGCTAGGTTTGTGTCTCTAATATGTAAAACCCTTCCTCTTTTCTTTTATCATGTCAACACAGTAAATATTTTCCCTAATTTTGGCTGTATCAATATTTGTTCATGTTGCTTTTTAATATGTACTTCTTGTAGACAGGTTATATCAAATTTTAATTTCTCTAGTTTATGAAATGTTTTCTTTCTTTTGGTAGATGAATTAAGTCCATTTATATTAATTGTAATCATTTTTTTCTCTTCCATATTTATATTTTATAAGAAGGGTTTACTGCTCTTGTAGATCTTGGTTCTCCTTGTTCTCTAGATTCCACATTGCCGCCTACTGCACCTTCTTTTTCAGTTGCTGCTAAACATTCCTCTTGGAATTCAATTAATGACTCTTCTCTTCCTGTCTTTCCCTCTAAAATATTCTGCATGAAATAGTTCTGCTTTCTCAGTTGAATCTATTCTGAGTCTTTATTCTTACCATGTAAACATGAGACCTTCTGGTGTCAGTCATCTGTAGTTAACACCTTTCTTAAGTAATATTTTAGTCAGAAATTGATATTCTCTGCTCATCTCTCTCATACTTCTCAGTACTTGTTTCAGGACCACAATTTCCTTGTCTTTGTATTTCAGTGTTTTCTCTCTTGCAATCTGTAGTATTTGCATTTTGATTGCTTTCTTAGTAAATCTTATATGGACTTCCCTTGATAGTTTATTTCTCATTGCATATCTTGTAAAAACTCGAAACAGCTCATCTATTCCATCCATCATCTTCTCTTTGGCTATCTGCAATGCCTCTACCAGGATTTCTATCATTATGTCTGCCAAGTTTTCTCCCTTTTCATCTATGTTTTGAAATCTAAGATAAAAATGTGATCTGTCAATCTCCCATCTCAATATTCCACTCTTGTCTCTTTCAACCACATTCAGTCTGTTATTAATATCTCCAGTTTTCTTATCTCTTTGTTCATCTTTTTCTTCAATTTTTTGGAGTCTATCTTCATATTGTGTCAACATTTGGTGTATGTTCACCACTTTTCATCTGTTTTTTCTGTTCTCTGTTCAATATACTCTCTTAATCTATTCATCTATTATTAATATTCTCTAATACATTTTTGCAGGTCAACAACAAGAAAAAGTAAAAATAAACATCTTCAGGTTCTTCTATACCTTAATCCAATTAAGTGGAGTGCGATAAACCAAATATTACAATTAACAATCTCCAGCAGAAAAAAAAGAGAAATATATGTAAAAATAATATTTCCAAAGAAAAGGAGAAAAGAAATGCACCTTCTCTAGAAAAAGCAAAGGAAACACAGGCTTCTCCTCCAAAAGGCCACAGTCCAGCTAAAAATAACTAAGCGAGGGGGAAAGTAGAGAGGTAACACTAAAAAAATCACAAGTTTTCTGTCAAAGAGAAAAAGCTGCCACTATATAATATCCAAGACTCTTTTGTTGAATTCCAAAAAAAAAATTTACAGTTCTCTTTCCAAGGTCACTGCAATCTTCTTTCTTTCAACTCTGAGTTTTCTTTCAACTCCAGACTCCAGCCACTGATAGTATCCCAGAGGAGAACCTGTATAAACTATCTTCCATGCTCATCCCACTATCTTCTCAATAAACAGGCTCAGAGTCCTTGAAATATAATACCAGCTCTTACTTTTCTCAAAGTTATCAAACACTCAAACAAGAGAAAGAAAACAATGTTTCCAAGCCACTGAGTGGCAGTGTTACTTATTATCCTCTACTTTCACTTCTCTCCTTATATTCAAAACAAAAGAAAAAGAAAGAAATTAAGAAGTACAAATAAAACTATACAATAATGCATTGAAAAAAGAAAAAGAAAGAAAGTCTTAAACAAAAAAAATTATTAAGTAGTTATATAAAAAAAGAAAAAAAACACAGTCCAGTTTGAAATTAAAAAGTGTTTGTAAAGAATCCAGCAATAAAAAGGATTAAGAAAAACCACTAAGTTTGACTCAGGCTTAATCTTGCCACTTAACTTCTTCTGTATTCAATTTTAACTTTTCTTTTAGTCTTTTAGTGTGTTCTCTCAAATAATAATTAGAAGTTATCTCACCAAACTGAGACACTTTCTCTCCAGCTTTCTTCCATTCTGGAGCTGTCCCAGTTTCAGCAGCTTCAATGGCCACCTCTCTGCCGCTGGAAAAAAGGGCTTCTCCTGGATCTACCAAGGACTTTGCGATGTCCCTGGGATCAGCAGGATGTGCCCTTCTCTGTTAACATCTCTACAGGACGGTTTAGGTCTGAAAGGACCATCCAGCAACAGAGATATCGATGGCGATCTTGGAGCTTCAAGATCACACGTCGTACTGCTGCGACACCAGCCCCGCCCTCCTGCATTCAGCCTTTCTTATGGTCCAACTTTCACAGCCATACATTGCAACTGGGAAAACCATTTTAACAATAATATAATTAATATGAACAATCACAGGATTATCTCTAATCTTATTTTCTTTTGCTTTATTCTGCAGGTGCACCTTTTGATCCTCAGCCATTTGTTGAAACTGCAGTCACCAACATCATCTCTTCCATTCTGTTTGGGAAACGTTTTGAAAACAATGACAGCTCTTTAAGGACTGTGCTGAACATTTTACATCAAAATCTCAAACTGATAGTTGGACCCTGGGCCATGGTATCCTTGATAAGAGCACAGGAAAACAGTCACAATTCCCAGAGATGCTAATGGGAATTTCAGTTTATTGGAATTAAATGTCCATCTCTCTAAACGTTGTTGAGGTTGGAAAATACAAATCTGCAGGATATTATAACAGTGGTAGATGAAATGCTTCATATATTTTGGAATTTCATCCAATTTTCCTTGCATAACTTTATTTACTTTTAAAGGAATGTCATAATTTGATGACTGACTTGGTTGAGCCTGCAGGAACCAGAGTTAATTAGAGCATGACACTGCTTTATTGAAATATTAACTTATGTGAATATTTGTACCCTATCAAAAGTTGAACATGAAATAACCTTCATGAGTATAGATGGTCAAAGGTGTTTTTTTCTCTCCCAATACACCCTACAGTGTATATTACCTGATGATCAGTTTAATTAATTTTGATTTGTTTTCTCCTTTTCGGTAGCTTTACAATGCTGTACCCTTAGTGAGAAGTCTTCCCCTGCCACATCAGAGAATACTAACAAATGTCCAAAAAACCTTTGCTTTCCTTGAAAAAGAGGTGGAGGAACACAAGACAACGTTTATTTCTGGAGAAACCCGGGATTTTGTTGATGCATACCTAGAAGAAATAAAGAAGGTAAAAAAAAAAATCCACCCCCCTTTGTTTGATTTTATACTCTTATATAGTTTTTCTCATTGAGTGGTGCAGTGGCCTAGAAGTGGAGCTCTCACCTCACCATTAGGAGGCTGTGAGTTTGATTCTAGGTAGAGGCAGATATTTCTCTCTCTGGGCACAATGAGAATATATCTGCTGAATAAAACTCCACATGGGCAACAGGAAGGAAATCCGGCCAGTAAACAATCTGCTTTTCTCATCTTGTATTTGTGGCTACCACATTACAGTTGTGTGACTATGAAAAACAGATATCTTGTGGATGGCCCTAACCTCATTTGATAATCTAATTGCATACAAAATTGGTTGCTTGGTTAGTTAAACAACTTCCATAGAAACTCTTTGGAACTTTGTGTGAATTGGAGTTTTGTCCTAAAGAAAGGAACAAGCTATTGTGTTATCTCGTCTATGGGACTTTGCTTAGCCTGTTGCATAAACCCAGCCAACCCATTGTCCTATAAATCAGAACACAAACAAATATGAATTTCATTCAATAGATATGATTGGAAAATATTCTAGAATAATGCAAATGGTCCTCATTTTTTAATCCCAGTTGGGACTGGAGCTTCCATCACTAAGCAAGGCATTTATGAAGCAAATCACACCCGATTTTACAACCTTGTAGTGTTAAGTGAATCACTGTGGTTATTAAGTAAATCCATCTTCTCTCATGGACTTTGAGAGTGGGAACCTTGTAAATGGTGATCACATGACCCATGTATTCTGCAACCGTCATAGATGCCTGCTGGTTTCCAAGTGCCCAAATTCTGATCATGTGACTGCAGGACAGTGTAATGATCTTAAATGTGAAAACAGTCCCTAAGTCATAAGAGATTCTATTCTATTCTATTCTGTTCTGTTCTGTTCCGTTCTGTTCTGTTCTGTTCCATTCCGTTCCGTTCCGTTCCGTTCCATTCCATTCCATTCCATGTTCTGTTCTATTCTATTCTATTCTATTCTATTCTATTCGTTTTGTTTCGTTTTGTTTCGTTTCGTTTCGTTTCATTTCATTTCAGCATTGTCATAACCTCAAACCATCACTGAATAAATGGTTCAGGACAGGTTCATATATGTTGAGGACTATATTCTCTTTCTTTTTTTGTTTTAACTAATAAAAGGCAGAGCAGAAAGGTTCAAGTTTTGAAGAAGAACAATTACGGGTTTTGCTGATGGACCTTTTGAGTGCTGGATCAGAGACAACAGCTAGAACAATTCAGTGGGCATTGCTCTATTTGGTAGCCTTTTCAGAGATCCAAGGTATGGAAATAGCAAATGACGAAGATCTTATATTAACCATGCAAAATCAGGATGGGTCTTGAAGGGGTGATTCCTGACTTTTCTAAAAGCTTCATTTGGATTTAGACAGGTTCATCCCTTCTGGTATGTTTAGAACTATAACACCTAGAAGAATCCCCAGATAGAGATGCATTGCTTTCCCACAACTCAAGGAGAGCACCAAGTTGAGAAGGATGCAAAACATGGGGAATCAGTGTGATGTTTTCAAAAATGTATGGAGGAGATGACCAGCCTGAGGGTGGGGTCAAGTGCAACTTCAGTCTGGAGTCCACAAGAGATCTAAGTCCAGCCCACTTTGAATTCTGTTGATTCTTATCTCTCCAATTTGCTTTGACCATTAGTAGTTCAGATTCTTGTAGAGTTTTGAATATTGTTTTGAACCACCAGGACTCCTGATTTCCTGCACTTTACAATATCATTGTCAATCCTACTAGATCAGGGGTCTCAAACTCACGGCCCACGGGCCAATTGTGGCCCACAGGACGATATCCTGTGGCCCCCACCATGATACGAAAGTATAATATTAGTGCGGCCCGCAGGAAGAATGAACCTCTGAAGGAAGTCCCGCCTGCCGTTCCTCATCGTGGCTTCTTCTCCACCCTGAACTTTAACAAGTCCAAGTACAGGTCCAGACCTACTGATGATCATCTTCAAGCCATACTGAGGGTCTCAAGTGCCTCTTCTCTGAAGCCAAATGTGGCTCAGATATGTGAGAAGAAGCCTTGTCAAGTCTCTGGCAGCAAGGAGTAAGCTGGAGAAGCCATGTTCTGAGGAACTGTTCATGATCTTCATTCAATGTTCCATTCATGTGTTCAGGACAGTTCATGTATTGGAGAAATCATTAACTGTTGATGACATTTGAGGATATTTTTTTAACAACGTTTTTTGTGGAATCCCTTATGCGGCCCAGCCTCACCCAGACTCTGCCTCCAGCAGCCCCCAGGTAAATTGAGTTTGAGACCCCTGTACTAGATAGACCATGGAATGAATTCTTCAGGAAGCTAAAACTGCTTTCATGGAGATTGGCTACAATAACAGAATCTAATTGTGCTGGGTCTCCTCCCTTTCTGTCCAGTTAGCTAAAAAGAGACTTCTGCATATTTATTATACATGTCTGAAGCTCCTTTTCTCTAATGGAATGCCAATTGAAACCTCAACACCATAAGAAACATTTCCCATAGGCAGATCGCATTAGCTTTGCATCTCGTATTAGTCCCACTAAGTAGGCCAAACCGTGAAATGAATTTCTCAGGAAGGCTAAATTTCCTGTTCTTGGGATTGGCCACAAAACCAAGGAGAGAAGCAACCTGGAATTAAGGAGAAACTTCCCGACAGTGAGAATGATTCACCAGTGGAACACTTTGCCTCCAGAAATTATGGAACTCCACTTTTGCTGGTACGGGCACCACAGGGCGGTCCTTCGCTGTTTCCAGATCAGCCCCACGGGCCACATCTAAGCCCCCCATGGGCCAGATCTGGGATCTGGTCCTTGAGTTTGACTTTAAAATGTTTCAGTCCTTCTTCCCAGTCTACACAATTCTGTTGAGGTCTCCTTCCTTACCCCCCACAAGTAACTAATTTATTTGCACTGCAGAGAAATGCCAGAAGGAAATAGACTTTTTTCTGGGAAGTAATTCCAACCTGCAATATGAAGATCGGGAAAAGCTGCCCTACACAAATGCCGTCATTCATGAAATCCAACGCCATACAACTGTTGTTCCTCTTGGAGCACCTCACACACCCATCCAAAATACACAGCTTTGCGGCTATCAAATTCCCAAGGTAAAACTGGAAACCTTCACAGGTGGGCCATGGGTCTGGAAGCTGTACAATGAAGACGAAAGGAACTCCCTTGGGAAGGGGGTTGGACTAGAAGACCACCACGTTCCCTTTCAGCCGTATGATCCTTTTCACCACTAGCGATCCATTCTTGAACCAGATCTCAAAGAGGGCTCAGGCAAATTGATTCAAGATCCCTTCCATCACGGAGCACTTTCTTCCGTGTGATCTACTTTTCCTGACATTTTCAGGGCACCATCATTTTAATCAACCTCCATTCTGTTCATCATGATGAATCCCAGTGGAAGTTCCCCCACGAGTTCAACCCCTCCAACTTCCTGAATGAAGAGGGAGACTTTGTGAAGCCAGAAGCCTTTTTGGCATTTTCAGCCGGTAAATTATCTCACTGTCTGTTTTACTTTGAATTTATTTTTATTTTTTATTTATTTATTTTGTTGAGTATGAATCTGATAATATAGATAAGAACATACACATGGTTAATAATACGAGAAATATATATGGATAAAAGGGAACATTAATACAGGGACAGTAGGCACATTGGTGCGCTTATGCACGCCCCTTATTTGAATGTTGTGCAGCCCTTGAATGGCAAGGGCTGCACAACACACAGAACCAGAACTCAGTTCCTGTGCTTAAACCTCCTGCTTCAGTGCATCCTTAGATAGAGGAAATTGTGAATGTAGCCAATGGGGAGAAGCATTCATTTTGGGGATATATTCATCCATGTTTGTGAAAGCATGGATGTAGATTTTCTCCATGCGTGTATCCTTCAACAAGATCAACCAGAAAATATGCCAATTCATGTGCCAGAAAAGGCATGTTTTGCTTTGCTATTCTCCACCTCTCTCACACCCAACACACACACACACACACACACACACAAACACACCCTAACCCTAACCCTAACCCTAACCCTAACCCTAACCCTAGCCAATTTCACATAACATTAGAAAACTACAACTCTGTGTTTCAGGGGTGTGAAGTGTGCTCTGTTCTAGATGAACAGCTGTGATTGTTCATCTTGTCTTTCACTTTTCAGGACCAAGGGTTTGTTTAGGAGAAAATCTGGCTCGGATGGAGCTCTTCCTCTTCCTCACCAGCATCCTGAGAAATTTCCAGCTATCTTGGCCAGATAAATCCCGGGCACCAGATCTCACACCTAACTTGGGTCTCACACAATTTCCGTCAAGCTTTAAAATATTAATGAAAAGTCGCCAGGAAAGCAACTAGTTCAAGGGAAGATTTTCCATCACTCAAAGCAAAGTCATCCTCTCCAAGAAGAGACCAAAGGCACTTGAAAAATCCAGATGGAATTCATAGGCTATACCTTTTAAAGCAGTTACCTGAACAAAAGATTTGTACTAGATGGTCTGAAAAAATTATCTTCAATATTACAAACTTGATTTAAATGAAATAATGCTTTTCTTTGGGTGTAATGGTACATGGGTTGAGAGGCCTTGCCCCTGTCTGACTGGCCTTGCCCCCATCTCTTCTCTGCCTCTTTTTTTTTTTGAAAACAGTTTTATTAATTTTGACAACAAACAAAAACACATAAAACATAAAAACATCATCCTTTCCTTCATGAGTTTACAGACAGGTTTATCACTTTTTTTTGTGCATCCATTTCATAGTCTCCATTGTAGTTATATTGCATAATAGCTCATATTATCAAGCATAATATTATATAGCCTGATATCATTATTAAACAATCATTTGACTATAATTTTATTAATTCATACTTTAGCGAAATAACTATAGTTTACTTAATTTATTTTATAGCAAATCATAAAGTCATAGCAAGTCTATCTTAATAAAATTTTATAAAGATAATATCATAGGAAAAAAAGGAAATATGTATTCATTGTTTCCTAAGGTTCTAAATATTCAATTATTATATTTTATTATCTAACCATTGATAGAAAAGGTCCCAAACTTCATAGAATTGTTTATCTTCTTGTTCTCTAATTTCAAATGTCAATCTACTCATTTCAGCACATTCCAATATTTTCTTAATAATTTCTTCCTGTGATGGTATTTTCTCACTCTTCCAATTTTTAGCAAATACAATCCTAGCCGCTGTTAATACATTTACAATCAAATATTTCAAATTATTATTGTATGTATCAGGTAAGATTCCCAATAAAAAAAAATCTCTGGTTTTAAATCTATATGTTTCTTGGTCATTTTTTCCAACCATATGCGAATTTTAGTCCAATATTTTCTAGTGTCCTCACAAGTCCACCACATATGGTAATATGAGCCAGGTGTCTGATGACATTTCCAACACTTTCCAGATTTATTCTTGAACATTCTTGCTATTCTTGTTGGGGGAAAATGCCACCTGTAAAACATCTTATACAAATTTTCTTTATATGCTGTTGACATTGTCATTTTATAATTTTGAGACCACAATTTTTGCCATTTCTCTAAATCAATCCCATATCCAAAATTCTTCCCCCAAGCAATCATAGTTTCTTTAACTTGTTCTTCCTCTAGTTTAATTTCCAGTAAATAACCATACAGTTTTTTAATCACTTTTTCATCAGTACCTGTCAAAATCTTATCTAAGTCAGTCAATTTATCATAAAATCCCTCTGTTTTAGAATCTTTAACATACTTTGAGTGTATTTGCACATATGAAAACCAATTCATCTTTATACCTCTTCTCCGCCTCTTCAGTCCCAGGTGATAGGCTAGGTCTTCTTTTGTTGCCCTGCACAGGAGAACGGCGCTGGAAAGCTGGTTAGTGGGGTTAGGAGGGAATGGGGATATTGCAGAATGGGTTAGGGTTAGGGTATGCTTCCCCTGCTATGCCCATCAAGCCATGCCCACAGAACTGGTAGCAACTGGGGTGGGATGGCATGGACGGAGCCAGCCAGGAGTGGGACTTGGGATTTTCTGAACTGCATAGAATCTTAATTAGGGGCTCTCCCAAACTGCTGCAAACCCACAGCAGCCCCCCCTCATGCCCTGCTCCCTTTATGATATATTGTTGATCAGGAATGGTGGCATTTTTTTAGCCTGGTGTGTTCTACCCAACGGAGTGTCCTCAGATTTAGACTTTCAAAGATCTTAGCAAAGACTTTATTCTGTCCAGAATATTGAAGCTTGGGAATAGATTCTGAGCCAATAGGCTGTCCATTTCAATGCAGATTATATAGCTGCCCATGTTCTAGCCAACTCTGGGAGCGGGAGGTCTCCTAACAAAAGTTAAAACTGTTAAGGTAATACATAACGGAAAGGAATAAGATATATTATAGCATTAAATAAAGAGTTACTCTATAGGCTTATCTTACCTTGATGTTAGGCAATTGTTTTCCTATGTATGTAGAAGGATTTATTACTCTATAGGCATGTCTTATCTTGATGTTAGGCAGTTGTTTTCCTATGTATACAGAAGTATATATCTTTATAGGCATTTCTTATCTTGCTGTTGAAGAAGATATTTCTCTAACCTTTCACGTGTTGTAAAACTAGCCTGCAATTAGATACATCTCTCTCATCTGAAGACACATGATTGTCCCATCTAAATCAATCTGAATCCATCTGGTTTAAGTTCCACCTCCTTGAGAATGGAAAGCACTCCCTGGGAACATAACTCCCTACATCTGGAGCAATATACACCTTTTGAAGTATGCTGTTAATAGCCCTCTTCAATGGCCAATTGTGATGGATTAGCAAGACAATAGGAGAAGGAATAATGAAAGATAAACCAGTGCCAGAAGTACATTTGTTTTTGCAGGAGAGATGCAAATCAAAGTTAGAGTGTTTTACAATGCAGTTACTCTACTTCTAAAAGAATCTTAAGGTATAAGAAGAGTTACTTTCCTCTATGTGCTATGTAACTTTCCTCATATATCTGTGTGTATGAGAGGAGAGGTCTTACCCTTTTACTGATCAATAAAAGTTAGATTTTGTTATTCAAAGCCTCTGCTTAAGTTCATTTTTGGCAAATTGTGATCTTAAGTTATAGCTGAACTTGACATGATGAAACTATATTAGCCATACTATAAAACGGAACAGATTAAAACATTAAGAACAACAAAGCCCTGGTCCCAGCTGCAGCTCTGAATGTGCAGTTATCCGATCTTATCCTGGCATTGAGGGAATAAACTTCCTCTTTGGCTTTTCACCAGCAGAGAAATATAGCAGCAGAGAAACAAAGAGAATTCTCGGATTTGAAGATGGCTGATTTCAGCTGGCTCATCGTTTTTTCCCTCCTTTTCTTCTGGTTTTGGAAAAACAGACATCCCAAAGGTTTTCCCCCTGGGCCATGGAGGCTGCCTCTGTTGGGGAACCTGCTTCAGTTCAATATTGAGGGACCCTCTGAAGAAATTCGACCAGGTGAGGCTCCTTGATTGCTCTTATATTAAACTCCGTGGAGCAAATTTTCAGAAAAGAAAGAAGTTTGGCTGTAATTCTTTTTTAAAAGGAGGCTGGCTGGGCAGTGCTGTGTCTGTTAAATGTTTCTGCATGTGATTGAAAATACATTCTGCAGCCGACTGAGGAGAAATATTGATCAACGTTGAAATGCAGATGTTGAAACTCCAGCTACGTGAAGGTACACATTTGATTACGAGCAATCCTAATGGCATTGAGCTGCTTCCAAAAGATTCTTCAGAGTTTATTTGCATTGTGTGGAGGTTTATGAATGTTTGAGCTGAATTCCAAGAGTCAGCTCTGCCCCTTTCCAAAGCAATGTTTGGAATTTCCTAGGACACAGCCAGAAATCTTTCTAGACCACCTTTTAAAAAAACCCCAAATTCTTCAGAGAAGGGAGAAAACGCCATGCAGCTGCTGGAAGTCATTGCTTTCCCTTTCTTGTAAGCATTGCAATTCCATTCTGTCATTTTGATGTTAAATGTCCATTATGCAATTAGGGGAACTTGTTTTTAAACAAACACCAACATGTAGCAACTCTCTTGTATAATATCCACCGCTCTTAATTTGAGATTTTAACAAGGAAGCTTCTGATGAAAGGCTTCCAATAATTGTAGAGTTTGCACTTTGTCTTTGCCCCAAGGAGGTTGTGAATTCTCACAAATGGTGAAAGTTAGAAAATGGGAACATCTTGTTGCTCCTATGTGTTTCTGGGCTGTTGTTAGTACGAATGAGGTCAAGGGCCCCACTCTCTTGGAAAATATGCTGTGCCAGGCGTTGTTCTTTGAACTGAATTAAACTTTACTCATTCCAACTTGCTATTTGAAGGATTAGCATGAAGTACTGCCTAATAGCGAAAATTAAAAAGTTAATTAGACATTGAAGTGGAATCATGTTGTAAATAAAGTATTAAAATGATGTTGCTGGAAAACCACGCTCATGTTTATCACTTATAGCTTTTATGTACACTGGGAGCTTGTGCACTGAAGACAAATTCCTTATGTGTCCAAACATATTTGGCCAATAAAGCTATTCTATTCTATTCTGTTCTGTTCTGTCCTGTCCTGTCCTGTCCTATTCCCTATTCTATTCTATTCTTTTTCTATTCTTATTCCACTCTATTCTTATTTTATTCCAATCCTATTCTAATCCTATTCTAATCTTATTCTATTCTAAATAGTGTGGTCTTTTGGTATCGGCCACCTTTGAGTTCAGATGTATCAATGTTCATTGCAAACTGGCAAAAGAGTCATCACACTCAAATGACTCTTGCCATTTGCAATGTACATTTATACATCCAAATTAGACTGTGTTGTTTCTCTGTGTCATATAATTTATGTGGGTATGTGGGTGCATGCTTGCTTGCTTGTTTGCTTGTTTATATTATTGTCATGTTTAGTGTATATTGGAAGCGGTGATCATTTGAGAGCTGCATGCAACGAAATTTCATTTTAATGTATGCTGATTAGTGTACATTCAAAGTGACAATAAAGTGATTCTAAGTTTAAGTGGGTGTATGTAAAGAGGTTGCATGCCAGAAAGCAGGAAGAAGAGCTCTATTGTTATCTATAAATAAATCCTTTCCCCTCTACAATATGGTACAATATTCCTACTAAGCAGTGTTGGGATTCAAATATTTTTACCACGGTTTGGTGGGCATGGCTTGATGGGTGCACTTTACATGCGTGCACACACTTTGCTTGCGTGTGTGCACCAATCGCACACTTTGCGCAGGCACAGAGGCATTTTAACTCACCTCCTACAAGCCTGCATGATCCCAGTCACTTCAGATGCCGCACAGCACTCTTCTGTTCCGCGCAAAGCAGCTGCGCTTCAAATTCAGAGGATGAAGGTGAGATGGGAGCCCAGGCGGGTGGACAGGTGGGTCCAACAGCAGAGTGATGGAGATAACCGGTTTGGTCTCCGCTGCTCATCATTGCTACCGGCTCGGTAAAACCGGGCTGAACCGGTAGAATACCATCACTGCTACTGAGGCAGGGGTCTCCAACCTGCGGCTCTTTTGGCCCTCTGCTGCAGCTACCTGTCAGCTGAACCCCACCCTGGCTGGGCCCTCCACTTCCCATCACTCCTCACCTGGTCTGAGAAGGGAAGGGTGATGGTGGGGGATGGAGACTGACTCTATATTCCAGAGCAAGAGGTGACCAGGTGGGAGTGAGTGACGTCAAGTTGGCCATGTCCACCCAGTCACACCAGTTGTTAAATTATTGGCTCCCGGGTTTTTTTTTTTCTGTGGGAAACGAGTCCAACTGGCTCCTTGAGCGTTTAAGGTTGCAGACCCCTGTACTAAATAATCCAGTGAAAGTTTTGGATACAACATGCTTACATGTTGAGTAGGGAGGGGGTAACAGCTGATCATTTTGAAGAATGGAGCATGAAGGAGTTTCACCTTGGTGAGGCTACGTCGTATCATTGCAGCAATTGGTTCTTGGTGATTTCCTAATAACTTTTGGGTCATCCTGTTGTTTCATTTCAGTTTGCAAAAAAATATGGCCCTGTCTTCTCTCTTTATGTGGGAAGCAAACCTTTAGTCTTGACTCATGGATTTCCTTCAGCAAAAGAGGTCTTTGTGATCAAAGGCACAGAATTCGCTGGGAGATCAGACTTTTACATTATTGATATGTTCACTAAGAAAAAAGGTAATGGTATAATTTTCAAACTGTTTTAATACCTCTTCAAGTTATTTGTTTTGTTACCTTGTTCTGTCGCAAACCTTGTTCCAAGGAAACCAACACAAAACAGAGGTAACAGCAAAACTCTTTAATGATTCTTTACGAATTCCGTTCCTTCAAGGTTAAAAGGCTGTTTCAAACTAATTGTCTCTGGTAAGAATGAGCCTTGCCAAGGTGGTGCAAGGCTGCCAATAACACCAGATAAAATTATTAAGAAATATTTCAAACACAGTCTCCAAACACCAACCAAGATATTCTGAACGTCCACCAGGCTTGAGTGCAAAAACTTCTTTGTTTCCTGCAAAGAACTCTGGTTTCTCAGCTACTAGTTCTCCAGAACTGGTCAGAATCTGCTGAATACCACCTCTGAATTTCACTCATAAGAATACATACATGAAAAAAAAAAAAAAACAGAACATGTGCAACAAACTGAAAAGAGGATGAGAACACAAAGGCTTCCATCAGAACCATGTCCAACAACAAGGGCCTTCTTCAACGTGACCTACCTCTCTTGGCTTCTGCAGGACACTATGATTTTTGTCAACATCCAGTCTGCCCATCATGATGGAAGTTCCCCAATAAATTCAACCCTTCCAACTTCCTGAATGAAGAGGGAGACTTTGTGGAACAGAAGCCTTTTTGGCATTTTCAGCAAGTAAATTTCTCTGTCTGTCTGTCTGTCTGTCTGTCTGTCTGTTTCTCTCTCTCTCTCTCTCTCTCTGTCTTTGTCTCTCTCTGTGTGTCTGTCTCTCTGTGTCTCTCTGTATTTATCTCTGTCTCTCTGTTTCTCTATGACTCTCTATGACTCCCTCTCTCTCTGTCTTTGTCTCTCTCTCTCTGTCTTTGTCCCTGTGTCTCTCTGTCTCTCTCTCTCCCTCTGTCCCTGTCTCTGTCCCTCTGTCCCTCTGTCTTTGTCTCTCTCTCTTCCTGTCTCTCACTCTCTCTCACTCTCTCTCCCTGATGGAGAAAAAAATTAGACAGGCAAGCACAGAGGCGGGATTCACATTTTTTAAAGACCGGCTCTGTGGGCATGGCTTAACTGGTGGGCATGCTTGGTGCTCATGTGACTGGGTGGGCATGACAACTCGATGTCACTCACATTGAGAGGCACTTCATTTTGCCTGACAGTGACAGTGTGGAAGCTGCAACGGTTGTAGTGTGAAAAATGGTCATAGGTCACTTTTTTTTCAGTGCCATTGTAACTTGGAATGGTCACTAAATGAACTGTTGTAAGTCAAGGATTACCCGTACAACAAATCAGTTACAAATCAGGCAGGGTGCCAGAGCACCTTGAGAAATTCAAATAGTTAAAATGCAATGATAACTATCAGCAGTCAACTCTTGCTCATAAAGTGAAACCCTTTAGCAGAGAGGTCATTTAAGCTCTCCAGAAAGAGCACACCCAGGAGAAGCAATCGTTAGATCCTTTTGCACTGCTTAAACATACCAGCTAGTTTCACTCACTTCACAAGATATCCTAAGGGAATCATCCAGATTTAAGGAAAGATCACATGCACCCCAGAAAGGCAGTACAAAAATCCAGTGCCATGCTTGCATCCTGCCTCTTGGAAGTACACCCCAAAAGGACAGTGCCAGGAACCATAAAAAAGTGAAGGAAGACCCTCTCTCCAGATAGAAAAAGAAACCATGAGGCAGGAAAAAATTCAAACACAATATAAATAATTAAATCATAACAGTAGCTATTGCTTGTTAAACCAATTACCAGAACAAATAGAAACAAGAACTAGCCAGATTTCTCAACCCAGTTTCTTTTCAGGAACAGAGATTAACCTTTTTCCTTCCAAACAAAGCTGAATAGGGAAAATTATCCCATCAATAAATACAGGATTAAATGCCACCAAGCACAGAATTAAACTTCACCAGAAACCAGTTTTAGATCAAAACTCAGAAAGGGTATGTAAACTCACAACTGAATGTCAATCTTTCTAGCTAGCCAAGAAGCCTTGCTGAATGTCACTCATCTTGGTTCCTTATCATTAAAAGCTTATTTTCAGCAGCTCTGCTTCGTTATTCAATTATTTCTTAAAAGTGCTGATCCTGGCCGGAAGAACTCCAACAGGGGAGCATTTCCTCCCAAAAGCAGTGTAAAAAGCTTAAAACAACTCTTCCCCTTTAAGAAAATACCAGCAAAGGAAAAAAAAAAACTCCTTCAGAGACAGTAAGTCTGTGAGCGAACAGAGGAACATAATACAGAAGCCTGATGATGGCAGATGAGATTCTGCCTTGCTACAACTTTAAAAGCACAACTATAATGACGTGGGAAAATACCCAAAGAAAGCTGAATACCATACATGTTGTTTATATATTTATATGTGCACTGATTATATTACCTTGTTGTTTGTAAGTATACTGAGAGCTCATGCACTGGACACAAATTTCTTGTGATTCTAATCACACTTGGCCAATAAAGAATTCTAATTCTATTCTGTTCTATTCTGTTCTGTTCTACCCTACCCTACCGTACCTTACCCTACTATTGCCTAATAGTCAATTCCATTTCATTCCATTCTACTGCTGGAAGGATGAAAGAGCTAGAGATAATAACTCAGGATTTAAAACTTATGGATAGGTTGAATCCATAAGCTTTAAACTGATGTGATTATTTATGGGGGAGGGAGAGGTAGACAAAGGATCATAAGCCATATTTTTGCAGCCCCACTGGGGACATTATCAGGATTTTTCTTTCAATAATGTTGCCTTTCATTGGCTAATTGCAGGTCTATCTTCTCCAGATTCATGGATGACATGTTTTCCAACACTTGAAACAAGTATGTAATGCTGTATTTGTTCAACTCCACCGCCTACCCCCGAGGTTCCCAGTGTTAATTTTGAACTTGCCAAAGCTTGTGAAATCTGGCTTCTGAACACCATGTGCCCTTTATCCTGACTTCAAAGATTTAATCTTTGGCTAGTCTGCTAAGTACAACAGCCAGAGAAAAAGACAGAACAAGGTGTTCCTACCTATCAACATCAGTGGTTGGATTCAAACTTTTTTTACTACCGGTTCTGTGAACGTGGCTTGTTGGGCCTGGCAGGGAAAGGTTAGTGTAAAATCTCCAGTCAGAGGTGGTATTTGCCGGTTCTCCAAAGGACTCAAAATTTCTGGTCAGAACCTGCTGATCCGCACCTCTGATCAACATGGCTGTTTTCAGCTGGCTGGTT
This sequence comes from Pseudonaja textilis, assembly GCF_049901715.1. NCBI lineage: Eukaryota > Metazoa > Chordata > Lepidosauria > Squamata > Elapidae > Pseudonaja > Pseudonaja textilis. The sequence continues at coordinate 5,828,747 of NC_142000.1, forward strand.
GCTCTTCTCCTCCTATTCCTCTGTTTCTGGAAGAGCCAACATCCCAAAGGTTTCCCTCCTGCACCGTGGAGGCTGCCCCTGATTGGGAACCTTTTTCAATATACTAAGAAGTTCCCTCTGAAGGAGTTGGATCAGGTAAGGCTCTTTATCCATCCACATGTTGAACTTCAGAGAGTGAATCTGCCGACATTTTCCCCCCTGCTGAAAGCACTGGAAGGGTTTGCATGTTCCTCTTAACTTGTCTACACGGGACACATTTTTAAATTCCATCTAGAATTTGGAGGAAAATATTTAGAATCCTATGAAGATATGAAAACATCTGTCATTTGTTGCCGAAGAATCCTAATTCCTAATTGCATTGAACTTCCTCTGAACGATTCATGGGCTCTTTCAAAATTACCTTTGGTTTCCCTTCCAAGTTTCCAAATGAAACATTTTCCCTCCTGAAGATTACTGGAGAAATTTGATATTTTAAACGTCTAAAGAAAAGTGTGGTTTGAATCTTTGGAAATCCTCTCCTGGGGACTCCATCCCAGCTCCAACCCTGCTTAGTTTCCATCCTAGACAAGCCCCCTCCCAGGTGCGCTCTGGGAATCCAAGGACTGATTCTGCCCCCACCATTTCTGACTTGAGCAGAGCAGGCACTGCAGTGGGGGGGAAGGGAGGAGGCAGAGTGGAGGGGCTCCTGGGTTTTTTGGCTGAGCTGGGTGAAGATCATCCTGGTGGGCCCAAAGGGTGGTCTTTCAGATGGCTTTAATGATCAACAGGACACTTCCCTGAACCCCCAACTCCCTCCAGTGGGGAGGACAGCGTCTTGCTGGGCCCGGGAGAGATGATGGCTGCGTTGCAGGGAAGAAAAACACACCCCCGCCCAAACAAAAGCCCCCTGGGGAAACATAAATGAATGAATAAACTCAAAGGGTCTTGGGACAACTCCCCCCCCCAGGTAAATTGCACCAACAAAAGAGAGGTGGCGGAAGAGCAGGGACCTTCAGGTTCAGAAACTTGGTTAAGCGCAAGCTGCTACTTCTTCCCTGTCTGCTCTCATTTCACGTTGCTTTTTATCACAAAGCAGATCTTAATGATAAACAACCGTTTTGTAACTTACCAGCTGCATGCCAAATCCCTAGGTTGGGATTCTAGCCTAGGCTACCTGTAGGATGCTCCTAAGGGCAAGTTTCCTCCCCACCACCTACCCTTCCCTCCCATTTCTCTTCAACTTGTGTAGTTCTAACGAACGATATGAGAAATGGTGTGAAAATGCAGGGTTTAAATAGGCCTAAATTTGGGGCGGGGCGGGTCTTAATTCCACCTCATGCCGAGAAATCATGCTGGGCCTTCCTATTGGGGGAGGCCGTATTGTTGGAGAAACACGGTACCTTAACAGTCCCTAGGTCTTTGGTTAGGACACGAGCTGTTGAGCTACCAACCAGGCTGTCAATCTCACTGAAGAAATAATAATAATAATAATAATAATAATAATAATAATAATAATAATAATAATAATAATAATAATAATAATAATAATACTGTATTGTCATTGTATGTATATACACAGTATACACATATAGCAAAATTCACGTAACACCCAACAACATAACCATCATCATCAACAACTTCTGATGATGTTTTTTCTTCCCCCCCAAAAAAAACATGAGCTAGGAAAAGTCCTGTTCTGCTTTCACATCTGCAAAGCTTATTAAAAAGCACTCAGCTAAGGCATTTATCTCGGGTTTCCTACCCTATCCCCCCATTCTTCCTTTTTAAAAATACCTTCAGCAATGAATTAGAAAGAAAAAGCAGAAAACAAACCAACAAACCCTGATTTATTATTTTCAAGCATTACTAGTTTGGCAAATGGCTTTAATTAAGTAAATCAGATTAATTCATCCAATTATAGCCAATATTTTCACCAAATGAACAAAGAACGAGACAGCGGGCAACGCACATCAAGGAAATAAAACAACAATTACTATTTAAACTCTGTCAGGAGACTCTTTTCCAAAGTCAGAATATTTACTTAAACTCCCTCATGACTGTGTAGCAGGGTTTAAATTAAAACCTTCCCTTTCATTGGAGTTAAATAAGGGTATTCGTTACACTTGGCTGGAAATCTCTCACCTTAGCAGAATGTTGCCCTCTTCGGAAGATGTCCTTGTGTCCATCCGGGGTGAATAGGTGTGTCTCTTTCCCAGGATTCTCCTCCACCTCCATCCTTGTATGACCTTCTACCAATCCACTCAAGAGTGTTTCAGTAACCCTTCCCTGGCCACTCTGGAAATGACATGTGTAGAGTTGTAATTGCAGGAATGTCCTTATCTTGGATGGCAAACCTCAGATTAAAGAATGTTTTCAAGCAAATACAACTCAGGCAAACAAAGTTACTCATCTAAAGGAGGATTAGAGAGAGGAAGTAAACATATGTTGGACTTTGACTAGAGATCATTAATTGTGTTAGTTACTATGCTGAACAATAACGAAAGTCAAGCAGAAACCAAAGTTAACCAATGTTGGAGGATTACTAAAAATGTGTATAAATGCAAGACTAGACTCCAATAAAGTTCGTCATGATTCAAATGATCATGATCAAACACCTCGACTGCCTCGTCATTACAAAAGACATGTTTTCTGCATCTAGAAGGCATCCCGGCTTTCCCCATATTCTCCTAACTCACCCCTTTCTCCAGGCACATAAATCACTTTGTGGAAGATACTTTTGTGCGCGTGCACAAATTTAGTGAATGCAGGTAGTCTTCAACTTATGACCACAGTAAAGCCCAACATTTATATTGCTAAGTGAGACACTGGTTAAGTGAGTTCTGCCCCATTTCGTGACCTCCCTTGCCACAGTCGTTAAATGAATCACTGCAGTTAAGTTAGAAAAGAGCCTCAGTGGTGCAGTGGTACTGCAAGCTACTTCTGCTGACTGTCGGCTGCCTGCAATTTGGCAGTTCGAATCTAACCAGGCTCAAGGTTGACTCAGCCTTCCATCTCTCTGAGGTGGATAAAATGAGGACTCAGATTCTCGGGGGGAAAAGGCTGATTCTGTAAACTGCTTAGAGAGGGCTGTAAAGCACTATAAAGTGGTATATAAGTCTAAATGCTGTTGCTATTGCCAGTAACACAGTGGTTAGGTGGCTTCCCCATTGACTTTGCTTCTCAGAAGGAGGCAAAAGAGGACCCTGGGACACTGCAACCATCATAAATATGAATCGGTTGCCAAATTGTGATCCCGTGACCATGGGGACACTGAAGCGTTCATGTGAAACGTGGTCATAAGTCACTTTTTTCAGTGCTGTTGTAACTTTGAGCGGTCACTAAATGAACAATTGTAAGCTGGAAATTCTCTGTAGTCACTCTAGTTCTAGACATAGAGGAGCTATAGATACTTTCTGAGTGCCTTCTTTGATCTGCGTCACTGCAGCGTTTGTTTGTTTCCAATCTTCTAAGAAAAATGCTTGGCCAAAATAAAAGCTTCTGCACTTCTGCCAGGCAGGATAAAAATCCCTCCCTTGTTCAGTGGTTTCATTAAAGCTTTACATGTAAACATGTTTACATGTAGACCTAGGCATGACTCAGAGGGAGCAATAGAATAGAGTTGGGGAATAGAGTTGGATGGAGTGTCATCCTTGAAGACATATAATGCCGCAAATATTGTAGTGTTTCATCCCAACAGATTTCCTGATGCCTCTCTGCTGACAGTCCTGGCAACTGAACCTTCAGTGGCACAGCGGTTAGAATGTAATATTGCAGGCTAACTCTGTCCACTGCCAGGAGTTCGATCCTGACCGGCTCAAGGTTGACTCAGCCTTCCATCCTTCTGGGGTGGGTAAAAGGAGGATCCAGATTGTTGGGAGCAATAGGCTGACTCTGTAAACCGCTTAGAGAAGGCTGTATAGTACTGTGAAGCAGTATATGAGTGTAAGTACTATAATTACTTTGTTTCAGATAGCAAAAAAATATGGCCCTGTCTTCAGTCTTTATCTTGGAAGAACACCTGTGGTCTTGACCCATGGCTTTCCTTCAGCAAAGGAGGTTCTCATGATAAAAGACACCGAATTTGCTGGGAGGCCAGCATTTCCTCTAACGGATTACATCACTAGGAAGAAAGGTAGCTGTATATAATTTCTTTTTGTCTTTTTCAAATGCCTGTTTGTTCTTGGTAGGGCTCCCATTCTGTGACCCAGCTGCAAATAATCTTTTTTGTCTGCATTCTGGAGTTCTGACCCAAGGTTTCTAGTAGGAGAAGGAATAGTCTCTTTAAATGTTAGAATTAGCTCCCTTCTTATTTTCCTTGCAACGTTTATGAATAAGAATATAGTAGAAATTTTGGTATTCAAACGGGAAAAAAATCCCATTTTTCTTATACTGTAATAAAACCTATTCAATGTATTTTCCTTGGCACAGTTATATTTTGTTGGCTGAACATGAATTATATAATTTCATAATTCTGTTCATTTACTGATATTGTTGTTTTTGAAAATAAATCTTCTTTTATAAAAAAAGCCCACATCTTTACTAATAAGCAAAATAAGGGCTATTAAGTCCAAGATGATTTTTCCTTTTTAGGTTTACTGACAATAAATTATGGTGAAATGTGGAAGGAGCAAAGAAGGTTTTCAGGGAGGCTTCTCAGAAACTTTGGAGTGAGCAGAAAATCCATGGAAGAAAAGATCCTGGAGGAAGTAACTTGTTTGATGCAAACATTCACTGAAAACATGAGTAAGCTCTCCTGGGAGATGATGGGATGGTTGGGGAATTGTCATTCCAGGGTTGGTTTTGGTTTCCATGGGACCCAATTGAGTTGGTCTCAGGGTTGACCATTAAGTGTATGTGTTGAAGCAGAGAATAGAATAGAATAGAATAGAATTCTTTATTGACCAAGTGTGATTGGACACAAAAGGAATTTGTCTCGGTGTAAATACTCTCAGTATACATAAAGAAAAGATACATTCGTTAAGAATCAAGAATCATAATGTACAACACTTAATGATAGTCATAGGGTACAATCAACAATCAAACCATAGTAGGACACAGTCAATATAAATCATAAGGACACAAGCAACAAAGTTACAGTCTTACAATCACAAGTGGGAGGGGGATGGGTGATAAGGAGTGATGAGAAGATTAACAGTAATAGTAATGCACACTTTGTAAATAGTTGAACAATGTTGAGGGAATTATTTGTTTAGCAGAGTGATGGCTTTCGGGAAAAAACTGTTCCTGCTCTAGTGTGCAGTGCTCTGTAGTGTCATTTTGAGGGAAGGAGTTGAAACAATTTAAGTCCGGGATATGAGGAGTCTGTAAATATTTTCACAGCCCTCTTTTTGACTCCTGCAGTATACAGGTCCTGATTGAAGGCAGGTGGGTAGTAATTGGTTTTTCTGCAGTCCTAATTACTCTCATCTGTAAATGAGCATGAAGGCCGATGAATTGATAGAGACCTAATTTCTTGTCTTTCACAGATGTACCTTTTGATCCTTTCGGCTTTCTAGACGCTGCAGTTGCCAACATAATATGTACCATATTACTTGAAAAACGTTTTGAATATGATGACAGCTTCCTCAAAGCTCTGCTGGATGTGATACATCAACATTCCCAAACGATAGCAGGACCCTGGGCCTGGGTATCCTTAACAAGAATCCAAAAGAATATTCAAAATAAATGCGCAGTTAGGTGGTGGGAATTTAGGTGTTCATGTTTCACGTATTTTGGAGAGTCTCTGGTTTTCCTAGTAATTAGAACAACATCTCATCAGAGTGTCAGGAAATGTGGGTGAAGTTTCTGAGTTATTTGATCAAAAAGTTCAGTTAACCAAATTTAATCATGGAAAAGTTTCCCTTATTGGGACATTTTTTGAAATTTTATTTGATTGGGGCATTTCACTCCCTATCAAATTGTGAATAAGAGATATTACAAGGGGTTTCTTTTCCTGATCCATTTATCTGACAAAGGAGGGTATATTGATCCTGATTAAATTAATCCATGTTGCCCTTTCTTCTCTTTGCTGGTAGCTTTACAATGAGGTGCCCTTAGTGAGAAGCCTTCCCCTGCCCCATCAGCAATTATTCACAATTGTTAATACAATAGAAGTTTTCCTTCAAGAAGAGATGGACAAGCACAAGGCGTCTTTGACTCCAGGAGAACCTCGTGATTTCATCGATGCATATTTAGAAGAAATGCAGAAGGTAGATCCTTCAATCTCTTCTGGTTGAATTTGCAATGATTTCTTTTCCTCTCACCTCGGATCTATTTTTCTGACCTTATACATCCTGAAAACATCACAAAATCATTGATAGCGATTTTTGTAGATGGTGCATCAAGTCCATTTTCTGACACATTGTGTGAGTGAAGCAATGCCTCTTTGTTTTGCATGTCGTGCAGACTCAACCACCTAGGGTAGATCTTTCCATCAGGACTGGCAGAAAAGGACCTTTTGCCAGCTCAGGGTAACTCTCTAGGGCAGGGGTCCCCAACCTTTGGGCCGTGAACCAGTTAGCGGGCCGCAGCTTGCCAGAAACTGGGCCATGCAAACAAGCGAACCCCATCTGTAGGATGCACGCAGCACATGAAACCATGCCTCCTCTGGTCCATGGAAAAATCTGAATGGTGGTGAATCCCACCACATTATCAAATCCAATTCCCCACTTTCTTCCATTGAAGAATGGCAGATACGTGGATCTGACAGTGTAATCCCCAGAAGTTGCTTATTGCTTCTCTCCCTACTTCCTTTCTATTTGGAGTCATATTTTTCAGAATGAATTCCTGCTTTTAAATTGAAGTTATCAACTGAACTAAAGAAGATACATGACTTTGATTGTAATAATATTCTTTGTTTTAACTAATAAAAGCCGGAGAGGAAAGGTTCAAGTTTTGAGGAAGAGCAACTACTAGTCTTGCTGTCTAACCTATTTGTGGCTGGAACAGAGACGATGGCGGCAACACTGCAGTGGGCATTGCTGTATATGATGGCCTTTCCAGAGATCCAAGGTAAAGAATTGTGAAATAGGGTTCTTGACCTGTAATAGTAACGACTTTATTTGTTATGCAAAATGAGGAAGGTTCCTAAATTATCAATGTTGGAAGGGTTATGTCAGATCCGTTTATCTGCCATTCTTCAATGGAAGAAGAGGGGGGGAAGTTGGTACAAGTAATCCTTTTTGATGTAACCTGAATATCTTAAATCTTATATTGAATCTGTATAATTGCACATGATATACAACTGGAGGATTGGAGCCAGGTGTCTAGAAATTTGTCACCTCTTGGAGAGATAGCAAGAGGAGAAGGGACCATAAAAATTCCAGCTCTGGAAGATACTCCCTGGGAAACTTTTCTAAGATATGTTCCCATTCCCAGAAAAGGAGGTGGGGTGGGAATTAACATGTTTGTTCTTTGTTTGGCTAAATCCACATCAGGACAAGGGGAGGGGTTCTAGCTCCCTTTATCTATTACTGTATGCCTGGAAGCATCTTAGATTCTGCTTTGACTAGTACCGGGACCACTTCCTTTCAATAAAGAATTCCTTTTGAAGTACCTAGTTTTCAGAAGTTCATTCTTTTCGGTTGAAGGGGAAAAGTCCAGGGCTTACAGATAATCAGAGTCCGGGCTCATTCTACCACATGTGGTGGATGTGCCCAAAAGCAAAAACATATTGGACAAAAATACATACTTGAATAGAAAAAAATGACAAAGGAACATGTAGATTTAAAACCAGAAATATTCCTTTTTTTTCCAATAATTTTTTTATTTTTATTCTTTAAACATCTCTTTGAGTGAACAATGAGATTCCAGGTTGTAACATACATACATAATCATAATTACATTTTCAGCTTTCTTATCCAGTTTCATATTGTATCATTAACTATTCCATTTTTCTTTTAATATGTTTTGTCACTTCATGTTATTTCATTCATCATTTCCAGAAAAAACAATTTCATCCTAAAATATATTTTCTAATATTTATCCCCTTTCATTGTCAATTCAATCTTGCCATCTATTTTTATTTTATATATTCTCCCCGTTTTATTCCCTTACACCCAATATATAACAAAAAAACTCTAGTATCAATATAGCCATTTTTAGTAGCGACATCCTATATTAACAACAATGATCTCCTATTTACTATTATATATGCATATATTTCTTTTCCCCCCAGACCACATGCTATTGTTTCCCTATTACATAATAAATCTTATATTTATTCCAAAAGCATTTGTATAACAATTTAATATTTCACATTTTATTTCCGCTTAACCAATTGTAAATATGAATAAGAATATTATACTTTTTAATTTCCATACTTTGTATTCTTTTTCTTCATCACTGTACTATTTATTATATAATAATCTTATTTTAAATCCTTATTTAACAATATAATCATTTTTAATGTCCATACTCTTTATTCTTCCAATAACATTTATATAGCAAATTATATTTTCTATTTCATTCCCATGTAATCCATTTAGTCCTTCTAGCTCTTTGACAAACAGTCCCAAGTCCACCAATCAGTCCCAAAATAATATCTTCATGTATCCCTTTACTGTAGTATTTTTTTCATCAATAAACCTTTATTGAAAAATTAAAACATTAAAATACAAAATACAATACAAATATTTAAAATGAAAGTGTTATATATATTACAATCCATTTTGACAGTGCTTACATTTCAATTGTTATTCTAGTGCCTATTTTATACTCCTATTTGTTCGTATGTATATATCTCTATCTTTCTAAATTATACATTCCTTATTTATTTAATTGCTTATTTCTATCCAATGGTACCATTTTTCCCATACTGTATAATAAACTGAATTTAGAATTAAAAGAGAAGGATGACTCAGTTTGACATTGACATAGCTGCTCTTTCTTTATATAGTTACAAAAAATATTAGGGAAAAAAAAGGAAAACGAACCATTGTGTACTTTAAAGTCAATGAATTATTTCCCAGAAGGTGACCAAGATATTTGTTCCCCAGAGAAATGCTGGAAGGAAATAGACACAGTTGTGGGAAACAAGGCAATCTTGAAGTTTGAAGACAGAAAAAAATTGCCCTACACAAACGCCGTCATTCATGAAATCCAGCGTGTTTCAAATGTTGCTCCTCTTGCACTACCTCATGCACCCATACAAGATGTGAAGCTGTTTGGATATAAAATTCCCAAGGTAAAAGCAGAAACCTTTCATTGCTTTACATCAGGGATCTTCAAACTTGTCAGCTTTAAGACTGGTGGACTTCAACTCCCAGATTTCCTCCTCCAGTCATGTTAGCTCAGGAATTCTGGGAGTTGAAGTCCACAAGTCTTCAGCTTGCCATGTTTGAAGACCCTTGAAGTTTTTGATGAAGACACCTGGGTCTCCCTCAACTGAGGCATTTGTGTTTGTATGTAAGAGCAAGAGAAAGCAAGAGATTGAGATCAATGGGAGCCTCCCTTTTGAATCTCATTTTATGGGAGCGCCACCAGCTTATAGTTGTGGTGTGCTTGTCTTGGCTTGTGTAGGGCACTGTCGTTTTGGTCAATATCCAGTCTGCCCATCATGATGAATCCCAGTGGAAGTTCCCCAATGAGTTCAACCCCTCCAACTTCCTGAATGAAGAGGGAGAGTTTGTGAAGCCGGAAGCCTTTTTGGCATTTTCAGCAGGTGAATTATTCCATCCCCCCCCCCCCGACCCCCCCCCCCCAGCTCTCTCAGAATGAGATAGGTAAGTACTTGATCTCTAAGGTCAGAATTAGAGATGAAAACAGGAACTGAAGTGAGAGAGGAAAGAAGTGAAGATTGATTTGAGAAGTTGAGTGCTTTAAAGAATAAAGCAAGCCCAAAAAACTCACCGACATAGTGACATTTAGGATTTAGTGACGTTTAGGATCATTTTGTGGAGGACCAAGATGGAGAGAGAGAGAGAGAGAGAGAGACAGAGAGAGACAGAGAGAGACAGACAGACAGACAGACACACACAGAGATATTTTTTCCGGAGTTCAAAATGTTTTTCTTGCATGCAGAAATAAAAAATGGTTTTCTCTGCAGCAGTTCATTGATTTCATAAATGCAACACAGTATAGTTTTCTTTTTTATACGCAGCATAAAGGTAAAAAAGGATATATGCAATGTTACCTTCATTTTAGATAGTCCAAAGAGTTTTGTGGCTCCCAGTCTTTTCTTTTCTGTGGGAAACGGGTCCAAATGGCTGTTTGAGTGTTTAAGGTTGCAGACCCCTGCCCTATACCATGGCAGACAAGTGGCTGTCCAGTTTCTTCTTAAAACCCCTGAGTGATGGAGCAGCTACAACTAATGGAGGCAAGCCATTCCACTGGTTAATTGTCCTTGCTGTTAGTAAATTTCTCCTTAGTTCCAGGTTGCTTTTCTCCTTGATTAGTTTCCATCCATTGGTTCTTGCCCTGCCTTCAGGTGCTTTGGGGAATAGTTTGACCCCCTCTTTTTTGTGGCACCCCTCAAATTTTGGAGCACTGCTATCATGTCCACCATTTCACTAGACTAGACAGACTCAATTCCTGCAACCATTCTTCATATGTTTTAGCCTCCAGGTATGAACTTATTTCTGTTGCTCTTTTCGGCACTCAGAGTCTCAACATCTTTTTAAAGTCTAAACAACATGAGGTGTGCTGCATAGAGGCCGAGAAAATAAATCTTTTAGAGAAGGAAAGAATGCAAAAGACGTTACCAACTTTGGAAATCATAGCACTGATTTGGGATCATAGCACTGAGAAACAAACACTGTCTACTATTGACCTCACCCCTTTCCTAAGAGGTCTGTAGCGCACCAACGTGCCTACCGTCCCTGTCCTATTGTTTCTTTTATTTTTCTTTTATTTTTCTTATATGTACCCATTTCATGTATTCATAACTATGTATACACTTATACTTATTATCTTGTAAACAATTGACAAATAAAATAAAATAGAATAAATAAATAACAGTCTAGCATTTGCAGTTGGTTGCCAGCCTTCAGCAGTCTGAATGGCTTCTCTCTCCTTCACTTTGTCTTTTCAGGGCCGAGAGTCTGCTTAGGGGAAAACCTGGCTCGGATGGAGCTCTTCCTATTCTTCACCAGCATTCTCAGGAACTTCCAGTTATTGTGGCCAGATAAATCCCAAGCTCCAGATTTCACACCACACTTTGGGGTTACGCAATCTTCATCTCGCTTTAAGGTGTTGCTGAAATATCGCCAGCCAAGTGGGTAGATCGAAGGGAGAATCTGCAAGGCAACTGATTCAAGAAGACCATCCCATTCTCTCTCTAACAGCTGGAGGGCGCCTCTACTTTGAATTCACCACAAGATCATCTAAAATAAAATAAAATAAAGGGGCTATCTTATGCCACATTTTCCAGTGGATGATCAGTCTTGTTTATGAAGGAGGCGAAATTAATTTCTCTTGTCTCTTTTGTCTATCTTCAAGGTTACTGGAAGGAAGAATGGAGAAGAACAGAGTCCATGGCTTCTTTATCAAATCAATGATCTTCCTGGCAGGAGGATCAGGTTCCTGTACAGGGTAGGGGAGATATGCAGGGGAGGTGGGTCAAAGGGATTTTTCTCTTCTGGGGGATGACTTGCCTTGATCTTTGCTAGTCAGCCAGACATGCAGGGCCAGGCCAAGAAACAGACACCACTGGGATTTCAGAAATGTCACTTTATTTGAAGGATATATTGAAAGTCTCTTCATCTCTTAAAGGACTCTTCATCCTCTTTCATGGTCTCTTTAGAGGGACAACAAAGTGTTGTCCCCACAATTTCTACTTTCTCAGATTTTCGTAAATGTTCACATCTTTCATCTCCTTCTCAAGACCAGAGCCAAATTCTTCTACTTTACACCAGAGAAGATGTTATCCAAAATCTCCAGATCTTCTTGTACAGAACTGGGGAATAAAGACAGCCGTTTCCCTCCATGCAGGATCTCTACATACCTAAGAGCTGGATTTACACACTGTCTTTCTCTTGATCTTAGATATTGAGGAAGATGTGACTTCCTGAACGTATAGTTATCTTCTCTCCAATTATTTCTGAGGTTTTGTGAAGTCTGAACAGAAAGACTTGGATTATTTGTGGCCAAAGAGTCTCCATTATCATGGAAGCAGAACCTGGATGAGTTGCACATTTTTTTTAAGCCATAAGAGAGGAATCCTAGATCAAAGGAATTTGCACCTTGCCAAAATACAGTTGGGTTGTTTGCCTCTTCTGATTACTTCTATGCACTCATATCTAAAGGAATTATTTCTGACTTTCTTGCTTTGGCACAAGTGCAAGGCTGATGGACAGCAGTGCACGATTTTCAGTTCAAATAAAAAAAAAATGTACTGCAGCCATAAGGCCAAGAAAGATAATAATAGAACAGAACAGAACTTTATTGGCCAAGTGTGAGTTGACACACATTGGAATTTGTCTTTGGTACAAATGCTGTCAGTGTACATAAAAGAAAGGATACATTCGTCAAGAATCATCAGGTACAATACTTAATAATGATCATAGGGTACAAATAAGCAATCAAATCCTTCTAGGAAACAGTCAATATAAATAGTAAGGATACAAGCCACAAAGTTACAGTCATACAGTCATAAGTGGGAAGGGATGGGTTAGAAAGAGTGGTGAGAAGATTTATAGTAATAGTAGTGCACACTTTATAAATAGTTGGACAGTGTTGAGGGAATTATTTGTTTAGCAGAGTGATGGCGTTTGGGAAAAAAACTCTCCCTGTGTCTAGTTGCTCTGGTGTGTGGTGCTCTGTAGTGTCATTTTGAGGGAAGGAGTTGAAACAATTTATGTCCGGGATGTGAGGGGTCTGTAAATATTTTCACAGCCCTCTTTTTGACTCATGCAGGATACAGGTCCTCGATTGAAGGCTGGTTGGTAGTAATTGTTTTTTCTGAAGTCCTAATTACTCTCTGGAGTCTGTGTCTGTCCTGTTGGGTTGCAGAGTCAAATCACACAGCCACAGAGGTGCAGATGACAGACTCCATCATTCTTCTGTAGAACTGGATCAGCAGCTCTTTGGAGAGTTTGAGCTTTCTGAGTTGGTGCAGAAAGAATAATACAACTTGAAAAGCAGTTTTATGTATGTATGTGTGTAGACACATGAACCCAAACAGCCACACAGATATGCAGTAATTCACAACTAGGTTCATACGCAGATAGTCCTTGACTTATAACAGTTCACTTAGTGAGGTTTCAAAGTTGCGATGACAATGAAAAAAGTGACTTCTGACCATTCTCACACTTATGACTTGCAGCAACTGACTCACATTGATGATGGTTGCCATGTCCCAGGGTTATGTGGTCCCTTTTTGCAACCTTCTGATAACCCAAGTCAATGGGGAAACAAGATCCACTTAACAATTGTGTTACTAATTTAACAGCTACAGTGATTCACTTAACAAATGTGGTAAGAGAAGTCATAAAATGGGGTAAAACTCACAACCAATTTTTCACATAGCAATATACATCTTTGGCTCAATTGTGGTTGTAAGTTGAGGAGTACCTGTATAACATATATAACAAGAAATAAAAATGAAATATAGAATGTAAAAGTGCACGGATAATAGCACGATAATGATAAAATCGATATATATAGAAGTGAAATACCACTCACACATCATCAAAAAATCTCCAGAACTGTAAAGCCTATTAACTTGAAATTTGGCACGTATGTTCCTCTTGGCTTCTATGTGCTCATTAAGAAAGGATTTTTCAAAATGACCACTAGAGCATCAGTATTTCCTATACTATTATTAACACTCTCTGATGCTAAGGAGTTCTACTCCCCCTCCCCACCTGAAAAGAAACCTGTTCCAAATGCAAAACACAAACAGAGGAGTTTTAGTTACAGTTTCACAGCACTAAGCAGCTTTAGCACAGAACAATTGAGCTAAGCCACGCCCAGGCTCCTTGCTGCCTCCTTGCTCACACAGCAAATACTGTTTCCATTTCCAAACAGCCCTCAACTCTCTCACACACTGACAGGATGCTAGCCAGGTCAATACCGACGGATGCTGGTAAGCAGAGGCAGAATTTTGCCCCTCTTTTTCCTCCTCAAAAACTCAGCCTGACCACATAGTTTCATAGCAAAGTACAGGTATCGAGCTAGTAACTAGATAATTCTGCTTTTCAATCTCAGGAAACTAGTGGGAAAAATTAGAAATGTGGTTAAATCTGATGTCATCTTCAGTGACATTGAAGTAGCAGCAGAGAAGAGCTACAAAACTGATTGGGGGCCTGAAGGCTAAAATATATGAAGAACAGTTGCAGGGATTTGGACTGGCTAGTCTGGTGAAAAGAAGGGCGAGGGGTGACATGCTAGCAGTGTTCCATTGTTGACGGAGTTGCCACAGAGGAGAGGAGGTCAATCTATTCTCCAAAGTACCAGAAGGCAGGATGGATGGAAACTAACCAAGGAGAGAAGGAAGCATGGGATTCTCCTGGTCTGGACCGGTTATATAGAACCGATTGTTATTATTCTGCACAGTTCACTGGATAGAACAAAAAACAGAAAATAAATTAGTAAATAACGTAAAATGTAAAAGAGGTAGTAATTATATATTCGCAATAAGATATATTTGTAAATGTATCACCAATATTGATAACAAACAAGGAACCATAGACTGCCGATAGTAGAATTGTTAGTTTTTAATCATTTTCTTTTTTTTCTATTTCTTTTTTTTTCTTCTTCTGTGTGTTGTGTTTGTTTGATGTTTCGGTTTTGTAATCAATAAAGTTTGTTTAAAAAAAAGAAGAAACCAGCGAAATGCTTTTCGGAAGGTAACTGAGCTGTTTGGATGGATCTTGGAAGACATGAAGACTGGGCCCATGAAATTCAACGTAGAGAAAAGTAAAGTCCTACACTTAGGCAAGAAAAACCGAAAGGACACATATAGACTGGGTGAAACCAGGCTCAACAGCAGTAACTGTGAGAGGAATCTTGGAGTCTAAGTGGACAACCAGCTAAATAGGAGCCAGCAGTGTGCAGCTGCAGCCAAAACACCCAACACAATCCTAGGTTGCATTAACAGAGGGATACAATTGAGATCAAGGGAGGTACTAATACCACTCTATAAAGCCTTAGTAAGACCACATCTATAAAGCCAGTTTTGGTCACCACATTATAAAAAAGATGTCGAGACCTTAGAAAGAGTGCAGAGAAGAGCAACCAGGATGATGAAGGGACTGAAGACTAAAACATATGAAGAACGGTTTCAGGAACTGGGCCTGGCTAGTCTAGTGAAGAGAAGGACCAGGGGAGAGATGATAGCAGACTTCCAGTATTTGAGGGGCTGCCCCAGAGAGGAGGAAGGGGTCATGCTATTTTCCAAGGCACCTGAAGGCCAGACAAGGAATAATGGATGGAAACTGAACAAGGAGAGATTCAACCTGAACAGAAGGATAAATTTTCTGACATTGAGGACAATCAACCGATGGAACAGAAGTTGCCTTCGGAAATTGTGGACGCTTCATCACTGGAGGCTTTCAAGAAGAAACTGGATTGCCATCTGTCAGAAATGGTGGGGGGTGTGTGTCCTGCTTGGGGGAGTTGGACTAGATGACCCACAAGGTCCCTTCCAACTCTGTTAATCTGTTTGGTCTTCAGAGAAATGCTGGAAGGAAATAGACACAGTTCTGGGAAACAAGGCAATCTTGAAGTTGGAAGACAGAAAAAAATTGCCCTTCACAAATGCCATCATTCATGAAATCCAACGGGTTTCAAATATTGCTGCTCTTGGAATTCATCACGCCTCCATTACAGATGTGCAGCTTTTGGGATATAAAATTCCCAAGGTAAAAAAGAAGTCTCCCAGAAAACTGATGGTTTCCCATGAAGTGAAGTGTTGGTGAATCTGCGTGTGTCCACCTGTGTCTTCCTGGCTTGTGCCTGTGTAAGAGCAAGAGAGAGCAAGAACTGAGATCAATCCTGTTCTCTCTTTTGAACGTACCATAGACCCATTGACCATTTTTTCCCCCGTGGAGTGCTTTGCAGAGTGACCCCATTTCAAGGTTTTCTAAAGCCCTTGCTGCAAATATGTTTCTTAAATCTCTGGCATTCTCACTTATGGAATGGAAATCCTTTTTCCTACTTCCGAGTTCTGCTTTGCTTGAACCATCAGTCCGCCTTCTATTTTTTTTTCACCTGCTTCTGCCATTCTTCAAGCACATCTCAATGGGGTCTGTCTATCTAGAAGCTCATTCAGAACCATGTCCAACAACAAGGGCCTTCCGCAACGTGACCTACCTCTCTTGGCTTCTGCAGGACACTATGATTTTTGTCAACATCCAGTCTGCCCATCATGATGAATCTCAGTGGAAGTTCCCCAATGAATTCAACCCCTCCAACTTCCTGAATGAAGAGGGAGACTTTGTGGAACAGAAGCCTTTTTGGTATTTTCAGCAGGTAAATTTCTCTTTCTGCCTGTCTGTCTGTCTGTCTCTCTGTCTTTGTCTCTCTGTGTGTGTCTGTCTCTCTGTGTCTCTCTGTATTTGTCTCTGTCTCTCTGTTTCTCTATGACTCTCTATGACTCCCTTTCTCTCTGTCTTTGTCTCTCTATCTGTCTTTGTCCTGTGTCTCTCAGTCTCTCTCTCTCCCTCTGTCCCTCTGTCTCTCCCTCTCTCCCTCTGTCCCTCTGTCTTTGTCTCTCTCTCTTCCTGTCTCTCACTGTCTCTCACTCTCTCTCCCTGATGGAGAAAAAAATTAGACAGGCAAGCACAGAGGCAGGATTCATTTTTTTTGACAACCGGTTCTGTGGGCATGGCTTAGTTGGTGGGCATGCTTGGTGCTCATGTGACTGGGTGGGCATGACAACTCGATGTCACTCACATTGAGGGGCGCTTCACTTTGCCTGACAGTGACAGTGTGGAAGCTGCAACGGTTGTAGTGTGAAAAATGGTCATAGGTCACTTTTTTTCAGTGCCATTCTAACTTGGAATGGTCACTAAATGAACTGTTGTAAATCAAGGATTACCCGTAGAACAATACAAAAAGCTTCCTTGCTTGCAAAAATCTGCCCTAAATATCAATCATTAGATTAAAAATACCTGCAAGCCAGAGTTACAAATCAGGCAGGGTGCCAGAGCACCTTGAGAAATTCAAATAGTTAAAATGCAATGATAGCTTTCAGCAGTCAACTCTTGCTCATAAAGTGAAACCCTTTAGCAGAGAGGTCATTTAAGCTCTCTAGAAAGAGCACACCCAGGAGAAGCAATCCTTAGATCCTTTTGCACCACTTAAAGATACCAGCTAGTCTCACTCACTTCACAAGATATCCCAAGGGAATCATCCAGATTTAAGGAAAGATCACATGCACCCCAGAAAGGCAGTACAAAAATCCAGTGCCATGCTTGCATCCTACCTCTTGGAAGTACACCCCAAAAGGACAGTGCCAGGAACCATAAAACAGTGAAGGAAGACCCTCTCGCCAGATAGAAAAAGAAACCATGAGGCAGGAAAAAATTCAAACACAATATAAATAATTAAATCACAACAGTAGCTATTGCTTGTTAAACCAATTACCAGAACAAATAGAAACAAGAACTAGCCAGATTTCTCAACCCAGTTTCTTTTCAGGAACAGAGATTAACCTTTTTCCTTCCAAACAAAGCTGAATAGGGAAAATTATCCCATCAATAAATACAGGATTAAATGTCACCAAGCACAGAATTAAACTTCACCAAAAACCAGTTTTAGATCAAAACTCAGAAAGGGTATGTAAACTCACAATTGAACGTCAATCTTTCTAGCTAGCCAAGAAGCCTTGCTGAATGTCACTCATCTTGGTTCCTTATCATTAAAAGCTTATTTTCAGCAGCTTTTCTTCGTGATTCAATTATTTCTTAAAACTGCTGATCCTGGCCGGAAGAACTCCAACAGGGGAGCATTTCCTCCCAACAGCAGTGTAAAAAGCTTACAACAACCCTTCCCCTTTAAGAAAATACCAGCAAAGGAAAAAAAAAAACTCCTTCAGAGACAGTAAGTCTGTGAGCGAACAGAGGAACATAATACAGAAACCTGATGATGGCAGATGAGATTCTGCCGAAACGTTGCTACAACTTTAAAAGCACAACTATAATGACTTGGGAAAATACCCAAACAAAGCGGAATACCATACATGTTGTTTATATATTTATATGTGCACTGATTATATTACCTTGTTGTTTGTAAGTATACTGAGAGCTCATGCACTGGACACAAATTTCTTGTGTATCTAATCACACTTGGCCAATAAAGAATTCTAATTCTATTCTGTTCTGTTCTGTTCTGTACCCTACCCTACCTTACCCTACTATTGCCTAATAGTCAATTCCATTCCATTCCATTCTACTGCTGGAAGGATGAAAGAGCTAGAGATAATAACTCAGGATTTAAAGCTTATGGATAGGTTGAATGCTTATACTGCGTAAATGCTGATATTGTGTGGCTGCTGGGCATAATTGTACCGGGCATTGCCTTTCACCATTATGAAAACTCATTGGGGGATTTGGAATAAAATCTATTGCAGTGCCTAGGGCATAAATAGATTGGGGAAAAAAAAAAGGATTCCACACAATCGTGACATTTGTGTAGCCCAGCCAAATTATGGTGGTTTCAATGCTCCATTCCTGAGCAGATTCTGCTGTAGAACACAGAGCTTTCTACTCCAAACCAGATTGAAAGTCACAGCCAGAAATCAAAACTAGTAATGGGAAACCTTGGCCTCTGACTTGGTCAAGCCTTTCTATCAAACCTCCCATGAGTGTAATATAAGCCAGAAGCAAGGTTTGCAAAATTTGCTTACGAACAGTATGAGAAAACTTCTTTGTGTATCCAGGTCTTCTAACTGATGTGATTATTTATGGGGGAGGGAGAGGTAGACAAAGGAGCATAAGCCATATTTTTGCAGCCCCACTGGGGACATTATCAGGATTTGTCTTTCAATAATGTTGCCTTTCATTGGCTAATTGCAGGTCTATCTTCTCCAGATTCATGGATGACATGTTTTCCGACATTTGAAACAAGTATGTAGTGCTGTATTTTTTCAACTCCACCCCCTACCCCCGAGGTTCCCAACATTAATTTTGAACTTGCCAAAACTTGTGAAATCTGGCTTCTGAACACCATGTGCCCTTTATCCTGACTTCAAAGTTTTAATCTTTGGCTCATTTGCTCAGCCAGAGAAAAAGACAGAACAAGGTGTTCCTACCTATCAACATCAGTGGTTGGATTCAAATTTTTCTTACTACCGGTTCTGTGAACGTGGCTTGTTGGGCCTGGCAGGGAAAGGTTAGTGTAAAATCTCCAGTCAGAGGTGGTATTTGCCGGTTCTCCAAACGACTCAAAATTTCTGGTCAGAACCTGCTGATCCGCATCTCTGATCAACATGGCTGTTTTCAGCTGGCTGGTTGCTCTTCTCCTCCTATTCCTCTGTTTCTGGAAGAGCCAACGTCCCAAAGGTTTCCCCCCTGCACCGTGGAGGCTGCCCCTGATTGGGAACCTGCTTCAATTCACTAAGAAGTTCCCTCTGAAGGAGTTGGACCAGGTAAGGCTCTTTATCCATCCACATGTTAAACTTCAGAGAGTGAATCTGCCGACATTTTCCCCCCTGCTGAAAGCACTGGAAGGGTTTGCATGTTCCTCTTAACTTGTCTACACGGGACACATTTTTTAATTCCATCTAGAATTTGGAGGAAAATATTTAGAATCTTATGAAGATATGAAAACATCTGTCATTTGATGCCGGAGAATCCTAATTCCTAATTGCATTGAACTTCCTCTGAACGATTCATGGGCTCTTTCAAAGTTACATTTGGTTTCCCTTCCAAGTTTCCAAATGAAACATTTTCCCTTCTGAAGATTACTGGAGAAATTTGATATTTTAAATGTCTAAAGAAAAGTGTGGTTTGAATCGTTTATGATTCTGGTTTTGCAGAATTTCAAATCAGTCCATTATTGTTTTCTTTTTCTTCACCTGCCTTGAATAGTTTTATACGTTGAGAGAATATAATAGATAGACGAAACAGGTAGAAAAATGAAGTGCAGGTAGGTAAACAAATCTATTAAAGTAGTTCTCAGTTAATGATCATTCATTCAGTGCCTGTTCAAAGTTCTGATGGAGCTGAACAAAGGGACTTCTGTCCTTGAGGCAGGCTTTGAAGAGATATTGTTGGACACTGTCATTGCAAATTTATGAAGAATGATGATATTTTTATGTTTTATGTGGTATGTCTATGTTGTTTTGTTGTTAAAATAATTTTTTTTTTTTTAAAAAAAGAAGTGGCCTCGGGGCGAGCGCCCACGCACACTCCCCTTACCGCGAGGCTGTTTCTATCGGCCGATGAAAGCTCCCCAAAGGCAGAGTCACCAGCTGCTTCGGGGCGAGGCGTGGCTATGCATCAGGTTCCCAACTGCAAACTCAATGCAACTGCAGACTCAATGCAATGTACATATGCTGTTGTCAGAATAAATATCAGACGACCCCAAGATTCCCACTGCTGTCATTCCTGCTGGGATCATTATTTGATCCACTCTTCTTTGTGCAAGGAAACGCTTCATGTCTTTGGCACGGTGAGTGCTGGCTGCATCCCATATCAGCATGCCTCTTTGGCCACCTCGCACAACAAGTGGCAGTATTAACTCGACCCACTTCCTTGTAACGCCATGTGTGGACCGAGCCTTTTCGGTTTCAAGCACATAAGTCCCTGAAACACGTTCAATTTTTTCTTTTTTGCCCTTGGCAATGACAAGAGGTGCTACTTTGGTCCCATCCAGGCGAATGGCCCAGATGCACGTAATACATGCGCTTTCATATCCAATTGATGGAATGTAAATTGATGAGGCACCCTCTTATCAATTGTTGTTTGAGCCTCTTGGCCCATAAAAATGGCAGTCTCATCCATCGCAATCATGTGAGAGACATTATATTTGGAGAAATCAATGGCATCAAAAAATGATTTAAAAGCAAGTGCCCGTTTGACGATTTCAGCATCTTCTAGCTTGAAGAGCGAGGTGGATCTCCTCAGAGACAATTCATATCGCTGAAGGAAGCCATCCAGCCAGCGATGAGAGGCTTTGAATTCTCCTTGGGTAATTTCAAACTGTGGTGCCATTGCAAGGGCAAATGCTTGAATATCAGCCCTGCGTACAACCAAAGCCTTTGCTCTCCTGTCAGCAATCCATTGAGCGATGGTGTCTTCGAGTTCAGGATATAATGGATGCTGACCTGATCCACACCTGCGCTTCTTGGCATTTCCCTTCTGCACCTGTTGACTAAGGTTATCATACTCAGCTCTCCATTTTGGGACCATATGGAGATGCAACATTTTCTCTTTGTAGAAAGTGGTCAGATTCTTACCACGAGAATCCTCCACGATTGCTTTCTTGAATTCCACAGAGTAGCTCTTTCTTTTTAAACTCATCTTCTCTCTAGACCAAAATAAAAATCGCTTGAGATCATTAACTCAATTAAGCAACAATTACTATTTAAAGTCCGTCAGGAGACTCTTTTCCAAAGTCAGAATATTTACTTAAACCCCCTCATGACTGTGTAGCAAGGTTTAAATTAAAACCTTCCCTTTCATTGGAGTTAAATAAGGGTATTCATTACACTTGGCTGGAAATCTCTCACGTTAGCAGAATGTTGCCCTCTTCGGAAGATGTCCTTGTGTCCATCCGCAGTGAATAGTTGTGTCTCTTTCCCAGGATTCTCCTCCACCTCCATCCTTGTATGACCTTCTACCAATCCACTCAAGAGTGTTTCAGAAACCCTTCCCTGGCCACTCTGGAAATGACATGTTTTCTGCATCTAGAAGGCATCCTGGTTTCCCCCATTTTCTCCTAACTTGCCCCTTTCTCCAGGCACATAAATCACTTTGTGGAAGATATTTTTGTGCGCGTGCACAAATTTAGTGAATGCAGGTAGTCTTCAACTTATGACCACAGTTAAGCCCAAAATTTCTATTGCTAAGTGAGACACTGGTTAAGTGAGTTCTGCCCCATTTCATGACCCCCCTTGCCACAGTCATTAAATGAATCACTGCAGTTAAGTTAGAAAAAAGCCTCGGTGGCGCAGTGGTACTGCAAGCTACTTCTGCTGACTGCCGGCTGCCTGCAATTTGGCCATTCCAATCTAACCAGGCTCAAGGTTGACTCAGCCTTCTATCCTTCTTAGGTCAGTAAAATGAGGACCCAGATTGTTGGGGGCAAGAGGCTGACTCTGTAAACCCCTTAGAGAGGGCTGGAAAGCACTATAAAGTGGTATATATAAGTCTAAGTGCTATTGCTGTTGCCTTTCTTTCTATCAATCATCCATCTGTCCATCCATCCATCTGTCCAGTATTTCAGGCTAACTCTGCTCACTTCCAGCAGTTCGATCCTGACCTGCTCAAGATTGACTCAGCCTTCCATCTCTCTGAGGTGGATAAAATGAGGACTCAGATTCTCGGGGGGAAAAGGCTGATTCTGTAAACTGCGTAGAGTGGGCTGTAAAGCACTATAAAGTGGTATATAAGTCTAAATGCTATTGCTATTGCCAGTAACACAGTGGTAAGGTGGCTTCCCCATTGGCTTTGCTTCTCAGAAGGGGGCAAAAGAGGACCCTGGGACACTGCAACCATCATAAATATGAATCAGTTGCCAAATTGTGATCCCGTGACCATGGGGACACTGAAACGTTCATGTGAAACGTGGTCATAAGTCACTTTTTTCAGTGCTGTTGTAACTTTGAGTGGTCACTAAATGAACAATTGTAAGCTGGAAATTCTCTGTAGTCACTCTAGTTCTAGACATAGAGGAGCTATAGATACTTTCTGAGTGCCTTCTTTGATCTGCGTCACTGCAGCGTTTGTTTGTTTCCAATCTTCTAAGAAAAATGCTTGGCCAAAATAAAAGCTTCTGCACTTCTGCCAGGCAGGATAAAAATCCCTCCCTTGTTCAGTGGTTTCATTAAAGCTTTACATGTAAACATGTTTACATGTAGACCTAGGCATGACTCAGAGGGAGCAATAGAATAGAGTTGGGGAATAGAGTTGGATGGAGTGTCATCCTTGAAGACATATAATGCCGCAAATATTGTAGTGTTTCATCCCAACTGATTTCCTGATGCCTCTCTGCTGACAGTCCTGGCAACTGAGCCTTCAGTGGCACAGCGGTTAGAATGTAATATTGCAGGCTAACTCTGTCCACTGCCAGGAGTTCGATCCTGACCGGCTCAAGGTTGACTCAGCCTTCCATCCTTCTGGGGTGGGTAAAAGGAGGATCCAGATTGTTGGGAGGAATAGGCTGACTCTGTAAACCGCTTAGAGAGGGCTGTAAAGTACTGTGAAGCAGGATATGAGTGTAAGTACTATAATTACTTTGTTTCAGATAGCAAAAAAATATGGCCCTGTCTTCAGTCTTGATCTTGGAAGAACACCTGTGGTCTTGACCCATGGCTTTCCTTCAGCAAAGGAGGTTCTCATGATAAAAGACACCGAATTTGCTGGGAGGCCAGCATTTCCTCTAACGGATTACCTCACTAGGAAGAAAGGTACTTGTATATAATTTCTTTTTGTCTTTTTCAAATGCCTGTTTGTTCTTGGTAGGGGTCCCATTCTGTGACCCAGCTGCAAATAATCTTTTTTGTCTGCATTCTGGAGTTCTGACCCAAGGTTTCTAGTAATAGAAGGAATAGTCTCTTTAAATGTTAGAATTAGCTCCCTTCTTCTTCTTTTCTTTGCAACGTTTATGAATAAGAATATAGTAGAAATTTTGGTATTCAAACGGGAAAAAAATCCCATTTTTCTTATACTGTAATAAAACCTATTCAATGTCTTTTCCTTGGCATAGTTATATTTTGTTAGCTGAACATGAATTATATAATTTCATAATTCTGTTCATTTACTGATATTGTTGTTTTTGAAAATAAACCTTTTTTTATAAAAAAAAGCCCACATCTTTACTAATAAGCAAAATAAGGGCTATTAAGTCCAAGATGATTTTTCCTTTTTAGGTTTACTGACAATAAGTTATGGTGAAATGTGGAAGGAGCAAAGAAGGTTTTCAGGGAGGCTTCTCAGAAACTTTGGAGTGAGCAGAAAATCCATGGAAGAAAAGATCCTGGAGGAAGTAACTTGTTTGATGCAAACATTCACTGAAAACTTGAGTAAGCTCTCCTGGGAGATGATGGGATGGTTGGGGAATTGTCATTCCAGGGTTGGTTTTGGTTTCCATGGGACCCGACTGAGTTGGTCTCAAGGTTGACCATTGAGTGTGTGTGTTGAAGCAGAGAATAGAACAGAACAGAACAGATTAGAATAGAATTAGAATAGAATAGAATAGAATAGAATAGAATAGAATAGAATAGAATAGAATAGAATTCTTTATTGGCCAAGTGTGATTGGACACACAAGGAACTTGTCTCAGTGTAAATACTCTCAGTATACATAAAGAAAAGATACATTCGTTAAGAATCAAGAATCATAACGTACAACACTTAATGATAGTCATAGGGTACAATCAACAATCAAATCATAGTAGGAAACAGTCAATATAAATCGTAAGGATACAAGCAACAAAGTTACAGTCTTACAATCACAAGTGCGAGGGGGATGGGTGATAAGGAGTGATGAGAAGATTAACAGTAATAGTGATGCACACTTGGTAAATAGTTGAACAATGCTGAGGGAATTATTTGTTTAGCAAAGTGATGGCTTTTGGGAAAAAACTGTTCCTGTGTCTAGTTGCTCTAGTGTGCAGTGCTCTGTAGTGTCATTTTGAGGGAAGGAGTTGAAACAATTTAAGTCCGGGATGTGAGGAGTCTGTAAATATTTTCACAGCCCTTTTTGACTCATGTAGTATGCAGGTCCTCGATTGAAGGCAGGTGGGTAGTAATTGGTTTTTCTGCAGTCCTAATTATCCTCTGAAGTCTGTGTCTGTCCTGTTGGGTTGCAGAACCAAACCAGACAGTCATAGAGGTGCAGATGACAGACTCAATCATTCCTCTGTAGAACTGGATCAGCAGCTCCTCGGGCAGTTTGAGCTTTCTGAGTTGGCGCAGAAAGAACATTCTTTGTTGCACTTTTTTGGTGACGTTTTTGATGTTAGGTATCCATTTTAGGTCATGTGATATAGTAGATCCTAGAAATTTGAAGGTCTCTACTGTTGATACTGTGTTGTCTAGTATTGTAAGAGGTAGTAGTATGGGAGGGTTTCTTCTAAAGTCTACCACCATTTCTATGGTTTTGAATATGTTCAGTTCCAGGTTGTTCCAGTTACACCATGAGGCAAGTTGTACAACCTCCTGTCTGCATGCAGATTCATCATTGTTTTGAATGAGACCAATCACTGTTGTGTCATCAGCAAACTTCAGTATTTTAACAGATGGATTGTTTGAGATGCAATAATTGGTATATAGGAAGAAGAGGAGAAAGCACACAGCCTGGGGGTGGGGGGCTGTGCGGATTGTACGGGTATCGGATGTGATTCTGCCTAGCTTCACCTGCTGCTTCCTGTCTGTTAGGAAGCTTCTGATCCACTTACAAGTGTGGTCAGGTACCGCTTGCTGGTTTAATTTTCTTAGAAGAGTGTCTGGAATGATGGTATTGAATGCTGAACTGAAGTCTACAAAGAGGACCCTTGCGCAGGTATTTGGAGATCCAAGATGTTGTAGGATGTAATGCAAAGCTGTGTTAACAGCACCATCTGTTGATCTATTTGCTCGGTATGCAAACTGCATGGGATCTAACAGCGGATCTGTGATGGTTTTCAGGTGGGACAGCACAAGCCTTTCAAAGATTTTTATAACTACAGATGTTAGAGCAACTGGTTTGTAGTCATTCAGTTCCTTGATGGAGGGCTTCTTTGGCACTGGGATGATGGTAGAGCGTTTGAAGCAGGAAGGAACATAGCACATCTCCAGTGATCTATTGAAGATTCGGGTGAAGATGGGGGCCAATTGGTCAGCACAGACTTTTAAGCAAGAAGGAGTTATCTTGTCCAGCCCTGGTGCTTATCCTGGCTTCTGTCTGTGTAAAAGATCTTGCACTTCTTTTTCTGTGATCACCAGAGTGAGAGGAGCTTAGAATTCTGGTTGCATAAATTCCAAGTCCCACTGACCAATGTAAGACATTTTCTTCCTTTTGTTTTTGTGCTTGTAATGTATGTAAAGCAGGAGTCCTACAACAATCAACCAATGGAACCAGCTTGCCTTCAGAAGTTGTGGGGGTTTTGTCACTGGAAGCTTTCAAGAAGAGACTGGACTGCCATCTGTCAGAAATGGTGTAGGGTCTCCTGCTTTGGGGGGGATTGGACTAGATGACCTACAAGGTCCCTTCCAACCAGTGGTGGTATACTACTGGTTTGGACCGGTTCAGCTGAACTGGTAGTAAAAAAAACAACCCTCTGATGATCAGCTGAGAGGAGAAAGAAGAGAAAAGGGCAGGATCGGCCCTCCCACTGGCGCCTGCACTTTTCTTTATCCTTTCAGCTGATTAGAGCTGCAGGCCTCAGATGGTGTGGTGAAAGCTGCATGCGCGTGTTAGGTAGAGGCAAAACTTACCAAGATATGCTTGTAACAGATTTAAGACTAATAACGCAACAAGTTGATATTGAATTAAGAATACATATTTTGCAGTTCATGATGGAAAACAGCATTCTGATCCTGAATCACCAACATTTTTCTCAGGAAAAATTTCTTCTCATGACTGTTCATTCACCACTTCCTTCCATATATGGAGCCTAGTTTTTTTAACTGTCCTAAAACATTCTGAAATGATAATGTCATATACAATACAATACATATGCATTGACAAGTATAAGTATGAACATAACATAAACATATATGTGATGTTCATACTTATACTTGCTTTGTCATACATGCTTGACAAATTAAATAAATGAATGAATAAAATAAGCAGATAGAGATGATAAGATAGATAGATAGATAGTAAATAGATGAGAAAGAAATGAGAAAGAGAGAGAGAGATAGGCAGGCAGGCAAGGAGACAGACAGTTTCCTTATAGTTATAGGAAAGAATTTATTATATTGACATTGCGACTCCTGCAAAGGAGCATGAAGGCCGATGAATTGATAGGGACCTAATTTCTTGTCTTTCACAGATGTGCCTTTTGATCCTTTTGGCTTTCTGGACGCTGCAGTTGCCAACATAATAAGTACCGTATTATTTGAAAAACGTTTTGAATATGATGACAGCTTCCTCAAAGCTCTGCTGGATGTGATACATCAAAGTTCCCGAATGATAGCAGGACCCTGGGCCTGGGTATCCTTAACAAGAATCCAAAAGAATATCCGAAATAAGTGTGCAATTAGGTGGTGGGAATTTGAGTTTTCATGTCTCACCTATTTTGGAAACTGTTGGTTTTCTCAGCAACTAGAACAGCCAATTTTCCTTGTAGTTAGAATAATATCTCATCAGAGTTCCAGGAAGTGTGGGTGAGGTTTCTGTCTGAGTTATTTGATCAAAAAGTTCAGTTATCCAAATTTAATCATGGAAAAGTTTCCCTTATTGGGACATTTTTTGAAATTTTATCTGATTGGGGCATTTCACTCCCTATCAAATTGTGAATAAGAGATATTACAAGGGGTTTCTTTTCCTGCTCCATTTATCCTACAAAGGAGGGTATATTGATCCTGATTAAATTAATCCATGTTGCCCTTTCTTCTCTTTGCTGGTAGCTTTACAATGAGGTGCCCTTAGTGAGAAGCCTTCCCCTGCCCCATCAGCAAGTATTCACACTTACTAATACAATAGAAGCTTTCCTTCAAGAAGAGATAGACAAGCACAAGGCGTCTTTGACTCCAGGAGAACCTCGTGATTTCACCGATGCATATTTAGAAGAAATTCAGAAGGTAGATCCTTCAATCTCTTCTGGTTGAATTTGCAATGATTTCTTTTCCTCTCACCTCGGATCTATTTTTCTGACCTTATACATCTTGAAAACACCACAAAATCATTGATAGCGATTTTTGTAGATGGTGCTTCAAGTCCATTTTCTGACACATTGTGTGAGTGAAGCAATGCCTTTTTGTTTTGCATGTTGTGCACACTCAACCACCTAGGGTAGATCTTTCCATCAGGACTGGCAGAAAAGGACCTTTTGCCAGCTCAGGGTAACTCTCTAGGGCAGGGTTCCCCAACCTTTGGGCCGTGAACCAGTTAGCGGGCTGCAGCTTGCCAGAAACTGGGCCATGCAAACAAGTGAACCCCATCTGTAGGATGCAGGCAGCACATGAAACCATGCCTCCTCCGGTCCATGGAGAAATCTCTCTCTACAGAGCCAATCCCAAAAGATTGGGAGCCGCTGCTCTAGGGGACCTTCATCCTCTCCCCAAACTGTATTGTGATGTGTTTGTAAGGACCAGCCTCTCCCCCCTCCCCCACCCACTTCAAAGTATACGTATGAACTCTTGAAAACTGTGTATTTCAAAAGGAATCCTTTATTGAAGAAGGGTAAAGCAGATCAACCTTCAAAGCAGGGCCTGGGGTCCCTCAGGGCATGCAACTCAGATAAAGGGAATTAGAGACCCCTCCCGGCAGTCTGATGTGGATTCCACCAATCCGCAGGGGTGAACATATTAATATCCCACCATCGCTGAGAAAGCAGATAAGGAAAGGTTCCCAGGAGTTATCTTCTGGTGCTGCACTCCACACCGCCCCTTCTCCTCTTACATCCCTCAAAGAGGTGAGATTTTTCTAGGGTTCTGCAGCACCAGGCAACAGTTATAAGTCATGTAAAAGGTTATACAAAGCCAATATAAGAAATAGGATATTTAGGATACATACAGAGGAAAAGAATTAATTGTATCAAATCAGAGGTGGCATTCAACAGGTTCTGACCAGTTCTGGAGAACCGTGAGCAGAAATTTTGAGTAGTTTGGAGAACCAGCAAATACCGCCTCTGACGGGAGATTTTACAGTATTTTTCCCCTGCCACGCCCACCAAGCCACGCCCACAGAACTAGTAGTAAAAAAATTTGAATCCCACCACATTGTCAAATCCAATTCCCCCCTTTCTTCCATTGAAGAATGGCAGATACATGGATCTGACAGTGTAATCCCCAGAAGTTGCTTATTGCTTCTCTCCCTACTTCCTTTCTATTTGGAGTCATATTTTTCAGAATGAATTCCTGCTTTTATATTGAAGTTATCAACTGAACTAAAGAAGATACATGACTTTGATTGTAATAATATTCTTTGTTTTAACTAATAAAAGCCGGAGAGGAAAGGTTCAAGTTTTGAGGAAGAGCAACTACTAATCTTGCTGTCTAACCTATTTGTGGCTGGAACAGAGACGATGGCGGCAACACTGCAGTGGGCATTGCTGTATTTGGTGGCCTTTCCAGAGATCCAAGGTAATGAATTGTGAAATAGGGTTCTTGACCTGTAATAGTAACGACTTTATTTGTTATGCAAAATGAGGAAGGTTCCTGAATTATCATGGCTGGAAACAACTTCATTCCCCTCGCTTCTTGTGGGCACCTGCTTGGAAAACAATGTCTACTGCATACAAAGAAAATTTATATAAAACGTTCCACAGATGGCATTTTCCACCAGGAAGATTAGCCAAGATTTATAAAGGTATGTCAGCTAAATGTTGGAAGGGTAATGTCAGATCCGTTTATCTGCCATTCTTCAATGGAAGAAGAACGGGGGAAGTTGTTACAAGTAATCCTTTTTGATGTAACCTGAATACCTTAAATCTTATATTGAATCTGTATAATTGCACATGATATACAACTGGAGGATTGGAGCCAGGCGTCTAGAAATTTGTCACCTCTTGGAGAGATAGCAAGAGGAGAAGGGACCATAAAAATTCCAGCTCTGAAAGATACTCCCTGGGAAACTTTTCTAAGATATGTTCCCATTCCCAGAAAAGGGGGGCTGGGGGTGGGAATTAACATGTTGGTTCTTTGTTTGGCTAAATCCACATCAGGACAAGGGGAGGGGTTCTAGCTCCCTTTATCTATTACTGTATGCCTGGAAGCATCTTAGATTCTGCTTTGAATAGACCAGAACACCTCCCCCAAAAAAAAAATTTTTTAAAAAAACAAATTATTAAAACAAATTTTTTTTTTAAAAAAAAAAAAAAAAAAAAACAAAAAAAAAAAAAAAACCCCCCCCCCCCCCCCCCCCCCAAAACCAAAAAAAAAAAAAAAAAAAAAAAAAAAAAAAAAAAAAAAAAAAAAAAAAAAAAAAAAAAAAAAAAAAAAAAAAAAAAAAAACCCAAAAATTTTTTTTTTTTTTTTTTTTTTTTTTTTTTTTTTTTTTTAAATATATTTTATAAAAAAAAAAAAAAAAAAAAAAAAAACAAAATCACCTTCCCCCCTCCCCCCCCCCCTTCCCCCCCTCTTTTCTTTCCCTAAATATTTCACATTTTATTTCCGCTTAACCAATTGTAAATATGAATAACAATATTATACTTTTTAATTTCCATACTCTGTATTCTTTTTCTTCATCACTGTACTAATTATTATATAATAATCTTATTTTAAATCCTTATTTAACAATATAATCATTTTTAATGTCCATACTCTTTATTCTTCCAATAACATTTGTATAGCAAATTATATTTTCTATTTCATTCCCATTTAATCCATTATAAAAAAATGGATAACAATACAATCATTTTTAATTCTCTTACACTTTCACTTTCCACATCATATAATTATATCTTAGATAACATTTTTACAATAAATTCTTATTTCCCTTTCTATTCCGATTAATTTTATTTGTTTATTTTAACAATAATTCCCAGTAAACTTTTAATTCCAAACTCCCTAGCTTATATATCTATATTCTAAAATACCAAAATACATTTCCATGTGGAATCCCTCATCCTTTATATCTTTAACCATCTCTTGGTCTCTTGGCTATATAATTTCTTCTAATCTTAGCTTGCTTTCCCTTTTCTATCATTTTTCAGTCCTTTTTCTTAACCTTTTCCCCCTGTTATTCTTCTTAGTTTCATCTCCCATTTGTTTATTTTTAACCGCCTCTCCTGATGTTTTCTCTGTAGTTTCCTCTTCTGTAACTTCTTCTGTTGTTTAATCTTTAAAATATTTCCCCTTTATTTGTCACATCAATCATTAAAGTCTTAGATTAAATTCCTTTTTTTGTCCTTTTGTAATGTCCGTTGTTCTCTTTGCTTTTTTAAGATGATTTCCTCTTTGTTTAACTCCTCCCCCTTGGGCCTTCTTTGTTCTTCTGTGATCTGCATTGCCATTTCTATTTTTTCTGCCATAATGCTCCATAGTTCCAAGCTTTCTTTTATTAGTCCCCTCATGCTTTGCAAATCCAATCTAAGTTCCTTGCATAGTTCAGTCATTTTACCTAACTTCCTCTATATCTTCTTTGATGTTTATATCCAATTAAATTGTCCTATAGTTTGTTAAGGCCAGCGTCTTTTAACTTTAATCTTTACCAACAATGTCCATTGATCTTTATTTTCCAATGTTAGTCCTTCTAGCTCTTTGACAAACAGTCCCCAGTTCACCAATCAGTCCCAAAATAATATCTTCATGTGTCCCTTTACTGTAGTATTTTTTTTATAAATAAACCTTTATTGAAAAATTAAAACATTAAAATACAAAATACAATACAAATATTTAAAATGAAAGTGTTATATATATTACAATCCATTTTGACAGTGCTTACATTTCAATTTTTATTCTAGTGCCTATTTTATACTTCTATTTGTTCGTATGTATATATCTCTATCTTTCTAAATTATACATTCCTTATTTATTTAATTGCTTATTTCTATCGTTTATCCAATGGTACCATTTTTCCCATACTGTATAATAAACTGAATTTAGAATTAAAAGAGAAGGATGACTCAGTTTACTGTAGTATTTTAATATTCCACTTTCTGGGGTTGCTGTTGTATTAAAACCTTTTATTTCATTTCAAATTCACACTTTTGCTAGATCAGAAATTTTCCATAGAGTCAGAAAAAAAATTCCTTTACTGTTAGGTGGCGCACTTAAATCAGTTTTCACTTTCCACCTTTTAGTTTCCGCTTTTTAAAGCTTGTATTAACTCTGCTAATTTCCAATCATTAGCTGTTATTTCTTTTAAATATAGTCAATTCCAGCATTCTAATCAATGCCTAATTAATGCCAATTTCTGTATAATCATCCATCTATATTCTGTGTAATCAGTTTCTTATTCTGTTATAGTTAAAGAATCTTCTCTGTATAATATCACTTCCATTTAAGTCTTTTTCAAGTCCAATTTCTTTACCTTTACCAATTTTCCTTTTTCTTTCAAATCACCACTTCTACAATCCTTAATGAGTACTCTTTCCTTCTGTTTTCCAGGATTACTTTTTTAAAAAAACCATAGTATTTTGCCTGGTCTACACACTGTTCAACACTTCACCACTCTAGCACAAACTTAGTTCCTGGATAGCTTCCGGTCTTCATGGCAGCCATTAAAAGGCTACTGTTGCAGCCTACTTTCCGAGGGAGGATTCCTAGCCAAGGAGGGGAGATGTGGCTCCCCCCAACCTGGCAGGTGGTCTCCCCCTTTTTCACCATCCCTACAGGGTGGCTCCGATCCCATTCACCAGACCCTCCAACAGGTAGAGCAGGGATTGAAGCAGCACATAATCGTGGACTCTGATCCATCTTCGATGAAAGTGCCACCGGAAGTCCTTCAAAACCAGAAATATTTGTGTTGAATATCATACCAGAAAAATTATAATAAAGGGACTATGCATTTAATATTACATGTGTTAACAGCAGCCAGAATTGTATTTGCACAACATTGGAAAGGTGTGGAGATCCCAACAGATGAGAAGATAGTAAAAAAAAAAAAAGAGCAGAAATTAACACTTGAAATTAAAGTGAAAGAAGATACGGAATATTTTGAAACATGGATTTGTTTTATCTATGGTTAACTAACAGAAACAGAAGTTAGAATGCTTAAAATTATAAGCAAAAGGTTAATTTTACCATGAGGGTTTATTGTGATATATTTATTATCAATATGATTTAGTATTAATAATTAAGTATTAATAATAATTAATAATTAAGTATGTGGAGAAAATACTGTTATTATAGGATCACAACTAATGAACATTATGATGATGACTATTGCTTAAACTACCTGTAACCAGACAACGTGCTGTTTATTAAGACATTGACATAGCTGCTCTTTCTTTATATAGTTACAAAAAATATTGGGGGGAAAAATAAAGGAAAACGAACCATTGTGTACTTTAAAGTCAATGAATTATTTCCCAGAAGGTGACCAAGATATTTGTTCCCCAGAGAAATGCTGGAAGGAAATAGACACAGTTGTGGGAAACAAGGCAATCTTGAAGTTTGAAGACAGAAAAAAATTGCCCTACACAAACGCCGTCATTCATGAAATCCAACGTGTTTCAAATGTTGCTCCTCTTGGACTACCTCATGCACCCATACAAGATGTGCAGCTTTTTGGATATAAAATTCCCAAGGTAAAAGCAGAAACCTTTCATTGCTTTACATCAGGGATCTTCAAACTTATCAGCTTTAAGACTGGTTGACTTCAACTCCCAGATTTCCTCCTCCAGTCAT
Source organism: Pseudonaja textilis (assembly GCF_049901715.1). Taxonomy (NCBI): domain Eukaryota; kingdom Metazoa; phylum Chordata; class Lepidosauria; order Squamata; family Elapidae; genus Pseudonaja; species Pseudonaja textilis. The sequence goes on from NC_142000.1 coordinate 5,862,270, forward strand.
GTTAGCTCAGGAATTCTGGGAGTTGAAGTCCACAAGTCTTCAGCTTGCCATGTTTGAAGACCCTTGAAGTTTTGATGAAGACACCTGGGTCTTCCTCAACTGAGGCATTTGTGTTTGTATGTAAGAGCAAGAGAAAGCAAGAGATTGAGATCAATGGGAGCCTCCCTTTTGAATCTCATTTTATGGGAACGCCACCAGCTTATAGTTGTTCTGTGCTTGTCTTGGCTTGTGCAGGGCACTATGGTTTTGGTCAATATCCATTCTGCCCATCATGATGAATCCCAGTGGAAGTTCCCCAATGAGTTCAACCCCTCCAACTTCCTGAATGAAGAGGGAGAGTTTGTGAAGCCGGAAGCCTTTTTGGCATTTTCAGCAGGTGAATTATTCCATCTCCCCCCGACCCCCCCAGCTCTCTCAGAATGAGATAGGTAAGTACTTGATCTGTAAGGTCAGAATTAGAGATGAAAACAGGAACTGAAGTGAGAGAGGAAAGAAGTGAAGATTGATTTGAGAAGTTGAGTGCTTTAAAGAATAAAGCAAGCCCAAAAAACTCACCGACATAGTGACATTTAGGATTTAGTGACGTTTAGGATCATTTTGTGGAGGACCAAGATGGAGAGAAAGAAATAGAGAGAGACAGAGAGAGAGAGACAGACAGACAGACAGACACACACACACACACACACACACACACACACACATTTTTTTGGAGTTCAAAATGTTTTTCTTGCACGCAGAAATAAAAAATGGTTTTCTCTGTAGCGGTTCATTGATTTGATAAATGCAACACAGTATAGTTTTCTTTTTTATACACAGCATAAAGGTAAAAAAGGATATATGCAATGTTACCTTCATTTTAGATAGTCCAAAGAGTATTGTGGCTCCCAGTCTTTTCTTTTCTGTGGGAAACAGGTCCAAATGGCTGTTTGAGTGTTTAAGGTTCGGCATTCAGAGTCTCAATATCTTTTTAAAGTCTAAACCACATGAGATGTGCTGCTGCATAGAGGCCTAGAAAATAAATCTTTTAGAGAAGGAAAGAATGCAAAAGACGTTACCAACTTTGGAAATCATAGCACTGATTTGGGATCATAGCACTGAGAAACAAACAAGTCTGGCATTTGCAGTTGGTTGCCAGCCTTCAGCAGTCTGAATGGCTTCTCTCTCCTTCACTTTGTCTTTTCAGGGCCGAGAGTCTGCTTAGGGGAAAACCTGGCTCGGATGGAGCTCTTCCTATTCTTCACCAGCATTCTCAGGAACTTCCAGTTAGTGTGGCCAGATAAATCCCAAGCTCCGGATTTCACACCACACTTTGGGGTTACGCAATCTCCATCTCGCTTTAAGGTGTTGCTGAAATATCGCCAGCCAAGTGGGTAGATCGAAGGGAGAATCTGCAAGGCAACTGATTCAAGACCATCCCATTCTCTCCAACAGCTGGAGGGTGCCTCTGCTTTGAATTCATCAGAAGATCATTTAAAATAAAATAAAATAAAGGGCTTACTTGCAAATTCAAAATAGATATAGCCAGGACAAGAAATGACCGGGGGAGGGGGGGGCAGCACGTGACTCATCCGGCCCATGGGCCATGCGTTTGACACCCCTTCTCTAGAGTATTAAGAGTTCCTCCTTGTATGTTTTCTCTTATAATCTGGTACACGCCGTTTTCCTGCTTCAGTTTTTTCCCCTTGCCTCTCAGGGGCTTTCAATGAATTCTAAAATTAGCTAAGAATGGTCTTTGGGAAGTTCCTCTATTGAAAAATAGCCCGCTAAGAACTGCAATGAATTAAATGGTAAACTATTTTGGCAGAGCATTGCAGGGGAAACTCCCTTCCCCAGTTCTCCATATCAGCTAAGGTCATTTTAAAAATATAAATAGAAGTCAGCTGAATTTGAAATTTCCAGCCGTATTACAGCATTTCCAAAAATGAAAGGAATTTGGCAGTGATGGAAAGGAAGGGAGGGGAAATCAAGATAATAAAATTGGAGAAAACCCAAATAAACCACCCCACTGACCATGCTTGGCCGATCACAAGATTCTGGCGGAGCTGAAGATGAGAAGTAACAGAAAGGAGGTAGAAGAGAAGAGGAGGAAAATATGTTTATGTGGGGTCCTCGGTGCTCGCTGAGTTTTCTTTTCTTGCAGACGTTTCATTACCAGACTACCCAACAGCATCAGTGCACTGTGTTTACTTATCTGGAAAATATATATGATTGCAACTTAAGCGACTATCTCTGGTTGAAGTGGAAGAATATATAAGCAGTTTTAAGATTAATCAATGTTTTAGCGTGGCACTCTTGAGCATAGTAAGCATGTAGCAGGCAATAGAATCGGTGCCTAAGAATGGTTTCTGCGGTGTATTCGTGGTTAAGCTTCAAAAAAAAGTTAGTTCAGAGCAGCTAAAGCGATTAGCCCTATTTTTGACAGTGTTGTTAAATGAATCCTAGCAGTTGTTAAATCAGTTACACAGTTGTTAACTGAATCTGGCTTCCCAGATTCTTTGCTTGACTTTGCTTGTCAGAAAGTTGCAAATGATTCTGGCACGCTGCAACCAGAAGTGGTATCCAGCCGGTTCTGACCAGTTTTGGAGAACTGGTAGCGGAAATTTTGAGTAGTTTGGAGAACTGTCAAATACCACCTCTGTTCTCTATTCTCTGCCTCCCATTGAGTCCCAGCTGTTCAGCTGCATCTTGTTTGGTTGCCCTGCCCAGGAGAATGGAGGTGGAAAGCAGGTTAGTGGGGTGGGAGGGAATGGAGATTTTGCAGTATCCTTCCCCTGCCATGCCCACCAAGCCATGCCCACCAAGCCACGCCCACAGAACCAGTAGTAAAAAAATTTGAATCCCACCACTGTGTTGTAACTTCGGTCACTAGGCAAATAGTTGTGAGTCCAGGACTACTCGTATAGCAGCACTTATCTTTGGAGACGCTAAATAGCAGATCAAAACAACCAAGTTTCTTGTCTGTCCTTCTGGTTTCTGAAACATTGCAGAAGCAAACTTGCAAGAAAGTGGGGAGGAAATGGGTGGGACAGGTTACTGGAGTATGGACTTCAGTGGCACACCTGCCAGAAATCACTGGCCCACATCCAGATGTCCCAGAATTTGAATCATCTGCAGAATCTAATCTTGGACCCAATCAGCCTCGCTTAGAGATAACAGAACAATTCAATTCAATAACAGTTGGAATGGACCTTGGAGGTCATCTAGTCCAACTCCCTGCTCAAGCAGGAGATTCTATACCATTCTGGACAAATGGGTGTCCAATCTCCTCTTAAAAACCTCCAGTGATGGAGTGTTCTGACCCAGGTTTCATAAATCGTAATTATTCACAAACTTGTTTTAAAAATAAAACTTATTTTATTGCAACACTGGGAATTGTTTAGATTCCCAGCTGGAATTAATCTCGAACAATACCCCAAGATAAGCACACACCTTTCAGTTCTGTGAAGTGCTGCCAAAAACAGAAGTATCAAATTAACTAGAAAAAAAAACCAACCGAAGTACAAAGAGCTTCAAGGATGACTTGGAACTGATCGAACTACTTTGCTTCCTGCAAAGGTTTCATCATCTTGGCCTGACTTTTATCCCTTAGGGGAGGGGCAATCACCTTCCAGCCTTACTCTTGAGTCGCCCCTTTTGTTTCAGCTGCTCTCGCCTTCTAGCAGCTCTGCGCACTCGTGCACTGGGAACAGGCTCCCCTGGGTCCTCTGCCTCACTGCTGCCAGACTCCAGAGGTTTCGGAGGCAGCACCCCACTCCCAGATGGTCCTGGCCCCATCTCTGCATCAGATGCAGGATTCCTAGACTGGTCCCTGTTCTTCCCCACTGTCCAATTCTGCTGCTGTCTGCACCATCTGCCGCCGAACCACAACATGGAGTGCCCACAACTTCTGAAGGCAAGCTGTTCCACTGCTTAATTGCTTTCACTGTTAGGAAGTTTCACCTTAATTCTAGGTTGTCTCCTTGATTCATTTCTATCTGTTGCTTCTTGTCCTGCCTTCTGGTGCTTTGGAAAATAGGTTGACCCTCCCCTCCCTCTTCTTTGTGACAGCCCCTCAAATACTTGAACACTGCTATCACATCACCCCCAGTCCTTCTTTTCACTAGACTAGACATACCCAATTCCCGCAACTGTTTGTCATGTTTTAGTCTCCAGGGCTCTAATCATCCTAGTTGCTCTTCTCTGCACTCTTTCCAGAGTCACAACATCTGCTGGTATTCTTTAGATTAGATTAGATTAGATTAGATTCAACTTTAATGTCATTGCTCATGAACACAGGCAATGAAATGCAGTTAGCATCTAACCAGAAGTGCAAAACAGCAATGAAATATAAATATGTATAAACAAATATACAGAATATATAACTATATATGGATATGCAGAATATCTATGAATATACAGAATGTATATCTATGAAAGAAATATATACGACTGTACAGAGTGTTTAGCAGCATGCTGAATATAAGTATAATGCACAGACATATTGAATATATGTATAATGCACAGAGTGTTTATACAAGATACATTATATATCGTCAGGGGAAGTAACAGCATGTATGTGGGGGTAGACGAATAGAGGAGTTCAGTAAGGAAACTGCTGTGTGGTAGAAGCTGTTCCTTAGCCTGCTGGTTTTGGACTGCTGTATTCTTCTGCATTCTTTTGGTATTATATGCTGGTATGATATTGCATTTTTTCAAGCATCTTAGAGAGCTTGAAGAATATTGTATATCTAAAGAACAATCCTGAAAGAAAGAGCAGCTGCTGGATTACGGGGTGTATGTGCAGTATGGGCACCGCTCTTCCCCTTTTTATCTGCACTGCATGGATGATGCAATTAAAAAGAAGAAGGCAGCAGGTGGCCACAAATGTTGCTTTAGCTTTTAAATCCCCCTTGTGGACATTCCCCCGACTATTAGACTATTACGATTATGGTTGCTTTTCCACTTGTGTTACAGAGACGAAGTTACATCCAAAAAAGAACGCTTTAACTATACCCTCCTAATATTAAAATAAAGGTACGTTTTGAATTGGGGATATTTTGTTCTGAGAGTTTGGCTTTGCAACTTCTAACAAGACACCTGCAGTTCACACACTGTGCAAACCAGAGGTGGCATTCAGCAGGTTCTGACCAGTTCTGGAGAACCAGTAGTGGAAATTTTGAGTAGTTTGGAGAACTGGCAAATACAGCTTCTGACTAGCCCACCCCCATCTATTTTCTGCCTCCTGAGCTGATTGGCTGGGTTTTCTTTGGTTGCCCTGCACAGGAGAACAGAGCTGGGAAGCAGGTTAGTGGGGTGGGGAGGGAACGGGGATTTTGCAATATCCTTCCCCTGCCATGCCCGCCACGCCACACCCACCAAACCGGTAGTAAAAAAAAATTGAATCCCACCACTGGTGCAAAGCAATAAATCATTTAGACATCCCAATTGCTGGGTTTCTACCTTAGGTTCAGCAAACCATTTCTAGAATTCTTGTATCCTGATTTATAATGTTCAACCACAGGTGAAAAACTCAGATATGGGAGTCTGTAAACCTTGTAAACATCCTGGGGAGGTGTTTGATCCTTGCCATCCTCTTCCTAGGATTGAGAGAGAGGGACTGGCCCAACATCACCTAGTTGGCTTCAAACCTAAGGCAGAACTTGAACTCCCAGTTTCCCAGTTTGATGTGGCTTAACCATTACATTTTCCCCAAATGCAAACAGATTCCCTCATTGACTTAAGAGTTAAGGTGCTGATCTTCTTGGAATTATGGCAGAAAGCAAGAAGAAACAAAGGTGTATAGTTTGATCTCTCGGTTGGATGCTGCCAAAGAAACATGTCCAACCTGATTAACTAGATTGGTGTCCCAGTTGTTCATTGACTCGCTATTCTAGTCCTTGCTTTCTGTATATTGTAATGGTTGTGGTATGTGGGTAACCAACATGCCTTCTATTAGCAGTGTTTTTCAATCTGATACTCTGACTCAATTATTGCAATTGCTCCGTCTGCATTGCTCTCACACACAATATTTCATATTTGGAAGATTGCGATAGGGTAGCATTAGCTGAATATTAACTCAATATGGCTTCCAAAGCTGACAGTTGTCTCTGGAAATGATGGGTGCTCCACCACTGGAGGTTTTCAAGAAGAGATTGGACAGCCATTTTTCTGGAATAGTATAAGGCACGGTTGTCAAACTCCCGGCGGGTGAGCCAGATGTGTCACGTGCTGGCCATGCCCATGCCTGGTTTAGCGAAGGGGGGGAAAAAGTTCTGATATGTCACATGACGCTGTCGTGATGACACGAGTTTGATACCCCTGATATAAGGTCTCCAAGGGGTTGGACTTAGAAGAGTTCCAAGTTTCCTTCCACCCCTATTATTCTGCACTCTATGTCCTATCTTTTCACGTGCATCTAGCATGCTTCTGAGATAGACCTCAACCCATGTCCAAAAATAGTGAATTAGGTCAGGAGGGATGGAGGAGGAGTTGTTGAGAAGCATGAAAAGTAGTTGAGAAGCATCAAGGAGAGTCCCTCTTGCTACACTCAGCACACTTCCTCCAACAGGGCTATTTTTGGACATAGATTTAGCATATTTCCAAAACAGTGCTAGATTCTATCTTCCAAAATAACCTGAGTCATTAGCACAAGACATCTCTACAAGCCGGTCTTAAGTGGCAGGCAAACTGCCATTTAAGCAACTTTAAAGCTGGCTAAACTTTATATCCAAGGAAAATGAACCAATGGTTGGGCTTCCCATTCACTAATGAGGTTGGCAAGAAATGCAACTAGAAAACCATTGACACCATTATTGTCCTTAATTTGTCCAAAACCAGAGGTGGTATTCAACAGGTTCTAACCAGTTCTGGAGAAGTGGTAGTGGAAATGTTGAGTAGTTCGGAGAACCGGCAAATACCACCTCTGACTGGCCCCACCCCCATCTCTTCTCTGTCTCCCATCAAGTCCCAGCTGATCGGCTGGGTCTCCTTTTGTTGCCCTGCACAGGAGAATGGAGCTGGAAAGCAGGTTAGTAGGGTGGGGAGGGAATGGGGATTTTTCAGTAACCCCACCAAGCCACGCCCACAGAACCGGTAGTAATAAAAACTGAATCCCACCACTGTCCGAAATAGAATATTAATCTTTCCTCAGATTCCCATTTTTACATGGACTTCAAGGACCCCCCCCCAAACCATTCAAAGGGGTTGCCCATCCCTCTTAAGTGTCTTGAGGAGCATTTGTAAAACATGCCAACTTTGGTTAGTTTTTGAGTGGTTCAGTTTGTTGTGTGAACAGGGATGATTTAGCTAGTTTACCATTCCCTGAAACTCAGAGAATGAGTCAGTTTCATAACTAAGCTAATATATTAGCGATAAAATAAGATAAGCAAAACACAATTATTGTGTGCATGTAGCATGTGTATGTATGCATACTTCAACAAGATTGTCTACTTCTTTCAACGTGATGATATACTTCACCTACACAACTAAAACAAACCTCTGTTCTCCAGAACAAGCTGATCCTTAATTATTCAACTCAACAATCTTAACATCCCAAGTAAACAAATCAATGCATTACCTACCACCGTATAAATATTAAATCCCATTTGGAACAAATGCACAATTTGTTGTGCATAAACAACAATACACTAAAGCAACCAATTTGTGACGTTCTTCTTTTGGAAAAGATGAAGGCAATTGTCCTTTTGCTTTGATCACTGCGCGAGAGAAATGCATTATCTCCTTGATATCAAAAGGTATCAAAAGATTGATAGCAAAAGATTGAAGAGCAGCTAAGATGATTAAAGGCCTGGAAACTAAAATGTTTGAAGAACAGTTGCAGGAATTAGACATGGCTAGTCCAGAGAAAAAGAAGGACTCAGGGGGAACCTGATGGCAGTATTCCAGTATTGGGGGGGCTGCCACAAATAAGTGGGGAGGTCAACCTATTTTCCAAAGCACCAGAAGGCAAGAGAAGAAACAATGGATGGAAACTAATCAAGAAAAGAAGAAACCTGGAGTTAAGGAGAAACTTCCTAATAGTGGGAACAATTAACCAGTGGAAGAGAAGTTACCTTCAGAAGTTGTGGGTGCTTCATCCCTGGAGGTTTTTAAGAAAATACTGGACAGCCAGTTGTCTGATTTAGTGTGTGTCTCCTGCTTGAGCAGCGTGTTGGACTAAAAGATCCCTTTCAGGGTCTATTCTGATTAGATTAGATTTTTATCCAACATATGGACATATGGACGACACAACTCAATCAGGGCAAAGCAATAGATGCAATCTACATAGACTTCTGTAAAGCCTTTGATTCAGTGGTACACGACAAACTACTCCTAAAAATAAAATCCTATGTTATCTCTGGAACACTGCATAACTGGATAGAAGCATTCCTGTCAAACAGACAACAAATGGTCAAAATTGGGAGCGTCCTATCAAATTCTGTACCTGTCAATAGTGGTGTCCCCCAAGGCAGTGTTCTAGGACCAACTCTCTTCATACTCTACATAAATGACCTCTGTGATCACATTAAGAGCAACTGCGTTCTTTTCGCTGATGATGTAAAGCTGTTCAATACCACAGACAATACTGCTATCCTTCAAAAAGATCTTGACTATGTATCAGAATGGTCAAACAAATGGCAACTTCAAATCTTAACAAATAAATGCTCTGTCTTACATATTGCCAAAAAAAATCAGAAAATAAAATACAAGCTGAATAGTCAAGATCTTGTTGATGATCCAAGCTCTGTAAAGGACCTTGGAATACTCACCTCTAATGATCTAAGTGCTAGAGCCCACTGCAACTACATAGCCAAAAAGGCATTAAGAGTTGTTAACCTAATCCTACGTAGCTTTTTCTCTGGTAATATCACACTACTAACTAGAGCATACAAAACATTTGCTAGACCAATACTTGAATACAGCTCATCAGTCTGGAACCCACATTACGTATCTGATATTAGCACAATTGAGAAAGTCCAGAAATATTTCACAAGAAGAGTTCTCCACTCCTCTGCTCGTTGTAGAATACCTTATGCTACCAGACTTGAAATTCTAGAACTAGAAAACCTTGAATTACGCCGTCTTCGGTCTGATTTAAGCATGGTATATAAAATCATACATTGCAATGTCCTACCTGTCAATGAATACTTCAGCTTCAACCATAACAACACAAGAGCACACAATAGATACTAACTCAAGGTTAACCGCACCAAGCTTGATTGCAAGAAATACGACTTCAGCAACAGAGTGATCAATCTCTGGAATACTCTACCCGACTCTGTAGTTTCTTCCCCAAACCCCCAAAACTTTAACCTTAGACTGTCTACTATTGACCTCACCCCTTTCCTAAGAGGTCTCTAGGGGGCGTGCATAAGCGCACCAACGTGCCTACCCTCCCTGTCCTATTGTTTCTTTTATTGTTCTTTTATTTTTCTTATATGTACCCATTTCATGTATAACTATGTATACACTTATACTTATTATCTTGTAAACAATTGACAAATCAAATAAATAAATAAAAAAAACTTTGAGAACAATTATAGATGCTTGGGACATAATAAACTCACTTCAATTACTGAACCTAGTAATTAAGCTAGGTAGTGATGTTGTTAGATTCATTGATGTTCTGGAGACTTTTACAACCTTGGTGGAAAATGAGCTGTAACTCTTATTTAGGCATGAAAGAGTTACAATGAGAACTTGAACTGCCTGGGGGAATTTTGGGCCTCGGTCAGCTGAACAAGGAGGAGGAGTTTTATGTTGCAACTGACTCATTGCCATCTGAGCTTGAAGCTGTTTTGCTGATCCGGCTGCTAGAAATTTTGTCCACAAACTTGGGTTAAGACCATTCCTCTACTTGAATTCTTGGAGGTAAGTCCAGATTTTTTTTCCCCCCTGCAGGGAGTTTCTTCTGCATTCCACAATTCAAGGAGTAGTTTGGTCTCCCTTGTTGTTCGAGCAGCCTTCAGACTATTGCAAGTGGTAAAAAAATATACGTTTGAGTGTTTTATTGCTTAGAAGAGTAAATAGAACAGAACAGAACAGAACAGAATAGAATAGAATAGAATAGAATAGAGAAGGAATAGAATAGAACAGAATAGAATAGAATAGAATAGAATAGAATTCCTTATTGGCCAAGTGTGGTTGGACATACAAGGATGCAAATATTCTCAGTAAAAGAAAAGATACATTCGTCAAGAATCATAAGGTGGAACACTTAATGATTTGCAAGCTCTGATAAGGCAAAGAAAAACTTAAATGAGGAGCATTTAAATGACATGCGGTTGAAAAACTTCTTGGGTTGATCAGTTGATAATGAGATATGGAAAGTTATTCTTACCGTATCAGGGGAAATTCTCTCTCTCTTTCTCCCTCCCTCCCATTTTAAGATGTCTGTGCCACTTCATTTCAAAGTGATTTGTGTAATGATCCAGCCCCTTCTATAATTATTTCCCTGACATGTATTACTGAATGATTTGTTCATGAATTCTTTTTTTTATGTTCATGAAAAAAAATCAGCGGATTAAAAATATTCTTTTAATGTTTCCCTTTTATTTCCCCTGAAGGATTTCCTCCCCCTAATTCTTGTTTACAGTTAGATTTGAAATGGAATCTAATCTTTTCAATCATTTCCTTTCTGCAAAGCAATAATGCAAATGGTTCATCCTTAGGTGCCTTTTTAAGAAAAACCATTGTGTGGCCATTTACAAGTTGGTTTGTAAAAGTAAGTCCTATAGAATGGGGTGGTTTTACTTAAAAAGTGGGCATGTTTGCACTGTGGCGTCAGAGAATAATTTTCTAGAAATTAGTAGTATAAACTGTCCTGTTTATTTTCTTGTATAAAAGGAAATGAGGAATGGTTTTTACAATTGTCAACAAACATATTTATTTCCCTATTGAGAAAAGCTGCCAATTCATGACTTCTTAGAAGATGGTTTGGATATTTTAAATCATCTTTGGTCAGGAATAATGGGTTTTGATTTCCAGGTTTTTAAGGTTCTGCAAGCTTCTGGTTCCTGTTTGAGGTAGGAAAGGGATTTGCTTTTAGTTGGTTTTGATTCTACTTTTTGTTTGACCTATTTGTTGAATTTCATATTGCTGCTTCGGTGACTCGTTGATGCATTATAAGGTTGTGGTTTTGTCATGCCTTCAATGATAATGACCATGATAAAGATGATGATGGCTAGTCAACCATCTCTGAACAGCTGAGTAGCCGTGCCTTCAGGGAATTTAAACACAAGGAAAGCAATAGAGGAAATATCAGGCAGCACCAAGGAGTAAGGTAAAGCAAGTTCAAGACATTGGTTATGACAAAGGTCTCCAAATGTGGCCACTTTAAGTCCACAAGTCTTAAAGTTGCCAAGCTTGGGGACCCCTGGGTTATGATGATGCAGGTTCATTATTGGTGTGTCCCAAGTGACATAGAATAACAGAGTTGGAAGGGACCTTGGAGGTCATCTAGTCTAACCCCCTGCTTGAGCAGGAGAGTCTAGTCTGAATATTAGCCTCTATCTAGTGTGCAATGCACATTAAAAACAATGAAGGGTTGCAGCCACCATTTTCTTTTTTTTATTATCATACCCTGAAGACAGAGACAGCAAGTACATGGAGATGAGATGTTTAGTGAGCATCTAGACAGCCTTTGCCAATCTGATTTGCTGGGAACACAGATGGCTAAAGGGAGAGAGATCAAGTGAGGAAGTAGTCATTGTGGTGTCTGTCACAATGTAGGTTCACAGAACATAGAATCATAAGGCTTGGAGGTCTTCTAGTCCAGGAGTCTCCAACCTTGGCAACTTTAAGACTTTTGGACTTCAACTCCCAGAATTCCTCAGCCAGCTTTACTTGGTTGCTTTGCTGGCTGAGGAATTCTGGGAGTTGAAGTCCACAAGGAGTTGAAGTTGCCAAGGTTGGAGACCCCTGTTCTAGTCCAATCCTCTGTTCAAGGCAGGAGCCTTACATCATCCAATTAAAATGGTTGTCCAGTCTATTTTTGAAGATCTTCAGTGATGGAGCACCCACAACTCCAGAAGGCAAACTGTTCCATTGATTAGTTGACCTCACTGTCAAAAAAATTTTTTTCTCTCCATCTAGGTTGGCTCTCTCTTTGAAAAGCTTCCACCCAGGTTTGTTTTGCCCTCTGGGGCTTTGAAGAATAAGTCAACCCCCTGTTCTCTGTGACAGTCCCTCGAGTATTGGAAGTTCTTGAAGACTGTTTTCATGTTCCCCCCTAATATCTTTCTTCAATAGGCTGGATATACCTAGCTAGAAGGACTCAGGGTGACACGATGGCAGTTTTCCAGAATTTGAGGGGCTGCCACAAAGAAGAGGGGGTCGACTTATTCACCAAAGCACCTGAAGGCAGGACAAGAAGCAATGGTTGGAAACCAGTCAAGGAGAGAAGCAACCTAGAACTAGAGAGAAATTTCCTAACAGTGAGGACAATTAACCAGTGGGACAGCTTTGCCTTCAGACGTTGGTGGGAGCTTCATCCCTGGAGGTTTTTAAGAAGAGACTGGACAGCCATTCGTCTGAAATGGTATAAGTTCTCCTGCTTGAGCAGGGGGCTGGACTAGAAGACCTCCAAGGTCCCTTCCAGCTCTGTTCTGAATTAAACCCTTGTATGGATTAGCCTTCAGATCCTTTTATTATCTTTGTTTGCTTTTCTCTGCATGCTTCCCTTACTTCAGTTGTGGGTTGGATATGGATACTTATGGTGAGGATGCTTGCAAAATAGAGTAACTAAGGGATGGGCTACTTGTGCCTTGAAATGGGTCTCCCCATTCACCTTCGAATATTTTTGCAGCTTTCTCTGCTGCTGCCAGTAGACGTTGCAAGAGATGCAGGGAAGTCAAGGGTTTTTTTTCCTGAAATTTCAACACCTCGTAGGGGATTCCCCTATTTCTGAAATTGCTCCATAGCTGGAGGTTTTCAAGAAACCTCAACAATCATTGGTCTGAAATGGTATGAAGACTCCTACCTTGGGGGTGTTGGTTTTTCCTCCAACTTCTGGTAGTTTTTTTTTTTTTAATGTCTTTTGTGCCCGTTGTGCCTTCTTCCACAAACTCTACTTAAAAATTAGATTCACGAAGTTTGCCAAGCCAGTCAGGAATGGTCCAGAGATATCTTGGCTGAATGGGGTTTGAATCTGGACCTTCTCGGTCATGATTCTATGCTTTAATTGTTGCATTACGTTGGCTTTACGACAACTGTATTTCTGGTTGGAACAACATTTTCAAGGTTTGTGCTGGGAGCCGGATCAGCCAAGTCATCAAGAACTGCTTTTGTGCCGATAGGGAATTCTCCTCCTCCTCCTCCTCCTCCTCCTCCTCCTCCTCCTCCTCCTCCTCCTCCTCCTCCTCCTTCTCCTCCCTAGTCCCTAGTCCCTCCTCTTCCTCCTCTCTGTGTGTGCCTTTGGATCTGTTGACTGGCCAAATCCCTTGGTAAGATATCAGTGGTAAGATTCAAAAATGTTTACTACCAGTTCTGTGGGCGTGGTTTGGTGGGCGTGGCTTGGTGGGCATGGCAGGGAAAGGTTATACTGCAAAATCCCCATTCCCTCCCCACCCCACTAACCTGCTTTCCAGCTCCGTTCTCCTGTGCAAGGCGACCAAAGAAGACCCAACCAATCAGCTGGGACTCTGGAAGCAGAGAATAGATGGGGTTGGCGGGGCCAGTCAAAGGTGAGATTTGCTGGTTCTCTGATCTACTCATAATTTCCATTACTGGTTCTCCAGAACTGTCAGAATCTGCTGAATACCCACCTCTGTAAGATATCAAAGATAGTTGGCCATTGCCCCCTTCCTAAGGCTGGCAAAGAGGAAGTGGCCCAAGGTCACCCAGCTGGCTTTAAAAATCTACAGGAAGTCCTTGACTTATAATCATTCATGTAGCCACTGTTTGAAGTTACGATAACACTGGAAAAAGTGACTTATGATGAGCTCTCAACCTGTCATAATATCCTGATGGTTACCTGATCAAAACTCAGTTGCTTGGCAACTGGCAAGTATTTCGGATAGGTGCAGGTCACGTGATCATTCTCTGTGACCTTCCCAGGGAAAATTCTGAACAGCAACTATCCAATAGGAGAAGCCCGATTTGCTGAACTATCATACAATTTGCTTACCAACTGCAGCGAGTCACTTACAACCGGGGCAAAAAGATCATAAAGGCAGGTGTGGCTCACTTAACAACTGCCTTGCTTTGTAACAAATTCTGGTCCCAATTGTGGTCGTAAGTCAAGGACAACCTGCACTTTTTGCCACTAAAATGATTTCCAACCTTTTTGTTTAATCAATTGACTTTCAAACACCCCATTCCTGGATTTGTATGGAAAAACCATACAAAACTCTTTGACTTACAACTGTTTATTTCGTGCCCATTCAAAGTTACAATGGCACTGACAGTTGATAAGAAAGGCAGACTGCGTTGAGCAGGCTGCTGGGAGCAAATGTGACTTTATCCTGTGTTGTCGTGGCTTATCTGTGTTCCTGGCGTCTTCCCAACTATGTGAGTTTTGCCGTGCTTTCAAGTCTGAAATTCTTGCTCCTGCCCTGCCAAACTAATTACTTCAGTTTGACTTGTTTGGACTTTAAGTTATAGTTTGTGTTGACCATGTTTTAGACATAATTTTCTGCGGTCAAAGGTTGTTCCTGGGAGAGTTTTTCTCCAGCCCAGAAGATAACCAGGACATTGGGGGCAAAGTTGGAGATAATAAAGGGTCTCCTACTGATTATCCGACTGTGTTGCGTTCGTGCCACGGCCCTTTGGCTCATCACAGTACCACTGTAGTCCAGCTTCTTGCCTGCAGATTCGGTCTTAATTGGTGTGATAGGAAAGGAAAAGTGAAAGTGTGGAGATGGAAGAAACAAACATTGAAGCAACTCTTTTCTGAACAGGAAGGGTGGAACAGTCTGACTCTGTTTGCCTTCCTTTGTAGTCTAGATCCCCAGTTTGGCTCCTGGTATGGGATAAGAGTTAATAGTAAACCGTGCTGGCCTTTTGTTCATCAGTCCCAAGGCAACATTTTTTTAAAAAAAATCCCCTGGCATAAATATTTAACTTCCTTTCATTTACTTTGCTAATTCCCGTCCCTTCTTAACCTGAACAAAAAGAGCTTTGAATTCCCCACATTCTAGACAAACAAGGAAATAATTCATTGTCTCAAGTTTAGCTCTTAAAATGGAATATTCGGTGGAGCAGCTGTTTCATTGATTCAGTGGTTCTTTGGTGCTTTCGGTGGTCTTTTTAAAAAAAAGGCTCTTTGGTTATGTATAACGTGTATAAACTCTGGGTCTGCGTTCGAAGTAATGCACCCCATAGGAAGTAGAACTCTGAGGCAGGTATAGATTCCTCAACTGTTTATGGAGCAAATTCAAATTAAGGAAAACAGTTCAGCTCTGGAGAAAAAGGGTCCAATATTCTCTGCTTAGGGAATACCAAAGTACCCTTCTGTTGTTTCTAAATTACAGGTAGTCCTCGCCTTACAACAATTCACTTAGTGACCATTTGAAATTACACTGGCAACTGGAAAAAGTGACTTATGACCATTTTTACACTTATGACCATTGTAGCATCCCCATGGCCACGGGATCAAAATTTAGCTTGGCAACTGACTCATATTTATGACCGTTGCTGTGTCCCAAGATCATGTGATCCCCCTTTTGCGACCAACTGACAAGTCAGTGGGGAAGCCTGATTCACTTAACAACCATGTTCCTAACTGAACAGCCGCAGTGTCATGCCCCTGTCGGAATCTGATTCAAAGGGGGAGGCCGAACAGCTGACAGGGAGTGGGAGCGTGGCTCCGTTGGATGTGGAAGAAACTGGGAAAAAGCAAAGGCCGGCTGGGCAGAGCAGGGCAGAGGTAAAACAAGGGAGAGGGGGTCAGAGGAAGACCCAGGCCCACCCCCTCTTCATCCTAGGTCACACAGGGAGGAACAGAGAAGGGAGCAACGTGAGTTGTGTGGCTTATGGGGGGAGGAAAGGGCCCTGATTCCCTTCATTAGCTGCAGCTGGGAACACAGTGTTTAAGAAGGGAGTTTGCGCACAGCTTGTGTGAGTTATCTTTTATGGTTGAGGCTTGTCTGGGTTCCTGGCGTCTTCCCAACAATGTATGTTTTGTTGGCCTTTGAAGTCTGCAATTCCTTATCCTGCCCTGTCTAGTTAATTGCTGCAGCATGGTTTGTGTGGATTTTTATTTACAGTTTATATGTACTTTGCTTTCGGACTGAATTTCTTCCACTTAAAGACTGTTCTTGGGAGAGATTTTTTTCTCCAGCCTAAGGTAACTGGACATTGGGGGCAAAGTTGGAGGTATTAAAGGGACTTTTCTTACTTATGTGACTGTGTTGCCTTTGTGCCACGCCCCTTTGGGTCATCACACGTAGTATTCCCTTAATGATGGCAAGAAAGGTTGTAAAATGGAGCAAAACCCCACGGAACAACGGTCTCACTTAGCAACAGAAATGTTGGGCACTGATGTGGATGTAAGTTGAGGACCACCTGCCTTGCTTCAAATTCTTCTTCCATGCTGGCTTCTGGGAGTTTTGCGCTTTAATGGCGCTTCGGTTCTTTCTAGTTTTAGGGTACCTTCCTGCCTTTCATTCCCCATGTGGGAGTTTCCTTCCTTGTTGCAGGCAGCATGTCTTTGATTTAATCTTCATTACCGAACTTCGGTAATTAGTCCTTCAGTTTCACTGAGATCCAGTGCCAGGTTTGTGTTGTAATTCAGAGATTTGTGCTGGGCAAAAAACAGGTGTCTTATGAGATAGGTGGCAGGGATAAGGAACTGTAAGACTCCCTCGATGCTGCTAGGCTGCTACTATAGGTACAGACTGGGGAGTTCTTCAAGGGTTGGAAGTCCAACCATGAACTTACGAAGAAATTTCCTGATAGCGAGAACCATTAATTAAGGGAACGGCTAGCCCCAAGGGAAATCAGGAAAGACCAGGTTGTTCAAATGACTATATGGATTTATTTGCAAAAATCTGAACCACTAACAGATAAAAGGAAATTGGGGGTAGGTAAGAGTGGAAGTCTATGGAGGTTCACCATCATCCAGGTTCATGGTTGATTCCAAAGGTGCATTTTTCAAGAGGCAACTGGACTTTCTGGGGGTTTTTTGAAGACGTTTTGCTTCTCATCCCAGAAGCTGAAGAAGGATGAGAAGCAAAACCAGGGGTGGGATTCTACTAGTTCGCACCTATTTGCTAGAACCGGTTGTTAACATTCTAAGCAGTTTGGAGAACCGGTTGTTAGAAGAAATTACTGGCCTAATCCTGTAAGGAAGGCAGGAAGGAAACATTCTGGTGTTGCTTACAGAAACTGCCTCTCCATTAACCCTTATTACCTTCTTGGCAGGACTAGACTTCCTGTCTCAGGAACCTCTCTGGAGTTTTTTCCCCCTCCTTTGCTGGTTACTTTGCTTGTGTGGAGTGACCATTCAAAGTTACGATGGCACTGAAAAACGTGACTTATGACCCTTTTTCACACTTACGACTGTTGCAGCATCCCCACAGTCATAGGAGGCCAGGCGAGGAGATGTGTGCCTCGATGTGAGTGATATTGAATTGGCCACTCAGCCAATAACATGACCACCAAGCCACATCCACCCAGTCACATGACCCACCAAGCCACGCCCACCAACTAAGCCACATCCACAGAACCAGTTGTTAAAAAATTTGAATCCCACCCCTGAGCAAAACATCGTGCAAGAAAAAAGAAGAACTAGGAAGTCCGGTTGCCTCCTGAAAAAGCACCTTTGGGATAAGGGTGGAAGGAATTCGAGGTGGACTGGACTTGGATCTCTTGTGGGCGCGAAGGGACTGATGACTCTTTCCCTTGGGCTCAGCCTGGTCATCTCCTATCTTGCCTTTAGAAGTTGTGGGTGTTCTATCACTGGAGATTTTCAAGAAGAAATTGGACAGCCGTTTATTCAGAATGGTACAGAGTCCCCTGCTAGACTACAAGACCTGCATGGACCCTCCCAACTGTGTTATTCTGTATTCTATGTTCCACGTCCAGCCAACTTCTAGCTTCCCATCCTGACTTCATCTGAGGTGCTTATTTTATCTCTCCATATAAAAGCAATACTCACGCATCATCACAAAACCTCCAGAACTGTGAAGCCTACAAAACTTGACATTTGGCACTTACGCTCCTCTTGGTTTCTAGAGGCTCACTAAGAAAGGGTTTTTCGAAATAACCACCAGAGCATTAGCATTTCCTATATTATTATTATTATTATTAACATGCTCTGATGCTAAGGAGTTCCACTCCCCCTCCCCACCTGAAAAGAAATCTGTTCCAAGTGCAAAACACAAGCAGAGGAGAGGAGAGTTTTCAGTTTTAGTTTCCCAGCACCAAGCAGCTTTAGTAGAGAACAGTTGAGCTTAGCCATGCCCAGGCTCCTTGCTGTCTCCTTGCTCCCACAGCAAATACCATTTCACTTTCCAAACAGCCCTCAACTCTCTCACACACTGACAGGATGCTAGCTGATGGGTTCTGGTAAGCAGAGGCACAATTCCCCCCACCCCCCTTATTTTCCTCCCAAAAAACTAAGCCCGACCACATAGTTTCATACTGAAGCACACGTATCGAGCTCGTGTTATATAAACAGACTTAACTTGGTTACTGAGTTGACTCGTTTTGGGGACTGACATTGAACGGCACCTCATAAAAACTAACCAGTCAGGCTGGATTCGTGCAACATGCTAAACCAATCATTACATAACATACAGTCCTAGGTTAAAAATACTCATCCTTTGGCTCAGAGACGAGGAAAAATTGGGAACCTGTTGAAAACATTCCCAGAATAAAATATGTTCTACAAAAGTTTCCAGAATCAAAACTTTCCTCAGGCAACTTTGACACTTTCAGGATTGTAATGATTGATATTTAGGGGATTTTTTAAAAAAACTGAGAAAGTATAAGTGGATTTCTACTGCCTATGATTTTACTGTGTACAATCCAACGTTGTTTCCAATTATTTTTCCCTCCTCTCCACACAGCAGCTTTTGGCATCTTTGTTTATACGGTTCAAACATCTGTTTGGTTAGGCATTGTGTTTATATTTCAAATAGAGGAACCCACATAAGATGGGTGTTCAGATGGATCGTACTTGTTTACAGGTAGTCCTCAATTTATGACCATAGTTGACCCCAGGATTTTGGTCATTAAGTGGCCATCATATGACCAAACTTGATTTATAGCAGTAACTGAGAGAGGGATCTTGGAGTCTTAGTGGACAACCAGTTAATATGAGCCAGCCGTGTGCAGCGGCAGCCAAAAAAGCCAATGCAATCCTAAGCTGCATTAACAGAGGGATACAATCAAGATCAAGGGAGGTGCTAATACCACTCTATAAAGCCTTAGTAAGGCCACACCTAGAGTACTGCATCCAGTTGAGGACACCACACTATAAAAAAGATGTTGAGACTCTAGAAAATGTGCAGAGAAGAGCAACCAGGATGAGTAGAGGATGGAGGCTAAAACATACAATGAATGGTTGCAGGAACTGGGCTTGGCTAGTCTAGTGAAGAGGAAGGACCAGGGGAGACAGGAAAGCAGTCTTCCAATATTTGAGGGGATGCCACAGAGAGGAGGGGGTCAAGTTATTTCCCAAATCACCTGAAGGCCAGACAAGGAATAATGGATGGAAACTGAACAAGGAGAGATTCAACCTGGAAATAAGGAGAATTTTTCTGACAGTGAGAGCAATCAACCCATGGAACAGAAGTTGCCTTTGGAAGTTGTGGGACTTCATCACTGGAGGCTTTCAAGAAGAAATTGGACTGCCATTTGTCAGAAATGGTGTAGGGTCTCCTGCTTGGGCGGGGAGTTGGACTAGATGACCTACAAGGTGTCTTCCAACTCTGTTAATCTATAATCATGCTCCAACGCTGGAAGTTTTTAAGAAGAGATTGGAAAACCACTTGTCTGAAATGGTAGAGGGTTTCCTGCCTAAGGAGGGGGTTGGACTAGAAGACCTCCAAGATCCCTTCCTTCTCTTCTCTTCTCTTCTCTTCTCTTCTCTTCTCTTCTCTTCTCTTCTCTTCTCTTCTCTTCTCTTCTCTTCTCTTCTCTTCTCTTCTCTTCTCTTCTCCTCTCCTCTCCTCTCCTCTCCTCTCCTCTATTCTATTCTATTCTATTCTATTCTATTCTATTCTATTCTATTCTATTCTATTCTATTCATTCCTTACTCTATTCATTCCTTACTTTACTCTACTCTACTCTTATTTCCTATTCTATTTTGCTTAATTCATATTCTATTCTATTCTGTTCTGTTCTATTTTTAGATGGCTTGTAAAACTTCCTGGTTTTTAAGCAGTTTACATGTTGGTTCAGTAAATCCAGCTATCTAATGGGAATTTTCTCTCTTTTGCAAGCTTTCTCTTTGTGCTCTTTGTCTGAAACAAAATAAGCAAAGAAAGATTAAGCTTACGCATGATTTAACCTTCTGGATAAAAGAGTGTGAGCTAATTTTCTCTGAAGTCTTCCTCAAATGCTTTCCCTCCTAGCGTCCCTTAGATAAGATCAAGCCATGGATAGTCCTTGCAATGCCTTTATTTAGTTTCTTGGGCCTTGTGAAGACAACCGGGCTGTGAATGATCCTTCCTGGATGCTACTGTCTGGGTTGTCTTGTCAACACTTCCATAGTTGCCATATTCAATGTTCTGTCTCACTGTTCTTCTTTCCAAAAAGATGAAAGAGTACAAACTCACACAAACACACAGGCAGGCAAGCTGACTTGGACTTCACAGAGTTAAGTCTTTATAACAGATAATGTCCTTGGCATTCCAACACGCTCTGCCTGCCAAGTCCGAAATGATAACAAATAAAAGCTACTCACTGAAACTTACAAGGCAGACCACGAAAAACATTCACAACGAAAAACCTGAAAGAAGAGTAAACTTTGCCCCGTACAAAGTTCCAGCCCACAACACACCCATTTTTATCCCCTGTGGGATGTGGCTCAATGACTCAGCTCACTCTCTGACCCTCCCACGCCTTCTACGTTGCTGCTCACGTTTCTCCCTACGACGCTGCCTAGGATCAAGCCAACATTCGTCCTCTTGACTCCCTGTCAGGGGCTGCTCCGATATGCCTTCCTCCTGATTAATCTCAGGCTGTTCCTCTAGGTTGTCTGCTGAAACCTGAGGCATTATCAGGGAGGAAGGCATTGCCAGAGAGGAAGGTCCTGGGGAGGAAGGCATTCCCTCTTCCTCCTCCTCATCTTCCGAGTCCTCTTCCTCTAACAGCACAAGGCTCGGGAATTGGAGCCACAACAATTCAGTATGATCCAAATGCCCCAAAACAGGAGGGATCTCTGATACAGGTAGCCCTTGACTTACGACAGATTGTTTAATGACTGTGTCAGCTTTGAAAGCCATATTGAAACCAGACACTCTCACGCTGCCACATTTGAGCCCGGGAGTGGGAGGGTGGAAGTTCTTTGGGCATATGTAGTTAGACAAAATAACATTATTTTTGTAGTTCAAGATCATGCTATTGTGTGCATATGTGAGGGGAAGTCTTCAGTTGGGACGGATGGTGATTGGGGCATGTGATATGAAGATGGGTGCAGGGGATGGATTTGTAGTTTTGATTATTGCAAGGAAGCCCGGAATTTTCAGATTTGGGATTCCCCCAGTTGTCCCAGTTACTATCCAAATAAAAATAACTTTTGAGCGATGTCTGTCTCGGGGTTATTGGTTGGAGAGGAGGTTTGCTGGAACGCTGACATTCTGTTTGAAATTTCAGTGGCGCTGAAAAAAAGTGACATATGAGCGTTTTTCACACTGGTGATCGTCACAGCATCTCCATGGACAGGTGGTCAAAATTCGGGTGCTTGGCAGTTGGCCCATAGTTGTGATGGTTGCAGCATCCCAGGGTCATGTGGTAACTTTTTGCGACCCTCTGACAACTCAGAAGTCTGATTTACTCAACATAACTTAACAACTGCAGTGATTCACTTAACAGATGTGGCCAGAAAGGTCATAAAATGGGGGCGGGGGGGAAACTGTCTTGCTGAGCAATGGAAATTTAGGGTTCAGTTGAAGTCATCAGGTGAGGACTACTGTAATGGTTTGAGACTTCATGTGCATGTATGAAATAGATGGAGTTGGGGATCACAATAGGAACACATGTTTGGATGAAAGCATCTAATCCCATGAACCCAGTGGTGGTATTCTACCGGTTCGGCCCGGTTCAGCCGAACCGGTATTTCTTTCTTTTTTTCTTTCCTCCCGACAATCAGCTGTTCTGACAATCAGCTGTCCTGGGATCCCCCTCCCTGTCTTACTGCTTCTCCCAGGAGGCTTCCAGGAAGCAAAAAAAAAAAACGGAGCAGGGGGGGTGGGGTGCAAAAAAGCCACACCCATGTGGTCACATGGCCACACCCACCAAGCCACTCCCACCAAGCCACGCCCACAGAACAGGTAGTAAAAAAGTATTTGCATCCCACTCCTTCATGGACCCTTCTGCTCTGATCTTTTTACATTTGAATTGACTTTATTGATTTATTTACTTAATTTACTGCCTATGCTGCCCGACTGAGTCAAAGGTTTTAGAAAATCCACTTCTTTGTTTAGAGTTTTGTGCAAGTTGTACCCATAAGATCTTTCACCAACGCCCTTAAGCCCGTGTAAATTTTGCAATGCATTGGTTCTGCTTTTGTTTTGTTTTTTTACACAGTCAGCTTCAAGAGGTGACAATCTTCAGTAAACAGGACAGGAGTGGGATTCTACCAGTTCTCACCCATTCGCTAGAACTGGTTGTTAACATTCTAAGCAGTTCGGAGAACCGGTTGTTAGAAGAAATTACTGGCCTAATCCTGTAAGGAAGGCAGGAAGGAAACATTCTGGTGTTGCTTACAGAAACTGCCTCTCCGTTAACCCTTATTATGTTCTTGGCAGGACTAGACTTCCTGTCTCTGGAACTTCTCTGGAGTTTTTCCCCCCTCCTTTGCTGGTACTTTGCTTGTGTGGAGGGACCATTCAAAGTTACAGTGGCACTGAAAAAAGTGACTTATGACCATTTTTCACACTTACAACTGTTGCAGCATCCCCACAGTCATGAGAGGCCAGGCGAGGAGATGCATGCCTCGATGTGAGTGATATTCAGTTGGCCATACCCAGCCATTAACATGATCACCAAGCCATGTCCACCCAGTCACGTGATCACCAAGCCACACCCACTACCAAAGACATGCCCACAGAACTGGTTGTTAAAAATTTGAATCCTACCCCTGAAACAGGATGACCAAAACAAAAACAAAAACAAAAAAGCTTTCTCCACAGCTCCAGAAGAAAAAGAAAACACCCAAATTCTGAAAGGAAGGAAAGGAAGAAAGAGAGAGAGAGAGAGAGAGAGAAAGGAAAAGAGAGAGTGAAAGAGAAAGAGAAAGAGAGAGAGAGAAAGAGAGGAAAAGAGAAAGAGAAAGAAAAAAAATAGATTGTAGTCTTTCAATTCTGTTTTGATGCTTTCCCAATGAACTTTTCAACTTTCTGGGGCTGCATTCCAATTTTGAAAAGCAAGCGCCTACATTTCCACTGTCCTGCAACACAACATGATCGTAAAACAGCCTGATTTTGACTAATATGGGATTATTTTGAGCTTAAAAAATACCTTTCATTGCCTTTTTTTGACGTGGCAAATTAGGAAGATTTGCAGGCTGAACAACCAGTCACTGCTAGACCTTGTGCCTGTTTGTGGTTTTTGTTGCTATGTCTTGAGTTTTAAGATCCTAATGTCACATAAATATTGCAGTTCCTGTTTTGCTATCTATGTCAACTTCTTATCAGCCTACTATTACCATATATTTGTACTTAGCTTACTATCACTTTTCCATACATATTTTTTATTGGGGCTTTATCATTTAGTTGCAAAATTGTGGATTTGGCTGGTGAGTGTCCACAATAATCTGTTCGTTGCAAATTTAGTTCTCTTCTCTTCTCTTTCCTTTTCTGTAACAGTTTCACTTCTTTTTCAGTTATCCTGGACAGATATCCTAAAATGTCCAACCTGGTGCCTGTCATTTCCCAGAAAGATCTCGAGAACATTTCCCTGAGTCAGACAGGCTTTGGCATCTCGCTGAAAGCCTTCCACGTGGCTTGGAACACGGATGTCTCCGTGAAGCTGTTGAGTAACCAAAGAGCAGGAGAAAGGTTGGTTTATTTATTTTATTATGATTCATTACACAGTCAGCCAGATAGATGTTCAGACTGAATCTGGCATTGTTGTCCACCTATCGAATCCCCCCCAAGGAGCTGGCATAGGCAAATGTTGACGTTTTAGGTGTCAGGGTTATCATTGCAGGATTTAAGCTGCTTCAAGTAAGGCTGCCTTTTGCAATTGACTAAGGGTAGAGTTGTCAATGCCAATGATGTTCAAATATTGCTCCAGTTGTTTTGAGGTTGCACCCAAGGCACCTATGACTATTGGAATGACCTTTGCTTTCTCTTGCTACAGTCATTCTATTTCTATTTGTAGGTCCTTATATTTTGTTATTTTCTCACAGTTCCTTTTCTTCTATTCTGCTTTCCACAGCTACTGCCACATCCATTACCCAGACTTTTTTTCCTCTTTCTTACTGACAATTGATAAGTCCGGGGTGTTAAGCAGCAGGTACCTGTCTGAATTCTAAAGTCCCAGTTCAGTTTTAAATTACCGTATTTAGTTTCTGGTCCCACCAATTTTTGCTTGCAGGCAAATGGTACTCCTTGCAGTGCAGGATTGTTGCTACATTATCATGCCGTTGTTTGCAGTCAGTCTGTGCAATCTTCTTGCAACAGCTAAACACCGTTTCTCCAGCTTCTTTGCAGAGGTGGCATTTGCTAAACTGTCCCTTCCATTCTGCATGCATTTGTTCTTAAGGGTCTTGTGCAGAATTAGCCCCTCTGTCTCTTTCTTCAACATACCTGCTCTTGTACTGTCCTAGGCCTCCTCAAAAAGCACTAAGTCAATTCTGAGTCCCGGGAATAATCTCTTTTATTACATTAATGTGAATTTATTTCATCCACAGTCAGCCAAGAGCTTGGCAAACAGTCTTGCGGAAGTAGACTAATGAGCTTAGACCTTTATCAATCTTGCAATGCTGCCTGGTCAAGAGTTCCACACTCACTGCTGACAGGGAAGGGCTGGGTATACAGACAAATCTCCAAGAGGCTAAAACAAACAAACGACCCAACGAGCAAGGTGTTTCCTGCAAGAGGCCCCTCCCCTTTTGCTTCTCTTTTAATCCTGATGGGAGGGGCCATCCATCATCCACTTGTGGCCTTACTCCTACGTCAACCCTGAGTTTTTAATTGCACCTTCCTATTGGCAGCTCTGCGCGTGTGCAGGCTGGAAACTGGTTCCAGAAGCTCCCCCACCTCACTGCTGTCCAAGCTGAAAGGCAGCTGATGACTGCCAGCCTGCCCTGGCCCCATCTCTGCCTCTGACGCAGAGCCCTCGTCTGAGCCTTCCTCAGCCTCCAGGAATGGCCCAGGTTCCCTCCCCAACTTCCTCACTACTGTCCGAATCTGTTGGCAGCTCTGCCAACCGCTGGTGGGTCACAACAGCTCTTAGCCATTGCCAGCTCTTGTTCTTATTTGTTTTCCCTGCTGTTTTTTCTTCTAACATGCTGGCTGTGTGAGGCTTTGTCTTCCCATGGTTTGTTTTATTTATTTATTTTATCATAATTCTCTGCCGCTGATCACACGTGTGTGCTTCAGTATTTCCCGACTGTTGAATGAGGAAGGCTCTCAAAGAGCACAAGCTGAGCTCTCTTTAGAAAGTTTCTGGATATCCACCACCTCTCTGCTATTCTCTGAAGCCACCTCTTTTTCACACTTCCTCAGAAGCAAGGGTGTTCGTGGTATGTGTGTGTGTAAAAGACATATTTGACCAGGAAGTGACTTTGATCATGAAGGAGCATGTACCAGGGTGCTGTCAGGCACAAAGAATCAGGACCATACATTAAGTTATCATTCAGAAGATTTATTGCTCATGCCCGATACACAAGAATCTAGTCAACCAAAGTTCAACACTAAATTGGCACCGGATAAGGGTTAATGGGATTCAAGAGGGGTTGGACTTGGGAACATTTGTGGCAACCTAAGAACTCTAGGCTGATGACTCATTTAACCCCACCCCCTAGCTTTGCCTGTTCTTCTCTTACAGGTAACGCTCATTCATTGTACTTTGGATGTGCCGATTCCTGCTATTTTCCCAAACACAACTGCATAATTGGTGGTAGTCGGAAAGGCCATTCATGCTTTCCCCATGAAAAGTTTTTTTTTAAGACAATTAAAAAAGAAAAGTCAAGATGTTGACCACAATGTAATTGAAGGTTTGCCCCCCTTTTGTGTGTGTTGTGTTGTGGCTACCATCTTGACTGGATAAAACCTCATGCAGACCTTCCTTCCAAGGAGCCTGAAGAAAAGTTACTCTAGTTAGTTCTTGAAGGACCACTCGTTCAGTATCAGTTATGTTGGCACTGAACTAGGAGACTTACAACTGATGTGTTAGCAGCATGACTACTATTATGACAACCCAGGAGCAAAACACAGCACACGGAGACTTAGACACTTAACAATGGTTTATATACAAGACATATACAGAAATATACATGGTAGGCAAAATACCATACAAGCAATCTTTCTTCTTCTTAACTCTACACGGAGAGTTCTGCAATGAATATCGGACACAAGGAGAGAGAAACAAGGCTGCCTTATATAAACTTCTCTTAAAGTGGTAGAACCCATCCTCACCCTTAAAGAGGCAGTACCAATACTGTGCTGATTCGTCCTCATTGTATCAGCCTTATATTGCATCATCTTCAGTGTTGGTCTGCTCTTGCACAAAATTGCAGCTGTCATGGTGTCCCTCCTGTCACAGCAGCTACAATCAAAGGAGAGAAAATGGAAGCACACACTGATAGATCGTTTTGCAGTAACAAATGATTGTTGTCTTGTTCCGTTGAAACGGTCTGACATGCAGATCTTTTCCCCCTTGCAGAGACTTCAGGGCCCTGCTTCAAGAAGCAGCAAACACACAACGTTTACAATGCAACCATCTCTTGCCGCTTTTGGGTATTTGCCAGTTCCAAGGTTTCCTTGGGGTTGCAACGACATGGATGCACAATGGATCTCTCTCTTTGCTCATTCATGATGTAAGTTGGAGAAGCAAGAGAAAAATCCAGGGGTGGGCTTCAAAAATTTTAGCAAAGGGTTCTCTGCCCATTTGCTAGGTGGACATGGCCACGGTGGGCATGACCTAGTCGGTTTCCTGCACCACGGGGGGTGGGGGGGCATTTTCACTCTCCCTGGGCTTTCCTTGAACCTCCGGGAGGGTGAAAACGGCCTCCCCAGGCTCCGGAGGCTCTTTGGAAGCCAGAAACGGGCCCATTTCTGGCCTTCCCGAACTTCTGGGAGGCCTGTTTTTCAACTCCCTGAATCTCTGTGCATGCCCTGCACTTACCTGCATCCAAAATGGGCCACGTGGGGATTCCTGGGAGGGCCAGGGTAAGGTGGGCAGGGATTTGGGGGGGTTCTCCAAACTGCACAGAATCTTAGCTAGGGGTTCTCCCAAACCCCTGCAAACCCCCAGCAGCCCAGCCGTGGAAAAATCCCCTTGGCTGGCTCTCCTTTGGAGGGGTGCGATGGAATGTAGTAAGGAGTTGGATTCCCAGGAGGGAGGGGCTGCATTCCAGAGGAGTAAGAGGCAGCTCAGTTCAGATAGTTTGCGTGAGAGAAAGGGTGAAGACGGCTCCTCCCTAACAGTTCCCAGAGTATAGGGTTCTTGCAGATAGCAGCATGCTTCAGCTTGGCAAGATTCTGTCTACAAGGGTGGAATAATAAAGGCATCTACTCGGAAGAAACGCCACATGCCTTTCTTGGTTTTGGGAGCCTGGCAATGAAGCAATGGCATGAAGAAAGTAAGGCTCAGATAAGGCGCTGTTGCCCAGAAGAGAAGCTCTTGGAATAGAACAAGCAGAGATTCAGCATCTTAGCACACCAGAATAGGACTTTAGCTTGTTCCTTCAAATGAACTACTACCCTTCTTAAAAACAAATGTTGGTTTATCATCTTAGCTTGGAAAGGCCACACCCAACCAGCATCTCACATGAGGCAAAACATTCTGGGTTAATTTATCCATTTTCAACTAGCAGAAGGAGGAGCTCAGGATTTTCCTGCAAATCTCTAATACCTTTAATATGGAAATACCGCCTGCATGTTAAAACGGTGTTTTGAAAAACAGTGTGTTCAATAAACTTTCTCCCCCCTCAGCATGAACTCTATCCAGATCTGCCTGTTCCTTTGAGCATAAGGATCCTGTCAGATGTTGCTACGGGTCTAAGCTACCTTCACAGTTTGGAGCCTCCTGTTCTTCACCACAATCTCAAACCTTCCAATGTCTTGTTAGATCTTGAATACAGAGCGAAGGTAGGCATTTCAAACATTTCCTCCCTTCCTTTTGACTGGGTGTCAGAACAAAACTTTAATTGCACCTGGGGACTCTTCCTGAACTATAGATAGTGCCAACAAATCCACCCCCATTCAAATCATAAGTCTCTAGCCATATCTCTCAGAGTAAAAAAAAATGATTTATTAGGAGTGACCATGCTGGCATTACCTGGGTGCAGCCAACACTAAGACACATCATTCATTTCCCCTTGACCCTGGTCTTCCCCCACCCCCTGGATGTATATTCTCCAGTCGGACACATCCATAGCCAAGAGTCATCAATCATGCTCTCCAGTAATATTGGGCTGCCAAGGCAATTATCTGAGGCATTTAAGGAATGTACTGCTTTCCCCATTCCATTTCTGCTGACGACAAAGGTGTTTTTTAAGTGAGTCATGCCTGACTTTGCAACCTTTGTTGCCCCAAATATTAAGTGAATCACTGCAGTTGTTAAATGAAACATTTGGCTGTTAAGCGAACAGGGCTTCCCCACTGACTTTGGGAAGGTCACAGATGGCAATCACATGACTCCAAGATATTATAACCATTGTAAATGCATGACAGATGCCAAGTGCCCAAATGTTGATCATGTGACTATGGGGATGCTATAACCGTCATACGTTTTAGGACTGGTCATAAGTTGCCTTTTTTTCAGTGCTGTTATAACTTCAAGCAGTCAATAAGGAAATGGTTGTATGTTGAAAACTACCTATAGTGAACACCTGCCTGGTTTCATAAGTTATCTTTCCATTTGGATATGGGAACTGGGTATGTCTAGTCTGATGAAAAGAAAGACTGGGGGAGATATGATAGCAATGTTCTGATATTTGAGGGGCTGCCAGTGAGCCAGGGAGCACTGATGGTGGTCCGCAGAGAAATGTCACCCCCAAAGCAATCAATCCAGGCTGCACGCGAACACAAGGCTGTGCCGCCACATGACACACGGGAACACAAGGCTTGCATCGCTTGCATTGTGAACAACACGAGGTATTGAGGGGAGGAGAGAAAGAGTGGCCCCACATGCCTGGCCTGGCCACCGGGCTGCTTTTTTCCATTTCTTTCTTCTGCTTTTGGCTGCACGCAAGGAAAGCAGCAAAAGTCTTTCTTTCTCTCCCCCAAACTCTGCCAGAAATGAGTCTTTGGGACTCTGCAAGGCATCCTGCTCCAAGATGCTGCACCAGCGCGAGAAGTCTCACAAAGACTCATTTCTGACTGAGTTTGGGGGAGAGAAAGAAAGACTTCTGCTGCTTCTGCTGCTTTCCTTGCATGAAGCCAAAAGTCTCTCTCTCTCTCTCTCCCCCTGAGAATGGAGCTGGAGACGGTATCCTGAGATCCCAAATAAAGAATGATCGATCAGTAGGAAAACAGGGTGGGGAATTTTCCTGCAGATTTTTTTTTTTGGGGGGGGGTTCCCAGGGTCTCTGGTCCTCGGGATTTAAAATTATGAGTTTGGTGGTCCCAAATGGTTGGTGACCCCTGGTCTAGAAGACCTCCAAGGTCTCTTCCAATTCTGTCATTCTATTCTGCTCCATTCCATTCCACCCCAATCCTAATCCCAATCTAATTTTGCAGATCTCAGATTTTGGCCAACCCGCCTGGAGAAAACAGCAGCTGAGGGCAGCTTTGCACAACTGTAACAGCAGTAGTTGCTGGGATTTGCTCTGCCTGTCTCCTGAAATACTTCAAGGAGGTCAATTCTCACAAGAAGGAGATGTTTATAGGTGAGTCTTACTTTAAGAAAAGAATCTCGGGGCATTGTTTGTCAAGGTGAAGCAATAGTTCAACTGTATGGTAGGGTTAACTAATCTAGATATGGTGGATTGTCTGACCAGGAGCCCAACCAAGTTGCTTCTTTACTTTTCATAGTAAGCTTGTATTAGATTTCAAAACTGGAAAAAGAAGGAAGTCATACATTTTCCCTTAGCAATGGAGTAAATGGGTATTTTGGGAGCTGATTCTTCCTCATCAAGAGGCTGTTACTGATTGCTGAGTTCCAACTGTGAGGAAAACTGGCTTTGGAGGTGCAGGAGCATATTAGCAGGATGAAACTACAAAAGGAATGTGTTATTAGTTGTGGAATAATGCAAGTAGGAGAGTTATTACTGTGTCTTAATTATGGCTTCTTCAGAAGCAACAGATTGGCCAAGAATTTAGTCTTTGGTGGGGGTCCCATTTCATTTTTTTAAATGCATTGTGTACCCTTAGATTTTAATCAAACCAGATTTTGTTAAGTCCAAGAATACTCAGTTTCTATCACATTTAGAAACTGTAGCTAGAGTTTTTCCAAGTCAACTTTCCAATTTGTTTTTGTAAAACAAGGAGTGAACAGTTAATATAAATTTTATTTATGTATGTATTTATTTCTTTGTCAAAAGCTTGCAATACAACATAAACAAGAATAAACATAAGTTTAAATACAAGAAATAGGAACCAATAATTGGGGATAATAGGACAGGGATGGTAGGTATGATGGTGTGCTTATGCACGCCCCTTACAGACCTCTTAGGAATGGGGTGAGGTCAATAGTGGTTAGTTTGAGGGTAAAGGAGTGGGAGTTGGAGCAGGTGACAACAGAATCAGGTAGTGAGTTCCAGACATTGACCACTCTGTTGCTGAAATTGTACTTCCTGCAATCGAGTTTGTAGTGGTTTACATTTAGTTTATATCTGTTGTGTGCTCTTGTGTTGTGGTTAAAGCTGAAATATTCATTAACTGGTAAGACGTTATAATATCCAGAAGAATCATATTGCCTTTACTCGAAGAATACATCATCCTAGGTGTGGAAATGGTACGGTTGCTGTGATCAGTTGAGCATACAAGAAACGATCCCATCATTGTAGAATCAAATGCAAGGCCTCCAAAACCCACCAATAATCACTGCAGTTACTACTTATTCAGTGTGCTCTGGAGGAATTTCCATCCAGAAAATAATAACAGAATGATATTGTTGGTAAAGACCTTGGAGGTCTTCTAATCCAAACACTGCTCAAGTAGGAGACCTATGCAATTTGGGACAAATGGCTGTCCAGTCTTTTCTTAAAAGCCTCCAGTGTTGGAGCACCCACAGCTTCTGAAGGCAAGCCGTTCGACTGGTTGTTGTCAATCTTCGGAAAGTTTTCCTTACTTCTAGGTTATTTCTCTCGATTAGTCTCCATTACTTCTTGTCCTGCTTTGAAGAATAGGTTGATCCCCTCTTCTTCATGGCAGCCCCTCAAATATTGGAACACTGCTACCATGTCACTCCTGATTCTTTGTTTCACTAACTAGACAGACCCAATCCCTGCAACCGTTCTTCACATGGTTTAGTCTCCAGCCCCCTAATCAACTTTGTTGCTCTTCTCTGCACTCTTTCCAGAGTCCCTAACATCTTTTTTTAATAATGTGTTGACCAAAACAGTCTTCTAAGTCTTCTAAGTATGGTCTTACTAAGGCTTTTCCAAGCGGTACCAATACTTCACACGATCTTGATAAGAGGGATAATAATATTCCTTCAGACAAAAGGATACACTCATACTGATCAATAAAGGAGAATATTTGTAGCTCAGGATTGAAATGAGGGGCCTTTGGTGATCTTGGAGGTCAAGAGGTGCTAAGGAATTCCAATGTAACAGGTGCATTGGGTGGGGAAACTGTCTAGATAAGAGATGTTACCAAATAACACCTGGTTTTCCTTTTCATTGTTTGTGTCTAGTTTTGGCATGATGTGTT
Source organism: Pseudonaja textilis (assembly GCF_049901715.1). Taxonomy (NCBI): domain Eukaryota; kingdom Metazoa; phylum Chordata; class Lepidosauria; order Squamata; family Elapidae; genus Pseudonaja; species Pseudonaja textilis. The sequence goes on from NC_142000.1 coordinate 5,894,405, forward strand.
GGGAACTCCTAAGTCGACAAAAGCCACTGACAGGTAAGCAGTCTAATAAAATGCTCAACCTAAAGTAATCTTCCTTTGAGTGGGTCCTTTCCTGCAGGTAACCTGACTGGAATCTCACCTTCTCTTGCTGTTGCATAATGGAAAATACTGTCCAGGTAGGCCTTGACTCATGACCAATCACTTAGTAATCATCTGAAGTTACAGGTTTCCTGAAAAGGGGGACCTACCACTTGGATCTGAAATTCCAATGATCACGCATCCTCCGTGGAATATGGAAATTGGAAAAAAAATATTATCAGTGGTTGCAAGTTGGACCAGTTCTGTGAAGAATTGCTATAAAAAAAATTAGAAGAAAGAAAAAAAGTCTGATTTTTGGTTTAATGCTGCCCCCTTGTGTTTTTTTAACTTTCTTTCATGTTGTGTGCATACACACACACACACACACACATATATCAGTGCTTCAGTATAAATGTGTACGTCCAAGCATGGGAAGTTTAAGACCTGTGGACTTCAACTCCCAGAATTCCCCAGGCAGCCATGGGAATTCTGGGGGTTGAAGTCCACAGGTCTTAAACTTCCCATGGCTGGGCATCACTGGTAGAGGCTGTTAATAGCAGGGTTCTTCTGTACATAACTTTTATTTCCCCCTTCTTTTAGGAAAAAAGACTTTGCTTCGAGCTATAACTGGGATCTGCAACGGTTTACGCCCAGGGATCGAAGCAGCATTCATACCAAATGTACCTCATCGGAACAGGCTGGTTCGGCTGATGCTTCTCTGCTGGCACCAAGAACCTCATTTCAGACCTGGTGCCACAGGTAATATTCTTCTCAACTGCTGAAAAAGTTGAGTTGGCTTTTTTACACCTGATTTAGAAGTGGGGATTCCCTGCTCCTAAAAATAGTGATGATTGGCTGGGGGAATACTGAGAGTTGAAGTCCATCCGCCTTAAAGTAGGCAAGTTTGAGAGACACTGTTCTAGAGCAAGGGTCTTCAAACTTGGCAAGTTTAAGACTTGTGGACTTCAACTTCCAGGATTCCTGAGACTACATGACTGGAGGAGGAATTCTAGGAGTTAAAAGTCCACAACTCTTAAAGTTGCCACGTTTGGAGACCTCTGCTCTAGAGAAATGCTATGTTATTCTGAGGTATCTCTGTGAAAGTCTTGCTGGCTGCAATAACGCATGGAAATAGCCACGCTCAAGCAAAGATTGCATGGAAATGACTGGTGGAGGGAAGCTTTGTAAATGTGAACATGATCAGGGGACTGGAGGCTAAAACATATAAAGAACATATAAAGATTGCTGGTATTGGGTATGTCTAGTTTGATGAAAAGAAGGACTAGAGGTGATGTGAGCAGTGTTCCACTAATATGAGGGGCTGCCCTAAAGAAGAGGGAGTCAAATTATTCTCCAAAGCCCCAGAGGGCAGGACAAGAAGCAATGGGTGGAAACTAACGAAGGAGAGAAGCAACTTAGAACTAGGGAGAAATTTCCTGACAGTGAGAACCATTAACCAGTGGAACAACCTGCCTCCAGAAGTTGTGAATGCTCCAACATGGGAAGTTTGTAAGAAGAGATTGGATAATCATTTGTCTGAAATGCTACAGGGTTTCCTGCCTAAGCAGGGGGTTGGACTAGAAGACCTCCAAGGTCCCTTCCAACTCTGTCATTCTATTCTATTCTATTCTAGTCTAGTCTATTCTAGTCTAGTCTAGTCTAGTCTAGTCTAGTCTAGTCTAGTCTAGTCTAGTCCAGTCCAGTCCAGTCCAGTCCAGTCCAGTCCATTCCATTCCATTCCATTCCTCACAAATGAGTTGTTATTGTGTTTTTCTGTTGACAGAATGTGAGGCATTTCTAAAGGATATCCTCAGTACCTTTCCAAAGGACGTGATTTCTGATGGAATTTACAACTTGATTCATGCCAAGGTGAGCCAAAAGAGGGTTTAGGATCCCCCATGGTTTGGCTATAGACCATTTCTTTTCAAAAACCACCATTTTAAAAAGGCTTGGTGACAAAATCCTCTAATTGTGATTAGGATAATCATGATCTCCCCTGTTGTGCTTGATGTACTGTACCTCATATGATACCATCTGCTATAGCAAGGTTGGCATTTTCCCTGCCCTTCTTCAGCATGAGAAATTAAACAGAGCTCTTTTTAAAAGTACAGATAGTCCTCAACTTACGAACAGAATGAAGCCCTAAATTTCTAGCACTAAGTGATGAAATTGAAGAGAAGAGGTTTTCTCAGAAGCAGAAATCTAAGAAAATGATTTCATGGCTTCCTTTGTATCTTTCAGGAATGTGCAATCAATGCTGCCAAAGGTCCAGTTTCTCACATGCTTGAAACAGGGATGCGCAATTTAGAGGTGAGTAGAAGACGGTTTAGGAATCTTGCATTAAATTTAGCGATTATCCTTTATGTGCCAAAAGGTGCTTTTTCAGGAGGCAACTGGACTTTTCTTGTTTTTTCCTTTTGAAGACGTTTCGCTTCTCATCCAAGAAGCTTCTTCAGCTCTGACTGGATGGTGGGGAATGGAAGGATTTATATTCCTTGCAGACCGCTGGTCATTTGCGTCCTTTTAGAGGGTGGTTGAGGCCACTTGGGAGGTTTATCTGTGTCCTCGGGGCCACCTGAGTTAGTGCTCCTGGTTCCTCTGGGACAACCATGACCTGGATGACTGAGAATCTCTATAGACTTTTAGCTATACAATTTGGGATGAGCACTCTTGGAGTGGTGTGGGAGTAGAAATGGATTTCCAGAGCGGAAAAAATTGCAGACTACAGGAACCATTAACACTATTCGAGTGATTCTGAGGACATAGATAAACCTCCAAGTGGCCTCAATTACTCTCCAAAAGGATGCAAATCACCAGCTATCTGCAAGGAGTATAAATCCTCCCATTCCCCACCATCCAGTCAGAGCTGAAGAAGCTTCTTGGATGAGAAGCGAAACATCTTCAAATGGAAAAAACAAGGAAGTCCAGTTGCCTCCTGAAAAAAGCACCTTTGAGACAACCATGATCTGGATGACGGAGAATCTCTCCAATGTCCTTTATATTTGATTACAGATAATCCTCTACACACAACCACAACTGAGCGCCCAATTTCGGTCATAAGTCATGATGCTCATAAAGCAAGTTGCCTCATGACCACACCTAAGTTTACGACCTTTTCTGCAGCTGTCATTCAATGCTCATTAAGCAGACTTTGCTATGGGGAGATTTTTGCTGAATACCAGAAGTAAACCCCAGTTTCTGGCAAAACGGTCATAAATTGTGGTGACCTCACAACAGGATTCCCTAACAGTTGTAAATGTGGGCTAGTTTCCAAGCACCTAAAATTCAATCATGCAACCCCCGAAGGGGATTGGAATGTCAAAATTTTGAATTTGGGCCATGTCCCTTTTTTCAGGGTTTGTTTTAACTTTGAGAAGTCAATAAGCAGCCGGTCGTAAGTCAAGGACTACCTACAGCAGGGGCACCTTCAAAATGAATCAGAAATCAAGATGATTGATTGCGCCTAGGATTGCATACATGAATTGAGTTTGGGCGAATACCAATACTTTTCCAACGAGAGAGAATCTTTTTCCTTTATCTGTGATAGTAAAATCGTATATGATGCCAATCCAATCCCAACTATAGGTACAAATATACCCACATTTCTGGGGATTAAATATTCTGGAAAATACCAAAATGTTTATCGGTTTGTTTGTTTTTTGGTGTAGAACATGGCAATGTGGATATTTTCACCATAGCCAGGAGTTTGCTAGGAAGTGGTTCATAGTATACAGGTAATCCTTGACTTAACAATCATTTGTTTAGTGAGTGTTCAAAGTTACAAAAAGCACTGAAAAAAAGTGACTTACGACCACTTTTCACACTTATAACCATTGCGGCCTCTCCATGGTCCTGTGATCAAAATTCAGATGCCTAGTAACTGACTCATATTTATGACGGTTGAAATATGTTAGGCTTATGTGATCACTTTCTGAGGGCAAAGTCAACCCTGTTACTAACTTAACACCTGCAGTGATTCACTTAACAGGTCATAAAATAGGGCAAAATTTTTACTTAACCACCGTGTTATTTTGCAACTGAAACGTTGGTCCTAACTGGGTTGGTAAGTTAAGAACTACCTGTTATCAGGTTTTGTTTAATCTTCTCATTAGAATTCATACAACTTTCTAAAGATGCGCAGCTCTAAGAAAGAGAAACGTTTGGTTAATATTGTTATTGCAAATGATGTCATTTCTCGTTGCTTGCTTTAGATCATCTGTCCTCAGGATAACAATGTGCCCAACAAGGAAATTGTGTTAAAACCGCAGAGCTTATCACATGAAACAGGAAATCCAGGGAATAAATTGAACCAGACACTCCTTGTCAGCAATACACCTCAAGAGGCAGCCTTAGGAAGAGGTAAATGTTTGTGTTAGCTCTTAAATCAGTTGAAATGAAAGGTGTTGATTCTAAAGAAGGGTGTGCAGTGAGATTGGGGAGGAAATGTCAAAGGCATGTACAGTCCTAATTTAGCAAGACGTTGGCAATTATATGGAGAAACCATGGTTTACGAATATGGGTGTGTATTTGTGTGGATTCTCCTTGTGGAATGCAATTTCTCCTTGAGAAATGCAACCCGGCAGAACGTCATGATTAATTGTGTTGGAAAATAAATCATTATAGAATACTAACAATGCACCTGAAATAGTGTTAACTGTGAACAAACTGTTAAGTGTGGAACAGAAATTAAAATAGAAGATTATCTAAAAACATAAAAATGAACAGAGTATGAAGGAAAAGCAAGCACTGTCATTAAGGCATTTGGCTAACCGGTTTTGCAAACCATATGAGTGGTTTTAAAGAACATGCAATCCAACCGCAATGATTAGGCCATGTCTATCCTGGTTTACTTGGTCATCAAAGAATTGTGTTCAAAATGTCATTGGAAGAAGCCCAACAGAAGATATCTATTCTACGCTCTCCCAGTAAACCTATAAACAGGCCCTTTTTAAATTTAAGACATGGAGACGATGTCCCAAAGGTGTTTTTTCCAAAAAGACAATTGGACTTTCTTGGTGGTGATTCATCTTTGTTGAATCTACATGCACGTATGAATCCAAGCTTCTTGGATGAGAAGTGAAATGTTTCCAAAGGAAAAACCAAGAAAGTCCTGTTGACTTTTGGAAAAAGCACCTCTGGGACAACCATGACCTGGATATTTGAGACTCTCCATTGAGACCTGGAGCCAGTCTCATACCCAGAAATCAAGATCCCCAAAAATATATTGTTTCTCTTTAGCCAAAGAGTGATCATGATCTACAAGAGAGCTCTCCAAACTTGGCAACTTCAAGACTTGGGGATTTCAACTCCCAGAATAGCTTAGCAGGCCATGCTCACAGGGGAATAGTGGGAGTTGAAGTTCACAAGTCTTAAAGTTGCCAGGTTTGGAGACCCTTAATCTACAGTACAACATCCTTCCTTTGGGTGTTTAAATAGTTAATGTTCTTCTTTAGTTGGCTCTGTTGCTGATTGTTGAACTGAAGTGAGTTCATCCAGTCTCTCTGGGCAGAGCAATAGGTGAATAGCTGAGACTAGTCTGCCTGTCCTATAAGTTATTTTTCTAACAAGATTGTCACATGTCAGCAGGATGTAAAACAAGTCTGAACAAACAACGCTGGGGTTTGAAGGTCACCCTAGAGTTGCTTCCCATCTGATTTCTTCTCCACTCTGTTTTTAAGATTAGATCAGGAACACCTCATTTTTGCGTGTGTGTGTGTGTAGGTGTAAAAAAGCACGCTTAGGAAATCTCCCCAATGCTTGTTAAAACCTCTTTGGTGATTCCATATGCATGTATGGATTTGACAGCTGTTTCCAAGACATTAGAAAATCTGATGAAAAAAAAAATCCAAAGAAAACCTTAAGCTGAAGATCAAAGTATTTTTTTAATATTACGTAAAGGGGAGGAATAGATTAGAGAATTAACTTGTGCGTGTAGATGGAGTTTTCTGAAACAGAACAGAAAAGGAAAAAAAATGTAATAGAAAAAGGAAAAGGAAAAACAATAAAGATATGGGGGCTTCTCTTGCATGACTATACATATATACAGTTCTATATGTCACTAAAGAATGACCATATTTCATTATAATCATAATTCTCATTTGTCAACACATTCAAGGATTGGAAGCAATAGTTTGAAACATTGTTTACAAACATCTTCCCTACGACTGATTTTGGAGTTCATACAGATCTTATATCAAACCTTCTCCCATAAAGGGAGGAGAAAGGAGAGCGAGCTAGAGTGGAAGGTCAATTGGTTGGGCCTTGATTCAATAAACTTGGACAACAGTTGTCCAGAACGGTGTAGACTTCTTGACTAGGGGTTGGGACTAGAGCACCTCTAGGATCTCCATCTTCCAACTCTATTGTTCTGTTATTGTGCATTCAACAGACCAAGTTTCATGCTCATTTAAGTGTCCATTAACTGTGTCTATGGATATGATATCAATTCTTCAATTGATGTAAACATCACCCTACCGATGATGCAAATTGGTTCAAGTGATGTCAGTTGTGCAATGACATCATCATGCTTAGAGTATAAAGTGCCCCAATTGTGTTCTTTTGCATTTAATGGACTTTTGTGAACAATGGACACGCCTCGCTTCCAGTTAAAATGAGGTTTCCAATACCCAGCCAGTTCCCTAGAACTGTTCTCTGCAGGAGAACAGGGGACATCGATATAATCTTGTATATTCTTTTTGTCTTCTTTTTTGCAAAGATGCAACTTTGTTGATCCAGCTTTCCCCCTTCAGGGCTTGAATGGTAGGTAAAAGTTCAGGAGTTAGGCAGAGAGGTTTCCTGCAGTATGCAAATAGATTTCCTGCCAGCTTTGTTTGAGCATTTCCAGTTGAACACCATGTTTTGAGTGGTTTCTTCTGTCCAGCCAATGAGGCTAACAGATAACAGATAATCAGAGTTGGAAAGGACCTTGTAGGTCATCTAGTCCAACCTCCCGCAAGCAGGAGACCCTAGAACAGGGGACATCGATATAATCTTGTATATTCTTCTTTTAAAGTTTTAGATTATGAAGATTGAATGAATCATTGATCAATGAACTTTTAACTAGTTTATTTATTATATGATTTTTACATTTTAGATTTTTGCCTTTACAAATTCATCAGTTCTGCCAAGGGTTGAGACAAAAATCAGGTGCCCAGGCAATTGGTTCTTTTGGATCTAGAAACATTGAGCGTACCACTGAAGAAAGAGACTTTAGCTTTGTTATTAACTCAAGCAAACAGATTTTTATCAAAATCTGGCATCATAATCTCATGGTCTTATGATAGTCAGGAGACTGCAAGATCTGACCTTCACTGGGTAGCATATGATTTTGGGATGGGAATCAAAACTCTGAGACTTTCACATTGAGAAAAGCTTGGAAGCTATGTCAAGATTCCTCCTCTTCTCCTTTATTCAGTAAATGAATTTTATCTGTACTTTATCACTATTCCTTCATCCCTTTCTTGATTTTTATTTTCACAATTGTTGTGATTGTGATGGAATCTTTTAGTTATACCATGAGTGTTTTAACTTTTCTGTTACAAATTGTGGAAGCCACCAAGAATATTCTTAATTGATTTTCTATTAAATACATTTCTTAGTGCTTAATAAACTTCATGTTGTCTGGGTATTTAATTTGCTTAACAATACAAATTTACATTCTTAATCTCCACCCCTTTTTTCCAACCATTGGTAAAATAAATTCCGTGATTGTTAATATTCTATGTTCTCCTTCTGCTTAATTTTCAATATCAATCTATCCATTTCTGCACAATCTAGTATCTTCCTAACTATCTCTTCATCTCACTGTGTACCTTCATTTTTCCAGTATTGTGCGAATATAATCCTTGCTGATGTTAAGACATGTAATATTTACATACTTTTCCGATCAATTTTTTTCTGATATTATACCTAATAAGAACAATTCAGGTTTAAAATCTACCTGTTTCCCTATCATCTTTTCTAGCCACCTACACCAAGAATCTTTGATTGGTTGTAAATCTGAAAAACAAGCGAACTCAATGCAATATATTCCTTATTTGGTATGAACCGAACTAAATGCATGTTCTACCATTTATGACGTGACCAATAAAACCATTCACGTGTCCCTCTCAACACTTCCATTGTTGTTTGGCATTCTTTCTTGCAGATCCACCTACACCTGCCAGCAATGGATCAAGAGCTCCATCCATTCCACCCCATTCAAAGACAAGCAACAATAAAACTAGGTCTTTCGGCAATGAGTGCAAAGGTCACCAGCCTCCATTTCCGCAAACGGTGGGAGAACCAGCTTCTCTCAAAAACTGTCCAAACAGTTGGCCCAACAGCACATTAATAGGTGAGAATTGAAATTAAACCAGGGTTGTGGGTACAGTGCATTCCACTTTAATTCATTCATTAAGAGAAACACCGGCAGGATAATATTCATTGTATTGTGCTTGCTTTCCACTGTGCTCAATTGTAATAGCTGTGACTTAACATATTGCACAACCTCAATGTGATTTATAAATCATAGTTTATAGCTCAACAGGTGTAAAGCCAGGAAGGTGTGATTTATTCAACAAACTTTTGATAAAAGCATGGCTTAGAATCCCATTTAAAAGAGCTGTGTTCGTACACTGTAGGAGGCAAGATCCAAAGGAGCTTTTCCAAAACTGGACTTTCTTGATTTTTTTCCTTAAAATGGTTTTGCTTTTCATCCAAGAAGCTCCTTCAGTTCAATTTAGAACTGAGGAAGTTTCTTGAATGAGAAGCAAAGTGTTTTGGAAAAGCACCCAAAACATTGTTTGGGACAACCATGGCCTGGATGACTGAGAATCTCCATGGACACGGGTTGTTTGCCTTTATGTGAAAAGATGTGGTTAAAATATTATCATTATCTCTTTATTTTAGGAGGGTCTTTCGATGATAAACTGTCCAGGGAAGAGATGGTCTTTTCTAGTTGCAAATTCCAATTTGCAAATGGTTTATGAAGGAAACAGGAAATAGCATTAGCAACAGCGCTTAGACTTATACACCATTTCACAGGACTTTACAGCCCTCTCTAAGCGGTTTTACAGAGTCAGCCTCAACCATTTTAATTTACCCACCTCAGAAGAATGGAAGGCTGAGTCAACCTTGAGCCAGTGAGAATCGAACTCCTGGCAGTGGGCAGAGTTAGCCTGTAATACTGCATTGTAACCACTGTGCATCATGGATGGATGGATGGAAGGAAGGAACGAGGGAAGAAATGAAGGAACGGAGGGCAATAGCTATAGAAATTAGAGTTATGTACCACTTCACAGTGTCTTACAGCCCTCTCTCATCCGATTAGAGAGTCAGCATATTGTCTCCAACAATCTGGAAGGCTGAGTCAACCTTGAGCCAGTGAGAATCAAACTCCTGGCAGTGGGTAAACTTGGTTTGCAATATTGCATTCTAGCCACTATGCATCATGGATATGGAGGGAGGGAGGGAGGGAGGAAGGATGGAAGGAATAGCAGTTAGAAATATACCAGTTCATAGTGTCTTATAGACTGTCTAAGCGTTTTACAGAGTCAGTATATGGTCTCCAACAATCTGGAAGGATGGAAAGCTGAGTCAACCTTGAGCCGGTAAGAATTAAACTGCTGAACTGCTGGCAGCCGGCAGTCAGCAGAAGTAGCCTGCAGTACTGCATTCTAATCACTGCGCCACCACAGCTCAGACATTAGAAATGCCTGGTGCTTGCATTCTCACAATCTTTGCTCCACTGCCTTTCAGGTCCTACCTGCAAAGAAAAATACTGCTCCATCCTCACCTTGGAGCGAGAAACCATCTTAAGTTCAATGACCGATGGGCGTTTGAACCACCTCCTGGATGTCTTACGTGCCCAGCAGCTCTTACCCAAGGCAGATTACGAAATGATCACGTCCTATCCAACTTTGACACTCCGGACCCGTGCTTTGATTGACACTTGTCTGAGTTTGGGGGAACAGGCTGCTGAGACGGTGGTGACTGTATTATCCAGCAGTAAAGGCAGCCTTTTGCTGAGAAGGCTCCGGACAAACCCAGTGAATTAAACCTAAATCTCAATTCGGTTTGTACCGTGTCCAAGGGATGCCTCGTGTTACTTCTCAGAAATGCTCATCCTCTTAAATAAATAAGTCAATAAATGCCTGGATTGGATGGAAAAAAAAAGGACGGGCTGCCCACTACCTGAGGGAAAAGCATCAAGGTTTGCTGATTTTGGCATGATATCAGCCTGAGTAGACTCTCAACTTTCTTGTTTTTCCTCAAAAGCAGCAGAGCACAAGGTTTTTATTTTCACGTTGTGTCAAAGTGGCTTGTGGAGCTGTGGGAAATTAAAAAGTCATTTAAGGACAGGGCTTTCCCAGTAAACCTCTGGGAGTAAAAGTGATGTTGCTAATGGCTTCAAGCAAGAAGTAAGGCAGTTGGTCCACCTTCTGGAGCAAATTATACCTTTGGTTCTCCACACCTGAAATCGAGGTGACACAAAGGCAATTCAGAATTCAGGTTTTTCTCAGCTGAGGAATGGGGAAGCGCAACTGGGATTATTTGTCGGCAATGGATCAGAGAATAATGGAAAACTCTGAAATTCAGCAGGTTTGGTGCTAGAAAATCTGCAAGTTATATCAGATGAATTAAAAGATGTGTGGGTTAATTTTCAGGAAATGTAAACGTGCACATGTAAATCTGGTGCTTAAAGATGTGTGGGTTAATTTTCAGGAAATGTAAATGTGCACGTGTAAATCTGGTGCTTGTCTTTCATTTCAAAAACCATACTGTTAAAAAAAATAAACTTTGCATTTGTGCATTTTATTCAGCCAACTTTCTTTAACTGTGTTTTTTTTTCTGAATAAACTACAATAAACTATGTCTGTTTAGATTTACATTTAGACTATATTTGCCAAAAATCCTGAATTTGCTCAATGCTACTGAGCCAATCCAAATTAACTGCATTGTGCCCTAATGTGTTGCGTTTTAATTCAGTTTATGGTTTATTAATTAAATGACTATTTCAAATATAATGTGTTGTGTGAACCAGGTCCAATAAGTGTATCCAAACTAGGTTAATTGCATTGAAGTTCTTTTATAACCCTGAGGAAAATAAGAAGGGGATTGATCCAAATATGTTTAGCTATGGTCAAAGCTAGCTTGGTATCTAATTATTTGGAACAAATCGTCTTAGATTAATTTCTTTCATTTAACTTTATTAGTAGACTGTGGGAATGGTATGGACATAATAGATCTTGGCCTCAGGAAAGCACCAGACAAAGAACTTCAAAATTGATCGATAAGAATATTAAGTATGGATGGCTCGTTTATGAGATCCTCAAATGATTCAGAAATCTTGTTTAGAAATTGTTCATTAATATGCATTAGTAAACAAAGCCCCCCATTGTTGGAGGTTTTCCAGAAAGACTGGACAAATATTTGTGATTCTGTAACAAAGAGGGAACAACTGTCAAATGCAAGGAATCAGGAGTTGGGATAGAATTGAAATGTACTATGAGTTTATTTCATGCTATTTATACACAGGAATCTGATCTACTAATGGTCAAGGCAAATTGGCACCGGATAAGAGTCAATGGACTTCAAAGGGGGCTGAACTTAGGTCTCTTGTGGGAATGTAGTGACTTCAAACTGATGACACATTTGACTCCACCTTCAGGCACAGCCTGGTCCTCCTACAAGAACATCATCATTACCACCATGCTGAGATCCTGGAAGAAAGAAGGATATGGATTCAGGGGTGGGATTCAATTTTTTTAATAACCAGTTCTGTGGGTGTGGCTTGGTGGGCATGACTTGGTGTAATCTGACTGGCTGGGCATGGCCAACTCAACATCACTCACATCAAGGCACGCATCTCCTCGCCTGGCCTCTCGTGACTGTGGGGATGCTGCAATAGTCATAAGTGTGAAAAATGGCTATAAGCCACTTTTCTCAGTGCCATTGTAACTTTGAATGATCACACTACACAAGCAAAGTACCAGCAAAGGAGAGGAAGAAAAACTCCAGAGAAGTTCCTGAGACAGGAAGTCTAGTCCTGCCAAGAATGTAATAAGGGTTAGCGGAGAGGCAGGTTCTGTAAGCAACACCAGAATGTTTCCTTCCTGCCTTCCTTACAGGATTAGGCCAGTAATTTCTTCTAACAACCGGTTCTCTGAACTGCTTAGAATGTTAACAACCTGTTCGAATCCCACCCCGGGTGGATTTAACAAGTGAGTAAATCTTGGATAAATGTCAAAAACACTGAGAAGAATGATGAGCCGAAGAGGGTGAGCATCTCGCAGGACATAGAACAGTAATGCTTTACCTCATAAAGTATTAAACTGAGAAAAAGAAAGTTCCAACCATTTGTAGAAGGAATTATGGAAATCATTCCCTTTCAAAGTCTTTTTTTAAATAATAATTTTCATTACAGTTTAAAACTACAAAGGTAAAAACCCTAATAAAAATGTTTTAAAAACTAAAAATACAGAGGAAAGAAAGGAGAAGAGAAAACTATATTGAAAAAAAGAAATATAAAGAAATTTGCTTCCTCCTTCATCAAGACAAATACAATTTCAGTTTCACTGCCTGTTGACATTTCTGTCAAAAATCTCTTCATCCCATGCCTTTAAGCGACTGGCAAATAATAAAGTGTTTTTAAAGCCTTTTAATGGCTCTTGAGTCATGACAATATTATTAGTTTCTAAATATTATTAGTTTCTAAACATTATTAGTTTCTAAACATTATTAGTTTCTAAATATTATTAGTTTCTAAATCTATGTTTATTTTTTTTATAAATGAAGGCTGCCTGGTGCAGTTCATTACAGAATTGCTTTGTATTGTATTAATGAGTGCTATCAATGACTGTGGTTTTGCATTTATTTCTCTTTCATTAGTAGGATTCATGTATTTAACTTTTCTTTTTCTTTTTACAACCGTCATCCCTTAATTCGGGTCAGAGTTGGGGTGACTGAATGGAGCTGAGCATTTACTGGCCTGATGCCCTTCCTGATTCCTAGGCTGAGTTTGCAGTAAATATTTTCTTTCTGCTCCCCGAGAGAGAAACAACTGCCGCTGCCTAGGATCAAATTCTCAGTTTCCCGAATGGGAGGCAAGCATCTTCACCATTAGACCAGCATGCTGCTCATTATTCACGTGTTTAACAATGAAAATATCAAACTCCAGCAGTCTCTATCTGTGTGTGTGTGTGTGTGTCTGTCTCTGTGTGTGTCCCTCCCTCTCCCTTTCTCCCTCCCGCCCGCCTCTCTCCCTCCCTCCCACCTCTCTCCCGCCCGCCCGCCCGCCTCTCCCTCCCTCCCACCTCTCTCCCTCCCGCCCACCTCTCCCCCCGCCCGCCTCCCTCCCTCCCCCTCTCCTCCGCCCGCCTCTCTCCCCCCGCCCCTCCCTCCCTCCCACCTCCCTCCCTCCTCTCCCTCCCGCCCACCTCTCTCCCCCCGCCCGCCTCCCTCCCTCCCACCTCTCTCCCTCCCGCCCGCCTCTCTCCCCCCCCCTCCCTCCCTCCCACCTCCCTCCCTCCTCTCTCCCCCCGCCCGCCTCTCTCCCCCCCGCCTCCCTCCCTCCCACCTCCTCCCTCCTCTCTCCCTCTCTCCTCTCTCTCTCTCCCTCTCTTTGTCTCTTTTCCTCTCTCCCTTCCACTCCCTCTCCCTCTCTCCCTCCCTCCCTGGCAGGGGAAAATCGTGTTTACATAAACAGAGGATCCAAGTTGGTTAAATAGTGTTTCTAAAATAGCTGTGCCACATCCGGTGCCCTCCAGATGTGGAATTTCCAATTCCCACCTTTTTGCCTGTAGAGAGAACTGAACTCTGCAAAGATACTCATCGGAGATCAGGCTGGGGAGGCCAGCAAAGATATTACTGAATTAATATTCTATGGGAGCACACAGGTGTGTAATTCTTATTTTCATGCAAGGGCAGGTAACCATTGGCAGGATCGTGTCCAATTTTCTTAAACCACCTTGTTCCTGTCAAGATGGAATTTCTTAGATTACTGCAAGCGATGATTTCAACATGCAAAAGGATGGGCTGTCAATTGCAACACCAAACCCATCCTCTTACAGGTTTTGACACCCACCCACGAGCAGGTGCACAAAGGAGGGAAGGAGTAATGTATAAGGAAAGATGTTGAGCTCCAATATTCTCTAGTTAGATTTAGGAATGGCACTATCGTTTGTTCAAAAGGACTTCCCAAGGAGAATCACCCTTGACATATCTGGCCAACCCATATCTTTTCAACGTGGCTCATGATTACCCACATCTTTCAAATGCAGAGAACTCCCAACTTCTTTCCAGCTGACCAGTCGCCAATAAGGAAACATAAAAAAATGAGGAACTCAGCCTGGCTTGTCTTCATTCTCTACTCACATTGACTGGGTTTTTGCAAACTGGAATGAAACCCAACTCCCCATGCACAACAAACCCTTTGAAGTTAAATCGATGATACCTTTAATTAGAAGTGCCGGCAAGCCAGCAAAAAAGTTTCTCACCACAGGCTAACAAGTTCATCCATTTGGAAGATGAATAATGGTCTGCCACATCTATTCATCTCTGCCCCCTGCCTTTTAACTCCAGAGCTCGGGTGGAGCTTCGCTAGCAGTGGTGGCTCTTCCGTCCCAAGGACCGGCCCATAGATTTCCACTGCTCTCTCCTCTCCTCTGCCTTCTGTGCATCCATGTGCCAGGCACTGCGCCCAGATGTTTCTCCTCTTCCTCATCAGCCACCTCCAGACCTGGGGGCTGTTGACTTCATCTGAGGGCTGTTGGATGGCCCAGGTTCCACCTCTCTCTCTCTCTTCCTCCCTCCCTCCTTCCCTCCCTCCCTCTCTGTCTGATAGTTCCAGTCCCTCTTCCCGCTTGGAGCTCCCAGGTTGCCGATGCTGATCCTGACTCCCGTGCTACATCCTCCTCCTCTGATTTGGCTGCTGGAGGGGCCGGCAGCTGACATGCCACAACAGAGATAACTTGCCACAGCCAATTTGCTGGAAGATAACTCGCTGTAGCCAACTTGCTGCGGAACAACCAACCATTCACTTGAATGATTTAAAATAATGTTTAAAATATTTAAATTTTTATCATTTTGAACTTTTGAATCCTTTCCAGGTACCACCTATTCTGCACCTGTGCATTTGCTTTTATCTTGCCTATGTGAAATGACCTTATTTTTCTCATCATTGAATTGCATTTTTCCCCAGCTTCGTTAGTCGTGAGTTTTGAAATTTGGAATTTGCCATGGTGGATGACTGTGGCTTGAGTGCCCGGTCTGTTTTACCCAAGGCAAGGGTGATAGTGTGTATTTTCTTTGCAATGTGTTAATGAAGTCTGTGTTTTGTGAGTTCCAGTTTCAGAGGAAGTTAAATATGGTAGCAGTGATTTCCAAAACATCTTTGAGTTTGCAGATTGAGAGGTGCATCTTTTTGGTTGTGATCATTGTTGGATTTTTGGTGGACAAGACTGAGAAGAAGGAAAAGTCCATTCTTTTCAGAAGAATTGGATCTTTACAAAACCCAAAATATAGAATCTTCCCATATCTAAAATCCATAAGACTGGTTATGGTTTTCTCAGGAACCTAACAAAGCTACTCTTTTGTAATTTATATCCTGTGGGATGGCATAAGAAAAATATTTTTAAAAGGTCAGGGAGTACACCACTTTTAAAACCACTGTTTGACATGTTTAAGGAGACATAAATAATATTATCTCCACTTCAGTCCAAAGCAAACATATTTTTGCATTTCTCAGTTTCCTTTCCCCTCCTCTGAAGTTGGTACAACATAATATAAAGTTCATATCAGGATATAGTTGTTTTTTTATTTAAGAAATGTATTTCTTCCAACTCTTAAATTGGAAAGTTCTTAATATGCTTACTTAGGTGAAGAGGGCTTTTTTCCCCAAAGAATTGCCCTCCCAGTTTGCATTTATATCTTGAGTAAGATAAGAATGGTTGTTAGAAGACTTCATCTGAAGTTCTTTTGACCTCTTCCTTTGAAATACAATTATAGGTGCTCCAATACTGGAGTTTTTAAGAAGAGACTGGACAACCATTTGTCTGAAATGGTACAGAGTCTTCTGCTTAAGCAAGAAACAAGGGTTGGAAATGAATCAATGAGAGAAGCAACTGGAATTAAGGAGAAACTTCCTAACAGTGAGGACAATTAAACAGTGGAACAGCTTGCCATTGCAATTGAAATACAATTATAAGTGCTCCAACACCGGAGGTTTTCAAGAAGAGACTGACAGTCACCTATCTAAATAGTATAGGTTCTCCTCCTTGAGCAGGGGGCTGGACTAGAAGACCTCCAAGGTCCCTTCCAGCTTCTATTCTATTCTATTCTATTCTATTCTATTCTATTCTATTCTATTCTATTCGATTCGATTCGATTCGATTCGATTCTGGGTTGTACTAGAAGACTCCAAGTTCCCTTCCAACTCTATTATTCTCTTATTCTGGTGTGTGTGTGTGTGTGTGTGTGTGTGTGTGTGTGTTTGTGTGAAATATTCAATCCCTTCTACATTTTTTTAAAATTTCTCTGTCATGGGCCGTGATCAGAACTTTCTTAGTTTTGGGTGATATATACAAGCAGTCTGTGAACCAACAGCTAGTTATTATTAGACGCTGGTTTCCCTTAAATAATTCAACATACCCTGTGCAAATTCAGTCTATCCAAATCACAAGATAATTAAGGCCATTTAATTAAACATTCAGGGCAGATTTAGGACACTCATATCTCGAAAGTTTGCTTCCTTTATTACACTAACATTCTTCTACAGGAAGGTCATTTTTTTTTTCTTGAAGATTCCTGTAAAATAGCTGATGGTACCTATCTAGCTGGAAATGATTATAACATAGGTCTAAATCATTGGGATTGTATCACTCCAGAGACTTAAAGTGGAAAAGATTTTGGAGAATATTGAATCTTGTCAACTGTAGCTATTATTGAAGGAAAGGTATTACGTCAACCTTTTAAAAAAAATTAGGAAGATATTTTCTGAGATTCAAATTTTGTTGGATGGATAAGGGTTTTTTTTAAATTCATTTCTGCTGTCTCCAAGCACATATAAATATTTGCACATGCATTCTGCTTGGATTCACTTTTTGATAAGCCATAATGTTGGTACATTCTGTATTGAAGAAACCAATCAGCTGTATTTAGACACCGGAGTTAGTAAATTGCAATGATTCGGGGTACTGAATACATTTAGCCACTGTTTCTTAAAATATGGTCCAAGAACCACTGGAGGGGTCCCCAGAGACCTCGGGGATCTTCAAAATCAAAATTATTTCCAGCCTATTATTAACACAAGATTAAAATCCCATCAAACAATCCTGAAATGACACAGGAAATGTGCCATTTTAAAATTTTTAATATGGTAAATATTGATATACAATCAAAAGCGGTTTTGGGATCCCCAATATTTTTAAAAAATAGGAAACGGTCCTGAGTGATTTTTTTAAAAAAACAAAAATGCATTAAAGCAATACCGCATTACATCAATACTAAACCAAGAGTAAACCATGTAGCCCAGGGGTATCAAACTCAAGGCCCATGGGCCACATCCGGCCTGCGGGGTTCTTAGATCTGGGCCATGGGGCTGGCGTGGAAGCAGCAAAGGATGATCCATGGTGCCTCTGCCAGCGGAAAAGGAGCTGGGGGGTGGGGCAAGTACACCTCCCCGGGCTCCATTTTTGCAGGCAGAAGGCTGCAGGAGGCCATCACGGCCCAAAAATGGGTTTTGCGGGGATGTTTTCACTGGCAGAGGGCTATCAAAACAAACCAAAAAACAAAAACAAAAGGAGAAATGTTGCCCCTTCTGCATTTGAGCATGCAAGAAGGGACAGGAAAGGAGAAAAGGGAAAGGGGAAAGGCGAAGAAAAAAGAAGGAAAGATAGGAAGAGAGCCAGGAAGGAAAAATAAGGGAAGAAGGGAAGGAAGAAAAAAGCAGGAGGGAAGGAAAAAGAAGGAAGGTATAGGTAGGTTATAATGAGAGTGAGGGTGTGTCTCAGGGAAGTCCTGCCTTAGCACTTGGCCACCACAGGTACCCCAGCATGAGTGAGTTTGAGCTGGACACACCCACCATATCCACTCACCGGCCCTCTAAGGTCAAACACAACCAGGGGTGGGATTCTACCGGTTCAGACTGGTTCCATAGAACCGGTTGTTAGGATTCTGCACGGTTCGGAGACCCGGCAAATCGTGCCCCTGGCTGGCCCCACCTCTCTCCGCCCACCCCTCACCTCACCTCCCCGCCCAGTCAGTTCTTATAGCGCATGCGCAACATCGCAGGCACGACATCGGTGAGGGCATTGTCCCCCGCCCAGTCACTCCTTAAGGTATTTCTCTCTTTTTCCCCTTCCGACAATCAGCTGTTCCTATGATCAGCTGTGCCTGGCTCCCTCTCGCTGTCTTACTGCTTCGCCCAGAAGGCTTCCCTGAAGACCAGGAGGCAAAAGGGGTGGTGGGGTGGTGGCGGCAGGGGGCTGCTGCATGCCCCCCCCGTGCTCCATTTTTTAGCTTCCTGGGAGCAAAAACAGGAGGCAAAAAAATAGGGTGTGTGTGTGCTGCAAAAAGAAGTAGCCACCCCCACCCAGTCACATGGCCACACCCACCTAGCCATACCCACCTACAGAACCGATTGTTAAAAAAATTGAATCCCACCCCTGAACACAACTCTAATGCAGCCCTCAACGAAATCAAGTTTGACACCCCTAATATAGCGGGAGAGTACATTAGACTAGGTGAAGGCAACACAGCTAAATAGCTTTGTTAAAATAACCTTGGAATGACAAGACAGGTAGTCCACAACTTACAACCATTCGTTTAGTGAAAATTCGTAGTTAGAAACCGTGCTGAAAAAAAGCAACTTACAATGAATCCTCAGACTTACGACTGTTGCAGCCATCTCCATGGTGCCTTAATCAAGATTTGGGGGCTTGGCAAGTGGCCTTATCTATGACGGTTGCAGCATCCGACAGTCATGTGATGGCCGTTTATGACCTTCCCAGGATGCAATTTAACAATTGCATAATTAACTTGATGGCCGTGGCAAAAAATGTTTGTCAAATCGGCCATGGTTCGCTTGAACGACTGCCTCACTTAGTGACAGGAATTCTGGGCCCGAGGGTGATCCTAAGTCACGGATTACCTGTACAGGAGGTGAATGTGGAGTCAGCATGAATCATCTTTTTTTTTTAAGCATTGTTTCCCTGTCTGTAAATATTTTTAGGGACTAAAGCTTGTTAAGTCTAGATTGTTTGCGTGCTTTTCTTTCTTTGCTTTACTCTCTTCCGTGTGACAAATATTTGCCAGGTGAATTCCTTTCTCCAACTTGAAGCCATTCTGGAGGTTATTTTCCCTGCCTGTGACTGTTTTTGCTCCTTTCCTTTGACCCTGACCACTTGTATCTTTGGCCTTCTTAAATATCCAAAGCTAGACATAATGTTCTAGATGAGATCTGACCGGTGACATTTCTTATTCGTTTCAACATATGCCTTGATCAGGCTGCATGCAAGTACAGTATTTTGTGTTCTGTTGTCTTTGATCCCTCAGTATATTAATTCGAAGTCACTACCTGCTTTGTTGGTGAGCCAATTTTAAGCACAGTTTGTAGATAAGTCACAAATGCTTGGTTTCATACCCTGTGCTAAGATACCAACTATGGTTTACAGAGGCTGGTTTTGTACCTGGTTAGATCATTTGATAGTTGTTTTGCTTTAAAATGTTAGGCCAATGGAGCCAATTAAATCTTTGATCTTGATCTGATTAACAGATTAACAGAGTTGGAAAGGACCTTGTAGGTCACCTAGTCCAACCCCTGCCCAAGCAGGAGTCCCTACGCCATTTCTGACAGATGGCAGTCCAGTCTCTTCTTGAAAGCCTCCAGTGATGAAGCTCCCACAACTTCTGAAGGCAACTTCTGTTCCACGGGTTGATCATTCTCACTGTCAGAAAATTTCTCCTTATTTCCAGGTTGAATCTCTCCTTGTTCAGTTTCCATCCATTGTTCCTTGTCTGACCTTCGGGGGCTTTGGAGAATAGCTTGACCCCTTCCTCCTCTCTGTGGCAGCACCTCAAATATTGGAGGATTGCTATCAAGTCTCCCCTGGTCCTTCTCTTCACTAGACGAGCCAGGCCCAGTTCCTGCAACTGTTCTTCATATGTTTTAGCCTCCAGTCCCCTCATCATCTTGGTTGCTCTTCTCTGCTCTGTTTCTAGAGTCTCAACATCTTTTTTATAGTGTGGTGACCAAAACTGGATGCAGTACTCTAGTGAGGTCTTACTAAGGCTTTATAGAGTGGTATTAGTACCTCCCTTGATCTTGATTGTATCCCTCTGTTAATGCAATTTAGGATTGCATTGGCTTTTTTGGCTGCCACCACATACCGTTTGGCTCATATTTAACTGGTTGTTCACCATCATTTGGGGCTTAAGGGAGCAACCTGGTTTATTGGCCAAAGCAGCCCAAGGGTGAATTTAGAATAGAATAGAATAAGAGTAGAATAGGTATAGAGTATAGTAAAAATAGAATAGAATAGAAGTAGAATAGGAGTAGAATAGTAATAGAGTAGAATAGTAATAGAGTAGAATAGAGTAGAAATCAGGAGTAGGATGCTACTGGTTTTGTGTCTGCTACTGTTTTGTCCACCCACCTGTCCGGGCTCTTACCTGTCCTTTATTTCCTGCTTTTTCAACCTCAGCTGCTTTGCGCGGCACATCTGAGGTTGAAAAAACATGGAAAAAAGAGGCTTTTCAAACGCTGCACCCTTGTGCGCAGCCCTTTTTCAGCTGTCTGGATGGCACAACTTCAGGATTTATAACGCACATGTCGTGCGAAGCATGTATGCATGCACAAAATGTAGTCACCAAACCGGTAGTAACACCGGTTGAATCCCACCCCTGGTAGAAATAGAATAGAACAGAACAGAACAGAACAGAACAGAATAGAATAGAATAGAATAGAATAGAATAGAATAGAATAGAATAGAATAGAATTCTTTATTGGCCAAGTGTGATTGGACACACAAGGAATTTGTCTTGGTGCAAATGGTCTCAGTGCACATAAAAGAAAAGATGCATTCATCGAGGGACAAGAATCATCAGATACAACACTTAATAATAGTCATAGGGTACAATAGAATAGAAGGATATGGGAATAGAATTTAAATAGAATGGGACGGGACGGGATGGAACAGGATAGAGAATAGAAAATAGAATAGAATAGAATAGAATATGGAATGGAGTAGAGTAGCGTAGAGTAGGGTAGGGTAGAGTAGAGTAGAGTAGAATAGAATAGAATAGAATAGAATAGAATAGAATAGAATAGAATAGAATAGAATAGAATAGAATAGAATAGAATAGAATAGAATAGAATAGAATTCTTTATTGGCCAAGTGTGATTGGACACACAGGAATTTGTCTTGATGCAAATGCTCTCATTATACATAAAAAAAGATACATTCGTCAAGAGTCAAGAACCATAAGGTCCAACATTTAATGATAGTCATAGGGTACAATAAGCAATCAAATTATACTAGGAAACAGTCCATATAAATCCTAAGGATACAAGCGACAAAGTTACGGTCGTATCAGCCCGGAATCCAGGCTCCCCACCCCCACTCCCCGCCCCCTGCCCGGGCGACCTAAAGCCCGTCCGACCCTCCAGCGCCCACCCCCCGCTCCGTGAATCCCCCGGTCAAGCCAAACCGCGCTCAGCGTCCGGCGGAGACAAAGCGCTTCCCCGCCGCAAGGAGGGGCGGGGCGGGGCGGGGGACCACGCCCCCACGGGTGAGGGGGGGGGGAAAGGAGGAGCCAGCGGGGGTCCGGCTGCTAGAGGGGAAAAAGAAGCGAGCGGGCAGGGCGCCGCCTCTACTTTGCCGCCCGGCGTCGGTGGCGGCAGGTCGGAGGCGGAGTAGCCGGCCGGCCGTCCTTGAGGGGCGGCTGGCTGGCTGGCTGGCTGGAGGGAGGAAGGAAAGCGCAGAGGCCGCCGGAGCCGCCGCCGGAGCCGCAGCAACCGCCGCAGCAGCAGCATCCCTCGGGGAGCCGGAGGTGAGGACATCCCCGGCCAGGTGCGGGGATGGGTTGGGAAGAAGGCTGGGTGGGGTTCCATGGCTTGGATGGATTCCGGGCTAAGGCACCCTTGGCTGCTTTGGCTAATAAACCTGGCTTGCTCCTTTTTAAGCCCCGAATGATGGTTTCTTCTGCAGCCTGCCCGCCCGCCTGGAGCAACGCAGACCCTGCGGTTTGCAAAGAGACGAGAGCACAGGGGTCTCTCTCTCTCTCTCTCTCTCTCGGCTCCCTTCTTGGCTCGCCTTCCTCGCTCCATCCGTGGCCCCGGAGAAGGAAGGGCAGCAGCGTCGGCCCAGCCTGGAGCCAGGGCGGAGGGGCGTGGGGGGGCTGGGGGCTGGGGCTCCGGCCGGTTGATTTGGGGGTCCCCGAAGCCAGCAGCGGGCGGTGGGCGGAGCGGGTGGGTGGTGGTCTCGATGCAAGGAGGAGCCTCCGGGGGTCGCCGGCCTTGGAAGGGCTTCCAGCTTTCTGCCTTTTTGGGGGGCAGGATTCGGATTGTTGCACCTCAAATCGCTGTGAGTTGGGAGATCGGAGTTGAGGGTAGGGGGGTGGCAGGAGAGCCGTGCCTGGTTTTGGGGGCTCCTGCAGTTAAAAAGTCCAGAGTAAAGGAGAAGCCGTTAAAGGCTGACCTATTTTTCTTCTTATTATTATTTACACACACACACACACACACACACACACACACACACACACACACACACACACACACACACACACACACACACACATTTACACACACACACACACACACACACACACACACCCTTCTCGGGAGGCAGATTTTTGCCTTCCCTTCCTGCTCCCTTGTGGTGCGTTTGTACCTGCAGAAACCATTGACAGATTAAACAAGAGTTGGAAGGCACCTCGGAGGTCATCTAATCCAACCCCCTGCCCAAGCAGGGGACCCTACACCGTTTCTGACAAATGGCGAGAGGTCGTCTCTTCTTCTTTTTTTAAAAAAGAAAAATGTGACTGCATTTATTTTGATATTATTGTTTAAGGTACAAATTATATGTTTTTTTTTTAAAGGTCGTCTCTTCTTGTTGACTGAATTCCTGGTTGTTTGTGGGGGTGGAGGAAAAGTCGGGGGATTTCCCTCCCAGACTGCCCTTTGAAATTATCCCTGTTTTTGATGACTTTTAATTTTTGAAAGGTGGTTTTTAAGAGATGGCTTAGGTCTCTGTGTTGTTGTTTTTTAAAAAAAATTGTGTATTGCTTTGGTAACCTTGTGGTAGGAAGCTGGTAGAAAATGTTGCGGTTGTTAGTTGTGAAGTTGTGTCCAACCCATCGCAACCCCCGTGGACTTCCTGTCCTCTACCATCTTCTGGAGTCCACTTAAGCTCAGGCTGACTGCTTCAGTGACTCCATCCAGCCACCTCGTTCTCTGCCTCCCCTTCTTTTTCCCTCCGTCGTTCACAGCATGAGGCTCTTCTCCAGTGAGTCCCTCCTTCTCATGAGGTGGCCAAAGTCTTTTGAATTTCCTCTTCAGGATCTGGCCTTCTAAAGAGCAGTCAGGGTTGATCTCCTCTCGGACTGACCGGTTGGATCGCCTTGCAGTCCAAGGGACTCTCAGGAGTCTCCTCCAGCCCCAGAGTTCAAAGGCCTCCATTCTGTGGCGCTCAGCCTTCCTTATGGTCCAACTTTCACAGCCATACATTGCAACTGGGAAAACCATAGCCTTGAGTCTACACACTTTTGTTGGTAAGGTATTGTTAGCAATAAATACTTGCAATGAGAGAGGAGAAAGACATGGCTATAGAATGGTGAGCCTTGGATTTTGGGTGGCTTTGTTTGCAACTGAGGATTTGCATTATACCTTTGACTATTTCAGGTGGATACGGGAAAAGTCTTTTGTATGGGATGGTGGTAATGGAAATCAATTCTTTTAGGTCGGTTTAGTGTAGGGGTCTTGATCCATTGCTTCTTGTCCTGCCTTCAGGTGCTTTGGAAAATAAGTCAATCCCTTCCTCTCTGTGTGAACAGCCCATCAAATTCTGGAAGACTAGAACTCACAACATCTTGGTTTCTAGCCTGGTGCCTTAACCACTAAACCAAGGGTCTTCAAACTTGGCAAGTTTAAGACGTGTGGACTTCAACTCCCAGAATTCCTCAACTAGTCATATTAGCTCAGAAATTCTGGGAGTTGAAGTCCACACGTCTTAAACTTGCCAAGTTTGAAGACCCTTGGTCTAGTGGTTAAGGCACCAGGCTAGAAACCAAGATGTTGTGAGTTCTAGTCTTCCAGAATTTGATGGGCTGTTCACACAGAGAGGAAGGGATTGACCTATTTTCCAAAGCACC
This sequence comes from Pseudonaja textilis, assembly GCF_049901715.1. Lineage (NCBI taxonomy): Eukaryota > Metazoa > Chordata > Lepidosauria > Squamata > Elapidae > Pseudonaja > Pseudonaja textilis. The sequence continues at coordinate 5,918,810 of NC_142000.1, forward strand.
TGAAGGCAGGAGAAGAAGCAATGGATCATTAATGAGAGCGACAACCTAGAACTAAGGAGAAATTTCCTGATAGTGAGACAATTAATCAGTGGAACGACTTCCCTTCAGAAGTTGTGGGTGCTCCATCCCTCACAAGAAGAGATTAGACAGCCATTTGTCTGGAATTGTATAGGATCTCCTGCTTGAGTAGGGGACTAGAAGACTTCCAAAGTCCCTTCCAACCCTATTTCTGGCCCTGCTTTAGCCACAAAGCCAAGTGGGTGGTCTTGGGTTAGTCACTGTCTCAGCTCTAGGAAGATGGTAACGGCACTTCTGAACTCTTGCCAAGAAGAACAGGCAATTGCCAGGAACTGACAATGACTCAATGCCACTAAAAAGTTGTCTTTTATTAAATCAGCATTTAAATCTCTCTTGTTTGGATGTGTCATGCTGTAGTGAATGACCGATGAAATTTTCTCATGATAAAGCAGACTATGGATTATTTTTGTTGGGGATTTTACCTGAAACTTATAGTAAAAGGAAGGCATGTTTAAATATCCATATATTAACTGCAGCTAGAATTGTATTTGCACAAAATTGGAAAAGTGAAGAGAATTTGGACTGATGAGAATGTGATTAGGAAAATATTAGAATGTGCAGAAATGAATAGATTAATGCTGGCAATTAAGAAGAAAGAACAAACTGAATAGTATATGACATGGGAATTATTTTATCGATGGTTAGAGAAGAAAAATGGAAATTAGAAAGAGATTAGTGAAATATAGAAAATATGTTAAGCTAGAGATGTAAACAACATGACTGTCATTGATATGGTTATTAGGCTTACCATGTTTAACACCATCACTATATTCTTATTAGAAGATACGTTAAGAGGGAGAAATGAATAGGTTTATTATATAAATATCACAATTGTAAGATTATAAAAACAATATCAACGTGATGTATACCGTTGTAATTTTGATTGTTATTGCACAGAAATATTTGTAACAAGACCACTCACTATTTAATGGAAGATGGAATATTTGCATTTAAAAAAATATTTTTTTTAAAAAAAGAGAATTTTCTCAGCTATTTCAAGATGTGGGTACCCTTCATTTGCAAAACATCTAGACCAGTTTTTTGTTTTTGTTGTGTTTTCTAGAGATCTTGGCAGCTTTAAGAGGTGAGGACTTCAACTCCCAGAATTCTCCTGCCAACATGAGTGGAATGGGAGTTCTGAGCATTGACATCTACAAACATTTGAATCGAGGTTAAGAATCACTGGCCTTAAGTCATGGTTTGCATAACCAGAGTAGTTAAAATAAAACCCAAACAGGTTGGGTTCACATAACCTATTAAAACAAACCTTGCTCCCAGTTTATTGATTTATGGGGAAAAATTGCATGGCTCCCCATTCTCTCTTTCTCTCTCTTTTTGTACATGTATATATTTATTCATAAACATTTTGAATACAATGTATTGTCAGGGTGTATCATTTACAGAAAAGCAAAGAAAGGACAAAAAGGAATGTTAACATATATACTAATAATAGAAATAGTGCAACAGAATAATTTTAACTAGCTTTTGGTGGCTATAGCAGAAGGGACGGATCCTTCTCTTCATATTAGCTTATTTGTAGTTCTGTTATTTGGCATATTTATAATTATAAGCCGTCTTTATATTTAGTTCATACATAGCAATAATCTTTCTTCATCTAATTTCTACCTCTTATCTCTAACCATTCCTAAAATCTATTCCATGCTAATTAATATTCTGTGTCTTCTTTGTCCTTTATTTTTAATGTCAATCTATCCATCTCTGTACAGTCTAATATTTTCCGAATTACATCCTCATCTGATGGAGTGTTCTCGTTTTTCCAGTATTGTGCAAATACAATCCTTGCTGCGTCAATACATGCAAAACTAGATATATCATAGCCACTCACTAATGGCTCTGGACAGCTTTCAATTAATAAATACCTTATTAAGCACGGTTAAGTATTCCCTTATTAGTTATTAATGGTTCAGCACACAGCCAGATGTTCAGATAGGAGTTAACATTTTTATTCACCTCTCAAGTTCTTCCCAAGGAGCTGGGATAAGCAGAGGTTGATGTTTTATGGCAGTGGTGGGATTCAGATTTTTTTACTACTGGTTCTGTGGGCGTGGCTTGGTAGGCGTGGCTTGGTGGGCATGGCAGGGGAAGGCAAAATCTTCATTCCCACCCCACTCCAGGAGGAAAGTTATTGCAAAATCCCATTCCCTCCCCACTCCTGGGGGAAGGATACTGCAAAATCCCATTTCCTCCCCACCCCACTAACCTGCTTTCCAGTTCCGTTCTCCTGTGCAGGGCAACCAAAGAAGACCCAGCCGATCAGCTGGAACTCGGGAAGCAGAGAATAGAAGTGGGGGTTGAGACCAGTCCGAGGTGGGATTGGCCGGTTCTCCGAACTACTCAAAATTTCTGCTACCGGTTTTCCAGAACAGGTCAGAACCGGCTGAATACCACCTCTGGTTTAAGGTGTTGAAGGTACCATCAGAAGATGTAAGCCAGGGATGTCAAGCTCATCATCACGGCGGCAATCACTTTCCCCCCATCTGCTAAACTGGGTGTGGGCATGGCCAGTGTGTGATGCATTCAGCCAGTGTGCTGGGAGTTTGACATCCCTGATCTGAATAAAGCTATCTTTTGCAATAATATCAAGATAATTCTGGAAGTTGAAGTCCACACTTCCACTTGATCAGTGTTTAAGATTTAAAACGACGCCACATTTGAGAAATATCTTGTTGTGGCAGCAGAATTGGACAGTGGGGAAGATTGGGGACCAGTCCGGAAGTCTGGGGAGGACTCGGACGAGGGTCCTGCGTCCGATGCAGAGGTGGGGCCAGGACCATCTGGGAGTTATGTGCTGAGTCCAGAGCCTCCAGAGTCTGGCAGCAGCAAGGCAGAGGAACAAGGGGAGCCTGTTCCCAGTGCGAGTGTGCACAGAGCTGCCAGAAGGCAAGAACAGTTAAGACAAAAGGGGCAACTTGGGAGTAAGGCTTGGAGGTGACTGCCCTTCCTATAAGGCATAAAAGACAGGCAAAGGTGAAGAAACCTTTGCAGGAAGCAAAGTCATTCACTCTGTTCGGATTAAATCTTGAAGCTTTGTGTGGACTTGGTACTTCAGTTGGTTTTTTTTTCAATTAATTTGGCACTTTAATTGTTGGCAGCAATTCAAAGGAGATAAAGGTGAGTGCTTATCTCGAAAGAGTTGTTTGGGCTAAGCATGTGCTTAATGATGGTCTCAGGAAGCCTTGGTCAGAACACATTCCTCTTTTCAGAGTAAGCATAGTAGTGTTGGGCGCCCACAGGTGCCCTGTCAATTCCGCTGCATGAGTTTGCCAGAGGAATTCTGGGAGTTGAAGTCCAGACCCCTTTAAGCTGCCAAGGTTAAGGTTGCTGTAGAATAGATTGGCTGTAGCTAATGCTTACCTAAGTCCCTTGTAACCAAGTTCTAGAACAGGTTAACCAAGTTTACTGAGGAAATACATGATTTGGATCTAATGGGATGTGTATTGAGTTCTTGGAAGAGGAAGGTGTGTGTGATGTCACAATTGCTCTTAATACAGGTAATCCTTGAGTTACGACCACAATGGAGCCCAACATTTCTGTTGCTAAGCGAAAAGTTTGTTAAGTCAGCTTTCCCTCATTTTACGACTTTTCTTGCCAGAGTTGTTGAGCGAATCACTGCAGTCATTAAGTTAGTCACACGGTTGTTAAGTGTCCAAGCATCAGAATTTTGATCACATGATTGGGGGATGCTGCAACAGTCATAAGTGTGAAAAACGGTCATAAGTCACTTTTTTAATTCAGTCACTAAATGAACTGTTGTAAGTCGAGGACTCTCTATATGTTCAGCATCGGATGGTCTGTTTCTGTTAAAGCTTTCCTAGGATCATTCTTTTCAGATTTTTGTTCCTGTTATCTCTTAGCTCTCTCTTGGCCTGTTTTCCTTTAAAGATTTTTAAAAAGGAATATGAGAATTCTTGTAATTCTGGCCCTTTGAAAAAAAGTTGTGTGTGTGTGTGTATTTTCATAGATTTTCACGGGTACAGGTATGTAGGTCTAGGTGTGTTCAGGTCTTTTCCTGTGTACGATTAAGAGTACCTTGGCGACGTTTCGGCGAGGTCCCACTCGCCATCCTCAGGCTGGTGCTTTCGGCTTTGTGCCAGTGCAAGCAGTGTGTGATCGGAGCTGCTGTCTCTCTATAAATACTGGTGTTGGGGGCTGGTGTGCTGGGCTCGTTGGCTGCGCTGCTGCCTCTTGACTGGTTGATGGAGTTGATGTTGGTATAATGGGCTGTGTGATGGCCTTGTGAGTTTTGTTGTGGAGATATCCTGGATCTTGTGCTGTAATCTCCTGGGTCGTTTGTTTTGTAGCGATCTTTTTTCCATAAGCCTATATATATTCTATATATATTCTTAAGTTTTCACGGGTATCTATATGTATGGTATTCAGCTTTGTTCGGGGATTTTCCCACGTCATTATAGTTGTGCTTTTAAAGTTCTAGCGACGTTTCGGTAGAATCTCATCTGCCATTATCAGGCTTGTGTATTGTGTTCGTCTGTGAGTCAGGCTTTCACAGCCGTTTCTGTTTTAAATTTGGTGCTAGCCTCGTGCTGTGTTAGAATGTTTTTTTTTCTTCATCCTGGTTGGTTGGGAGTCTTGGTCTGTGTTTATTGGTCTTGGACTTTGCTGTCAGAAGATATTAGAAACACCAATCAAGCAGAACACAGCAAACTCCAAGACCAATAAACACAGACCAAGACTCCCAACCAATCAGGATGAAGAAAAAAACATTCTGGCACAGCAGTAGGCTAGCCCCAAACTGAACAACTGTAAAAGTCTGACTCACAGACGAACCCAATACAGAAGCCTGATGATGGCAGATGAGATTCTGCCGAAACGTTGCTACAACTTTAAAAGCACAACTATAATGACGTGGGAAAATACCCGAACAAAGCTGAATACAGTGTGTGTGTGTGTGTGTGTGTGTGTGTGTGTGTGTGTATAATTATTATTAAAGATATATAAATGTTTTTGGAATACACAAGAAAATTAATATGTAAATGAGGAAAGAAATATGTGGAATCTGATAGAAAACATATATGTATACAATATATGGTAACAGATAAAAATGAGAATATTGATATTAGATTATATAAATATAATATTAAAGGGAAATAAGATGGAAAACATATTGACATAATGTAGTGATGAATATGAACATAGAATATGTTAATTGACCAAAAGGACTATATTGTTATTAGTTTATATAATTTGCTTAATGGAAATAAGATGGGAAACAAAATTTGTGTAATATAAAGAAGGTGGCAAATTAGATTAATATTGAAAAGGGGATAAATACTGGATAGCATAAATTCAGATGAATTTATGAATGATTAGTGGAATGATATAATTTGATAAAATTTGCAAATATGATGAATATAAGGAATATGAGTAATGAATATAGAGATTGATTAAGAATGTAGAGATTGTTATAAAGTAGTGCACGAGAATATAAAATGGAAAATTAGTAATAGGTAATGATACGAAATTAGACAGAATGTAAAAACCTGGAATCACACTGTTCACCCAAAGATGTATTTAAAGAAATAAAAATAAAAAATGAATTGGGAAAAAAAAAAGAAAAGAAAAAAGTTACATTGACTGGCAGAGGGTGAGACTGTGTAATCAGCTCTAAAAGGCAAACACTTCCTTAAAAAGCAAATACTTTCTTACCCTCCAGCATTTCCTTTTGCATGACTGGTTTAAAAAAAGAACAATGCGGTGTTAACTTATTTGTCTGGAACGGCTGTTTGTTATTGTTAACAAAGCAGTTTGTTTTTTTAAAAACAAGCAGCCGAAAACCATTTTTTCTAAGCCAGGCCCAGAAAAAGATCCTCAATTTTGTTTCCAATTCCTTACTTGCCAAATTTCAGGGAAACTTGAAGAACTGAAGTTTATAGAATGCACTTAAAATCCAACACAGTATATAAATAGTCCTTGACTTACAATCAGTTCGTATTTATGACGGTCGCAGTACCCTGGGGGTTACACGATCCCCTTTTGTGTCCCTCTGACAAGTGAAGTCGAGGAGGAAACCGGATTTCACTTAACCACCTTGCTGCTAACTTATCAAACGGTAGTGATTCACTTTACAACTGTGGCAAGAAAGGCCGTAAAATGGGGGCAAAACTCATTTAACAAACGACTCAAGTGAACAAGAGAAATTTTGGGCTCCCTTGTGGTCGTATCTCGAGGACTACCTTGGTTATAATAAAGGAAAGATAAGCAGTGCACTCTGAACTGACTTCAGCAAGGCTTAAAACCAGATTCCACACCCCCCCGCCCCGATTTTTTTCCTTAGGTTAAGAAATGATTTGCCCTTCGAAGCATTTCACTTTAATTGGCAGCCTGAAACGCAACAGGTCAGTCCATTCAAAGTTTCAGTGAGCCTCCCAGAACTACTTATGGGGAGTTTTTGAAGTTCCCACGGACACACAACCTTCCAGTTGTGTGATCACATTTGGGGTGCTTGGAATGTCACAGCATTTGCAGCATGATTGCTAGTATAGCAATAGCACTTAGACTTCTGTACCGCTTCACGCTGCTTTTACAGCCCTCAGGGTCGAATTCCTGGCAATGAGCGATGCTGCATTCTAACCACCGTGCCACCATGGCAATAGAATAGAATTTAGATTTCTATGCCATTTTATAGGGCTTTTATAGCCCTCTCTAAGTGGTTTACAGAGTCAGCCTCTTGCCCTCAATAATCTGGGTCCTCATTTTACCCTCCTCAGAAGGATGGAAGGCTGAGTCAACCTTGAGCCTGGTGAGATTCGATCTGTCAAATTGCAGGCAACCGGCAGTCAGTAGAAGTAGCCTATAGTACTGCGTTCTAACCACTGCGCCACTGAGGCTCTTATGAGACAACCCAGGAGCAAAACACAGCATACAGAGACTTAAGGCATTTAACAGTGGTGGTTTATATACAACAGTTATACACAGGAATATATGTGTAGGCAAAATACCTTAAGAAGCAATCTTCTTTTCTACACTGAGAACTCTGCAATGAAGACAGGACATAAGGAGAGAGGACAGGCCCTCTAGCGGCTGCCTCTTATATAAACACCTCTTAAAGGGATAGAACCCATCCCCAGTCTTAAAGGGAAATACCCATGATATGCTGAATCACTTTGATTTCATCAGCCACATCTGGCAGCTGTTACTGCTGCTGGTCAGCTCTTAAATCATTATACCTCAACATGGAAACCAGCTCATATTCATGGCTCTTTGTAACATCCCATGGTTGCATTTCCACAATTTTAAGCCTTTTTTTTTTTTTTTGCTACTTTCTGGCCTATACTTCCAGTGTCCAGCAATTTTTTTTAAAAAAAGCCCATTAGGTATAATTAATTTATTTAACAACCACCGTGGTCAGTCAACAGCTACAGCAAAAAGAGTCGTAAAAGGGTGTCAACAGTCGCACGGCGACCCATTTAATGACCACAGCTTACAACCATAACTCTGGGCACAATTATGGTTGTAAGTCAAGGACTTCTTGTAAAATTGGTTAACCCCCACCCCCCCTGCTTCCTAACACCAGGACCTCCTTTTAAAATGGGGGATACTCCTCATTGTATGGTTGGAGTGGAGTTGTGCCATGGTGTATTCCAGGAGAGAGAAACCCACAAGATTTTATGAATATTGATGAAATCGGCGTCCTAAATATCAATCAGAATAGAACTGGAAGGGACCTTGGAGGTCTTCTAGACCAACCCCAGGAAGGGGAGCCCATACCATTTCAGACAAGTGGCTATCCAGTCTCTTCTTTAAAACCTCCGGTGATGGAGCACCCACAACTTCTGGAGGCCAGCTGTTCCGATGGTTAATTGTTCTCAATGTTCGGAAGTTTCACCTTAATTCCAGGTTGCTTCTCTCCTTGATTAGTTTCCATCCATTGCTTCTTGTCTTTCCTACTTTGGAAAATAATTTGACCCCCCTCTTCTTTATGGCAGCCCCTCAAATACTGGAATAATGCTATCATATCATATGACACAGTGCATCTGGTGCAAGAAACAAGCCATTTTCTCTTGTTTTCCCCAATAATTTTCTTTTCTGTAAGATAATTTCCTCTTCCCTAGGCCTTCCTACTTAAGTAGAACTATTGTGAGGTTTTGCAAAGTTCTCCTATCAGGGAGAGAAGATCGGTGTGTATACAGTATTGCATGAGCCACAGGTGACCTGTTTTATTCGATCTAGATCTTCACACACATGGTTCCTTGGCACTCACAAACCCCGCCTGATCCATCCATGATGGGGATTGTCTTGATACGGCGATACAAACCTTGTCAGCATGGATTTGCACATCAACAGTTATGATTCATGCCGTGGACTTAGCCAACTGTATTCAGAAATCACGATTAAGCAAATCCCAGCTTGGCATGTTATTTTGTTATAAAGTGAGAGTTGATTATTTCCTACTATTTAAAAAAAAGGGCCAGACAACAGCTGGATCCCAACCAATAGCTGCCCAATTTCTTGTCTGCAAAAAAAAAAAAAAAATGATAGGAACAACTTCTGTTGTTGCAAATTGTGCAGGCATTGTTGACACTTTGGGGCATGATTTCCCCCAGGCTGATGATCTCTAGATCTGTTGGATTAAAACAGTGTCATCCTTTCTAAGTTTTACAGTGGAAGTTTTACATCAAGGTCTCCAAACTTGGCAACTTTAAGTCTTGTGGAATTCAACTCTCAGAATTGGGACCATGGCTGGCTGAGGAATCCTGGGAGTTGAATTCCACAAGTCTTGAAATAGACAAGTTTGGAGATCCCTGTTTGACATCAAGACATCTTCAGATCAGAGCAGGCAGTGGTAGCGTTTGCTACATGATAGCCACTGTAAAATTTACTTGCCCTAAAATAAATCACTGATTTTTGTATCCATCCCCAGCATTTGCTGAATACGAGTTGCTGTCTGTCTGTTGGCATCTTTGAACCTAACAGTATATCCTCTGTGTTTATTGACAAATCATGCTTTAAGGCTAAATTATACTTGACTGCATTTGCACACATTAAAGCATAAAGTATGTTTACGAGATACAGTATTTATGTAATACATAAAAGCCGGAGCTTTTGTGGTTTGTGATTTATGTGATGTATTACTTCAGTCAACAATGTTAGGAACCTAAATTTGGGATTTCTTTCTCTCTCTTTTTTCAACTTAAGTAAAAGGCTGACCCATTTCCAAGAAACTCAAGATGCTATAAATGGAATATTGTGTTTTTCTTATAGTTTTACTTATATAATAACACCGTGTAGGTTAAGGTGAGAGTGAACTGCTTGTTCAAAATCATCTAGTCAGTTTCATTGCAAGATGCATTCAGTGAAAGAATGCCCAAGAAAGAAGCTGGCATTAAATAATTGATGTACAGTACATGAAGTTCCCAGTGAGTTAGGTTGATGCTTCTGGGAACTGAGTCTCAAGTGTTCTGAGAAATCTGCCTTAAAGTATTCCTGTAAAGAAAAAAACATGTTTGAGTGCTGAAAAGTTTTGGCTTAGGAATGAATTTTTGTCAAACACAAAATATTTGGCTATAAAACAGTGAAAATCTTTGGAAAAACACGAACAACACACATTTCTAGATTTGCTGAGTGATCATTCAGGATAAAAGCAGTATTTGAAAAAAGTTCTTGTTTCGTCTATGTTTCTGATTAATAACCTAATGATTCCTTCAGGTAGTGGATTATTTGGCCCACAAAGGAAATACAGATTTTAATATAGATATTTGTCTTTCCTCCTCCAGTTTCTGAGCCTCGGATTTGAAGGTTAATATACTCTTACATCCATTAAACTATCTCATGGCTAAAGTCTGAAAAATAAGAAGGAAACCAGAAGTAAAATAAACTGTAACAAGAAACAGATGAACTGTCAACCACTATTACTTAGTATTGGGGAAGGGGGGGTTATTTATTTATATTCAGCAGGGAGTTTAACCACTATTATTACCGCCATACTTTAAACAAACTTACTTAAATCAAGTTGTTCCTAGTGAAGGAGGTTTTGCTATATAATAACAGAATAACAGAGTTGGAAGGGACCTTGGAGATCTTCTAGTCCACCCCCCGCCCAAGCAGGAGACTCTATATCATTCTGGACAAATGGCTGTCCGGTCTTTTCTTGAAAACCTGCAGTGTTGCAACACCCACAGCTTCTGAAGTCAAACCGTCCTACTGGTTAACTGTTCTCACTGTCAGAAAATTTCTCCTTTGTTCTAGCTTGCTCCTTAATAAGTTTCCATCCATTGTTTCTTATCTTGGCTTCTGGTTCTTTGGAGAACAGATTGACCCCCTCTTCTTTGAGGCAGCACCCCCAAATATTGGATCACTGCTATTGTGTCACCCTAGTCCTTTTTTTTTTTTTACTAGACTACACATACCTAATTCCTGTAAATGCTTTTCATACGTTTTAGCCTCCAGCCCCCTAATCATCTTCGTTCCTCTTCTCTGCACTGTTTCCAGAGTCTCAACATCTTTTTTATATTGTGGCGACCAAAACCAGATGCAATATTCCAAGGATCCTATAAAGCAGTATTAACGCTTTGTGTGATCTTGATTCTATCCCTATGTTAATGCAGCCTAGGATTGCACTGGCTTTGGGGGGGCTTTTTAATAGCAATTGTCAACACTCTACAGGAAGAGAATGTTTTTCTGGTCAGCTAAAACAAGGCTAGGAAACAGACTCAGTAGTGCTTTAGTCAAATTTTTTTTTTTTTCTTTAATAGCGATACTAGGATTTATAAATTTGTATTGATAAGAGTATTATATAAAGTAACTGTAATTGTGACTATGAGGTGAATGCACAAAACCGATGGACCAACCGACTTACTGTGTGTACAAAAATATGGGGGAGCTGATACTTTTATGTTTTGTTGTTGTGTTTTTTATGTTAAAAAAATAATAAAAATTTATAAAAAAAAAAAAAAAAAAAGAACGGCTTGCCTTCAGAAGATGTGGAAGCTTCCTCACTTCCTCACTTTCAAGAAGAGATTGGACTGCCACCTGTCAGAAATAGTGTAAGGTCATCTACTTGGGCAGGGGGGTTGGACTAAATGACCTACAAGGTCCCTTCCAACTTTGTTAATTTGTTAAAGTTTGTGCTCTTGGTAAGATTGACAGTTGAAGAAGCCCATGACCTGTTGTGTTATTTCATTGCGTTGCGTATAAATTAACCGTGTCCTTAATAAAATAAGCATTTTTACGGATACAATTAATTTTATTTACATTTTGTATATAAATCACGTTCCTCTCTTTCAGTTACTTAAAATGTAAATGTTAAAAAAGTTTGAAGTGCCAATTGGGCTAAAGGTAAAGAAAAATACACCCTTGAGTTAAGTTTGTGCCTACCTGCCTGGATTTATGCAATTTCCTTGGCAGCCTGGGAGGGATGAGCTATTGTTTTAAACTTCCATTTCCTTGTTTACTCTTTAGCCTGAGCTTACCTGCTCCTGTTCAAACCTGGCACTGCTTAGCTTTGCAACACAACTAAACTCGGCCAGGTATTGTTCCCTGTGGAGACCTAGGTAAACTTCTTGCTCTAATGAACTTGTTTTTGTTGCAATAGAAAAACCCATGACAGGTTATCAATCTGTATAATTTAATGTATTTGTATTCAACAATGTGTCGGTTGTCTGGAATGTAGCAAAAAGCAAAAAAAAAAGAAAAGAAAAGAAAAACAAGGTAAGTATTCATGACCTGACTATTTTATGTAGAGTCCTTGGTGCTCTCTGAGTTTTATTGTTTGCTTGCAGACATTTTATTACCCAACTAGAGAACGTCATCAGTGCAATTGAGTGGGGCTTGCTCCCTGTTTATTATAGCAATAGCATTTGGGCTTAATACCACTTCACAGTGCTTTTACAACCCTCTCTAAGTGGTGTACAGAGTCAGCCTCTTGCCCCCAACAATCTGGGTCCTCATTTTATCCATCACAGAAAGAAGGAAGGCTTGAGTTGGTCAGGATTGAACTGCTGATAGTCAGCAGAATTAGCCTGCAATACTGCATTCTAAGCACAAGGAAGAAAGGAGGGAGGGAGGGAGGGAGGGAAGTAAGGAAGGAAGGAAGGAAGGAAGGAAGGGCAATAGCAATAGCATTTAGACATATACCGCTTCACAGTGCTTTCCAGCCCTCTCTAAGTGGTTTACAGAGTCAGCCTCTTGCCCTTCCAACAATCTGGGTCCTCATTTTACCCACCTTGGAAGGATGGAAGGCTGAGTCAACCTCGAGCCGGTCAGGGTCGAACTCTTGGCAATGAGCAATGCTGCATTCTAACCACCGTGCCACCATGGCAATAAAATAGAATAGAATTTAGATTTTTATACCATTTTATAGGGCTTTTATAGCCCACTCTAAGCGGTTTTTAGAGTCAGCCTCTCGCCCCAACAATCTGGGACCTCATTTTACCCACCTCGGAAGGATGGAAGGCCGAGTCAACCTTGAGCTTGGTGAGATTCGATCTGCCAAATTGCAGGCAGCCGGCAGTCAGCAGAAGTTGCTTGCAGTACTGCACTCTAACCACTGCACCACATTCTCAACATATGACCGTAGTTGGGCCTAGAATTACACTTGTGAATTGTGCTGGTTGTTAAACAGGTTACCTTGTGATAGACCCAATTTTGCAACATTTCTTTTGCAGCAATCATTAAGTAAATCACAATATTGTCAAGTGAACCCATTGTCCATTATGGGTGCTTCTGCCAGAAACTGGAAGTAAATGCCATTTTTCAGCCCCCCCCCGCCCCCCCAAAGCATCATAAATTGCAGTCCTATGATTGCTGGACTCTGCAAACAGTTTTAAAGGTGGTCCGGTTGCTGAGCACTCAGAAAGCAATTACACAGCTGTGGTGGCATTTTTGGAATTTCAAATCTGCTCATAAGGATCTTTTTTTGAGGTCCGTTGTAACTTTGAATTGTTACTAACTAATCAGTCATAAGTCAAGGACTCACAAGCCCTGCCCGTTTTGTTGGGTGTATGGTTTTCTCCGTGTCTCTATTTAATGTAGCCTGAAATAAATGGAGAACGCAAAAGAGCTTACGTTGTAGTCAATGAGGGCTGTCAAACTGCAAAGCAACATTCTTAAAATCGGAAATGTAATTAAATAGGTTGTTCGACATGCTTTTTTTTTGCTGCCTTTTGCTACTCCAGAACATAGCAACTATGCAGATATGACCAGATAAATTAATTCCTCTCCTGTTGTTTTGTGCATGCATGCTACTATGATTAAGTAAATGTTTTTTTCCCAAATGACAATATTGGCAGTGACATTTATCCCCCTGAGATGATGACTGTGTCAGAAGGAATCATGTAGTTCATGGCTCCTTGAGATGCTTCTGTGTGACATGGGTGTTCTTTAGGTCCCCAAAATAATGTCTATTCTGATTAGCAATGGCTTTTCAAGTCGCTGAATTAGAATTCTTTAACAAAGCATCTCTGAATGAAATTAAAGCAGGAATTAAATTCCAAATATCAGCTTCCTAACTAACAACTAAGTAACTAAACATCAGCTGTGGTCTTGGTCAGGTCTTATCTTGAATGAAGCTTTTGCTTGACATAGAAGTTACTCTACTAAAACAATTTATTCGGTTCAATCATGTGCAATTCTCAGAGGCTACCTGGGCAAGTCCCTGCAGTTTTCTTGGCAAGGTTTTTCGGATGTGGTTTGTCATTGCCTCCTTCCTAGGCCTGAGAGAAAGTGACTGGCCCAAGGCCACCCAGCTGGCTTTGTGCTGTGGGAAGTTCCCCCCTCGGAAGAATGAAATATTTTGAGGAAAAAAGGCAGGCTAAAATATTTCACTTAAAGGAGAAATGAAAACATCTTAAGGGAAGCAGAAACCAGCCCCAGTTTCCCTGCCCCCCAAGCAGAAACCGAGGAGGCCTGCTTTTAGAAAGGCAGATTTGGTAATCCATTCAGAAAGACTGGGTCAAGACAGAAACTCAGATAAGCAATAAATCAGAGGTTGACAAAATTAGCTCAGACAAATTTGCACTTCCTCTTTTGCCTATAGAGCCAGCTATGACCCCTAACTTCTACATGTCCTCCCCATAGGAATCCAGAAGGTATAGAAACTCATCCATGCTAAACTCCATTTTGTCAGCTGCACCAGAACCACAAATCCTGGTGGTTTTGTTCATCAATAAATGGACCTTTCATTCCAATTAGCCTCCATTTTATTTCCAGTGTCTTTCTCCGATCTTGGAACTGAACCAGTTGGATTTTCCTTCCAACAGTGCCTTAGGTGGGACTGGAACTCACAGTCTCCCAGTTTCTAGTCAGATGTCTTCCCCTCCACACTAGAGCTGGCTATGACTACTTGTAATTATATTATTTTTCTAATATAAAATTCACTTTATTGTACGTGATCTGGATGACTGAGAAACTCCATAGACACTCTCCAGCTCCATCATTTTAAATCAAAGGCTTGATTGCAGTCCTTACAGGAAGCTACAGATAAACACACACACACACGTGGCGTTACTAGCTTACTTGTCCATGCTTATTAGCAGAGGTGGCATTCAGCAGGTTCTGACCAGTTCTGGAGAACCGGTAGCAGAATTTTGAGTAGTTCGGAGAACCGGCCAATCCCACCTCTGACTGTCCCCGCCAACCCCATCTCTTCTCTGCCTCTCATTGAGTCCCAGCTGATCAGCTGGGTCTTCTTTTGTTGCCCTGCACAGGAGAATGGAGCTGGAAAGCAGGTTAGTGGGGTGGGAAGGGAAGGGGGATTTTGCAGTAACCTTCCCCCAGGAGTGGGGAGGGAATGGGGATTTTGCAGTATCCTTCCCCTGCCACGTACACCAAGCCACACCCCCAGAACCAGTAGTAAAACTTTTTTGACTTCCACTGCTTATTTCCTATGTCATATTAGGGCTGAGTAGCTCATTCTTTACACTAGCTGAGTTCACACATTATACAAAGTCATAATGAGACCAGTGAGACTGTTGCTTGCAGAGGTGTTTGTGTGGACGCAGCTGATCATGCCTTCCTTCATAAACTGTGCCTTTAAACTGGTTTAGTGTGATAGGAGAACATATTCTGCATGCATTGAAGTAAGCTTGGATCCTGACATTCCCCCTCATGTGCTGCAAACCTCTGTGTAGAGGTGGTCCATTTTAACAGTGGACGCCTGCATGCCAACCAGATTCTCAGAACGTTCTATGCTGTAAGTGGGAAATCAAAGCAATGCTTATTTAACATGCATTTAAATCATAGCTCACTAGCCAGATCTCACTCATGCATTTATTATTAACTTTGATCCAGAAATAGATCTACTGAAATGGTTTGTTCCCAGGAGAGAAAACCTTTAAGTACACCACCTTCATAAAAACTCTACAACTTTAAGGCTCCCTTAACATTTATGTAGCTTTTAGACATCTTGAAAATTGATGCAAGCTTTGGCGTGAAGAATTCCTGAATAATTACAAGAATGAATGCACACAATAATATGTGTATTCCATTTTGTTCCATTTCTTACAGTTAAAATATCATAGGAAAAACGAGTCTCCCTCTAATACAATGTTTGTCAACTTTGGTACCTTTAAGACTTCAACTCCCCAAATGAGTTATGCTAAGCTGGCTGGGGAATTCTGGGAGTTGAAGTCCACATGTCTAAGTTGTTAAAGGTTGAGAAACATGGCTGTGAGCAATACTTCATTGGAATACTTGGGCAATGTTTTAGTTGCAGCTGAATTTCACCTTTCACATTAGGAACTTGTGTACTGAGAAACTGTCAGGCAGGCGGCAAGGAGGAATCCCAGCAGGGAATTAGCCTTGAGTCCTTGCGCAGCCACAAGAGATGTACACCTATCTCAGCTTCCCCACCCCCGAGATCCATGAAGCTTTAACTGCTTACTCCCTGGAGAAAGAAAGCAGTCTTGGAAGATTCTTGTAATACAGGAAGAAATGAATAAAGTTGCTGACTCAAGCTATTCACGAGTGGCTCTAATTGAACCTGACATCGTATGTCTAAATCTTGCTTTCTTTTTAGTTTGACGTCGGCGTTGGCAGAGGGCCCATTGTGGGTGTCACCATGGAGAAGAAGGAAAACTTTCCACCTCTTAACTCCCTGAATGAGTACCAGCCAATCGGGACAGCTGATAAAACTGACCAGAGCAGCAACACTAAAACGAATGGTGGAAACCAAAGAACCATGCAGCTGAAAAAAGAAATCTCTCTTCTTAACGGCATCTGCCTTATCGTAGGAAATATGATTGGATCCGGGATATTTGTTTCTCCCAAAGGAGTACTTAACTACAGTTTGTCCTATGGATTATCCCTAGTCATCTGGGCCCTGGGGGGGATGTTTTCCGTGATCGGAGCTCTTTGCTACGCTGAACTGGGCACCACGATCACCAAATCAGGAGCCAGTTATGCATATATCTTGGAGGCCTTCGGCGGCTTCATTGCCTTTATACGTCTGTGGACATCATTGTTGATCATTGAACCAACCAGCCAGGCTATCATCGCCATAACCTTTGCCAACTATATTGTGCAGCCGGTCTTCCCTTCTTGCCAGCCTCCGTACATTGCTTGCCGTCTTATCGCCGCTGCTTGTGTTTGTGAGTATTCCCCACAGGTCCTCTGGCCTGCATTTGCTTCCATCAGAGCTGGGGGTGGGTGGGGGAAGGAGGGTCAGAAATAGACCTCCTGTGCTGTTGGTCTGCCATGCTTTTAAAAATGGGATTTGCTTAGAACAGGGTGGATCATGATTTAAATCACTAGTAAAAAGGCTTGATTTAAATCATAGTTTTTAAAGAACAACTGTCACCTCTATCCTGCAGTAGCTCCTCCTCTGACCATTGTGGACTCCCCAGTAGTCCCATTCCCTTTAATGGGACAGCTGGTGATGTGACAGGGACACAACAAGGTGAGGGATGCTGCCATGATGGATCTGAAGTGGTAGATGCTCTTTAGATGCAAGGACTCGTTCCTGCTGGTAGTTAGAATCTTTAATATTGTTCTTTGCAAACAAAGTGAAGGTTTCCTATTAAGCTTGCAGAGCTTGGATTCACGGAATGAGTTTACCAAAAATGTCAATATTGCAGAATATATACAACCTCAGGCTACATGACTAAGCTCCGTTTCATGCTGAGTAAACTAAATTATGAATGTATCTTAAATAGAAAACTATCTTTAGATAGATTTTTTTTACTCCAAAAGCATTTTATTAAAATAAAATAGATAAAAACTTAAAAAAAAATCCATTTTAAATCAAAACTATTTGATATAAATAAAAAAAAGATCTGATTTTTAAAAATATCATTGATTTTTATCCACCCTGGCGCAGAAGTAGAGCTCATATGATAGAAATACACGAAATATCCTTGTTTTCGCCCAGAAAAAGGTGAAAGGCAAGTGTACACTATGGTTCTACTGAACTGAGGGACAAGTCCACCCTTCAGAAGCTCAAGGTGGCATCTTCTGGAGTAAACTCAAACCAGAATCAATCACAGAATTCCATGATTGATTATGGATTTGGGTCTCCTAAATGCTTGTCCAATGCCTTGGACTACTATACTACATTGCCTCTCCAAGATTCAGTTGTTATGGCTTGAAAAGACAGATTTAAAATTACCCTGACATGTTTTTTTTTTCTGGAGAAACATGCACACAAATAGCTTTCTAAAGGTAAAGGTTCCCCTTGCACATACGTGCTGGTCGTTGTCGGCTCCAGGGGGCGGTGCTCATCTCTGTTACAAAGCCGAAGAGCCAGCGCTGTCCGAAGACATCTCCGTGGTCTTGTGGCCAGCATGACTAAACGCCGAAGGCACACGAAGTGCTGTTAACTTCCCACCAAAGTGGCCCCTATTTTCCTACTTGCATTTTTACATGCTTTCAAACTGCTGAGTTGGCTTTCTACACAGTGTAACAATTGTGAGACATTTGTTAAGTGAATTTTACCCCATTTTAAGAACCTTCTGGCCACAGTTCTAAGCGAATCACGGCCTGTGATACCCCAAAGGGCCGTGGCACAAAGGCAACACAGTCAGATAATCAGTAGGAGTCCCTTTATTAGTTCCAACTTTGCCCCCAGTGTCCCGGTTAGCTTCTGGGCTGGAGAAAAACTCTCCCAGGAACAGCCTTGGGCTGCAGAGAATCAAGTCCAAAACATGGTCAACAAAAACTGTAACTATAAATCCAGTCAAGGTAAAATGAGGTAATTAGCCCGGCAGGGCAAGAGAAGGAATTCCAGGCATGAAGGAACGGCAGTAATTCAACCTGGTTGGGGTTGGGAATGCAGATAACCAAAGTCAACACAAGATAAACTCACGTTTGTTCCCAGCAGACGCTGTATTCAGCTTGCATCTCTTTCAAACTCTCTTCCTAAGTTTGCCTAAGGAAGGGAATCGGGGCCCTTTCCTCCTGCATGCCCGAGGACAGTGGTGGCTAACCTTTTCCGGCTCCTGTGCCAATAATTGCACGCACGCTCACTTGTGCTTGCTCACATACCAGCACCCAGAAGGCAATGCATGCTGGGCCCCCCACGCCCCCTGCGCATGCGTGCATGACCCCCCTCATGCGCCACACATCTGTGCATGCGGGCGCAATCCCCTCGCGTGCCATGCATCTGCGCATGCGTGCATGATTCCCCTCATGCTGTGCATCTGCGCATGTGTGTGCTATCCCCCTTGTGCACCACGCACCTTTGTACATGCGCATGCAATTCCCCCTTTCACACAGTGCATCTCTGAGCATGTGCGCACCTCTCCCACACACACCCCTCTACCCCCCGTGCATGCACACCAGATACCTGACAATCAGCTGTTGGGTGGCAGCACACGCACACATGCTCAGTGGGGCTCTTCCGGGTGACCTCTCCTGTGCTGGGGGAAATGGCTCTGCTTGCCACTTCCAGCATGTGTGGCGTAGGTTCGTCAACATGGCCCTAGGAGGAAGAGAGGGTGGGCCTGGGTCTTCCTCTGGATTCCCTCTCCCTTGTTCTATCTCTTCCCTGCTCTGCCCAGCTGGACTTTGCCCTTCCCCAGTTTCCTCCACAGCCAACGGAGCCACACTCCCATTCCCTGTCAACTGCTTGTCTTCCTCCTCGGATTCAGACTCCGACAGGGGCAGGACACTGTTAAGTTGGTCATCCCATTGTTAAGTGAGTCCAACTTCCCCGCTTAAGCAGCTTAAGGGGTTGCAGACATGAAATTGCACACTTCAAAGCTCCTTTTTAAATGAGAAAAGAAAGCACCAAGGAGCCATAGGTTTCCTGTTGTTACAAACTTGACTGAATGCAGGATAATCGGAAGTCATCCCAGATGGATAAGTTTCATCTGGTGGCCATCCAACGGAAGCCTTTCTCTGTGGCAGAGTTTCTCCACTTTAGCAACTTGAAAATGTGTGAATTCCAACTCCCATGCTTGGCCGGGGAACTTGGGAGTTGAAATCCACACATCTTAAAATAGTTCAGGTTGAGAAACTGGTCTATGGATTTCCTCCATGCTACAGTGATCACCTCCAAGAATCCCAAAGGCCTCAAATCTTGTAAGCATCTGTTACAAATATTTCTTCTTTCAGATCTTCCCTATAAAATGTTCAAAGTTTGGTTTGTTTTTCAATTCTCTCTCTCTCCCTCCCTCCCTTTCCTCTCTCTCTTCCCCTCCCTCTCTCCCTCTCTCTCTTTCTCTCCCTCCCTCCCTCTCTTCTCTCTCTCCTCCCTCCCTCCCTCTCTCTGTCTCTCTCACCGAGAATGTGTTTTTACACTATTTTGATTTATTGTTTCCATGATTGCATTGGAATAGCTGTTGTTTTTATTTAACACTTCACAAATTAACTCTATGGGAATCCTATGGAAATATATTAGTTAAGCCGGTGCTTCTCAGAAGGGATCAAAGGAAAACAGACTTACTAATTGGAAACTTAAAAGAAAAAATATTGAGACATTCTAGAGAGAGGGCGAAGCTTGTTTGTGACTGCTGAGCCAAGAGACCTACTCCTTATAGATGAGTACAATAATATGTCAGAGTATTAATCATCATGGGTGGATAATCTTAGGGTGTGTTAAAGACCTTTTCATTCATGGTAATAAGTGACCTCAGAAGCTTGGGTTACAGCTGCAATAGATGGAAACTTTATGCAACAGCCACTAGACAAAATACCCTGTGAGTCTATGGAGGATTTCATCACATTTGTGTTTACCGAGCATTTTCATAAATTGTTTGGGTTCTGACAAGATACTGAGTTGAGTTTGGTGGGTTGATCTGCCATGGGAGAAGAGAAACAGCTTCTAGTATTTAAGTAGCTTTTGAAAAGGTTACTAAGTTGGGGTGCCCTTTGAAACGGATAAAAGTCCAAATGCTGAAAAGCAAACTGAAAAGCAGGCGGGGGTCAAATTGTTTTCCAAAGCACCAGAGGGCAGGTCAAGAAACAATGACCAAAGAGAGAAGCAACCTGGAATAGCATAGAATAGAATAGGATTCTTTATTGGCCAAGTGTGATTGGACACACAAGGAGTTTATCTTTGGTGCAAATGCTCTCGGTGTACATAAAAGAAAAGATACATTCCTCAAGAGTCAAGAATCATCAGGTACAACACTTTATAATAGTCATAGGGAACAATAAGCTATCAAATCCTACTAGGAAGCAGTCAATATAAATCATAAGGATACAAACGACAAAGTTACAGTCATACAGTCACAAGTGGGAGCGGATGGATGAAAGGAAGGATGAGAAGATTGACAGTAATAGTAGTGCAGACTTTGTAACTAGTTGGACAGTGTTGAGGGAATTATTTGTTTAGCTGAGTGATGGGTTCAGGGAAAAACTGTCCTTGTGCCTAGTTGTTCTGCTGTGCAGTGCTCTATAGCGTCATTGTGAGGGTAGAAATTATGGGTGCTCCATCACTGGAGGTTTTTAAGAAGAATCTAGACAGTCACTTGTCTGAAATTGTATGGGGTCTCCTGCTTGAGTAAGGGGCTGGACTAGAAGATCTCCAAGGTCCCTTCTAGCTCTATTCTATTCTAAATTCTATACATGTAGGAGAGGAAGAGACAGAGCCTGAGTGCGGAGTCAAGAAAGGAATTAGTAGGGAGTCATTATGTTCCCACAAGCAATTCCAGGTCCAGCCCCCCCCTGAATTCCATTAAGTCTTATTGGATGCCAGTCTACTTCTGAGCCTTAGTTGACTTGATGTTTCTGCATAGGATTGAGTAATATATCTTCTTAACTAGAACTTAACACGTGGTCCTGATTGCTTGTGCCTGGCAATAAACTACTGAGTCTTATTCACATAATCTTTAACTGAGCAAAACGGCGCATCACAGGGAAATAATTTTTGAAACCATAGACTTCAAAGGGACTTCAGAATGTGTCCAACATCCAGGATTCCATGGGACTGACATTTAGCAAGTTTCATAAAACATTTTATGAGATAAACATTGCCACAAAGCACTTTATGACGCAATGCAAAATGTTGCGAAACCCCTCCTGTGCTGTTGGTTGACTGTGCAATACAGTTCAGTATGGGCTGTTTTTCAAGGCAGAGACCTCTTCAAATGTACCCCAGATTTCCAAGTTGAAGGCAGGACATCAGAAGTTCTGGCATTGTTGAAGGCCTTGAGAAATCTGGTAAAGAAATATCTTTCATCAGGGCATGGGTTAGCTAGTACTAAGAACGAACTACTAGATCTTAGTACTTAGTACTTAGAACTAAGGAGAAATTATCCTGGCAGAACAATTAATCTATGGAATAACTTGCCTTCAAAAGTTGTGGGTGCTCCATCACTGGAGGCTCTCAAGGAGAAACTGGACAAGCCATTTGTCTGAAAAGATATAGATTCTCCTGCTTGAGCAGAGGGTTGGATTAGATGATCTTCAAAGTCCCTTCCAACTCTGTTATTCTAGCACAGGGGTGTCAAACACTTGTCGTCACAGAGTCACCATGTGACGTATCACGACTTTTTCCCCCCTCTTCGCTAAACGGGGCGTGGCCAGCACGTGATGCATCTGGTCTGCGGGCCGCAAGTTTGACACCCCTATTGTAGCATATCTTAAAGTTACTGAGATTGAGAAACACTGAATTAAAGCATAAAGAAAATCTGGGAAGGAAGAAGGGAAAACTAAGGGATATTCGGAAGGAGCCTAGGGGCGCATTTCCCAACCAGCAAATTTCATAAAAAGACACGAGTTTTCATGAGCTACAAACTATCAAAGGCATCAGTTCGTTGGGCAGAAAAGATGCTCCCAGATTCGTTCAGACTTTTGGCTGTCACAGACTAACATACCTGCCCTTCTATAATGCTAGAAATAGTCCTGATTTTTCACACAGGTAGTTCTCAATTTACACCGGTTCATTTAGCGACTGTCCAAAATTACAACGGCACTGAAAAAAAGGACCGTTTTCACAGTTACTTTTTCAGCATCGCCATGATCATGTGACCAAAAGGCAGATGCTTGGCAGCTGGTTCATATTTATGACCGTTGCTGCACGTGATAGTTTTTGCAAGCAAAATCAAGGGGGAAGTCAGATTTCACTTAACATCTGGGTTACCATCTTATCAACTGCAGTGATTCACTTAACAACCGTGGCAAGAAAGTTCGTAAAATGGGGCAAAAATCACTTAACAAATGTCTCCCTTAACAATAAACATTTTAGGCTCAATTGTGGTCATAAGTCAAGGACTAACCCATACTGTTGTTCAGGCCCAAACACCAAAGAAAATGACCCTGCTTGATTTTGGCCTAGAATGATATATGTATCTAATTACTGTTATCTCTGAATCATGGTTTATTGCATATAGATGTGACATAGGCTACTATGACTACTTAGCAACCTATAGTTTAATATATAAATCCAACCTGTTTACTGATTTAACCACTTTAGATTTTTATGAGAAACTTCAGAGAGGAAAAATGATATATTTTAGTCTAATGGATTGTACAGTAGAGTTGAACACCTTTTAAAGGTTTTCTTTGGTAAAATTTAGAATATCACTGTGTGATTAAGTATTATTTCTGTAGAATTGGTTTCACATAAAAGTTATATTTTAGTAGGAAGTGTCATTAACTGAAACCAAGTTTTTAAAAAAATACATTACTACTGTATGTTTTTTGAAGTGAACCATGCATCTAATTGTATCTTTACTTTCACAACCAGCCCTTCAGCTGAGGAAAGAAATAGTTGCTGTTAAAATGATTCAAAAATACATTGGAACTAATTCTATTTTTTTCCTATCCTTAGTTTAGATACCATAATTTTCGTTAAAATTAAGACCCTCCAATTGTTTTCATAGCCAAGTGACAGATTTGAGGTGGCATTTCCTATTTTCAACAGAAAGTTGTCAGTAAAAAAATAAACATTTGTAAGATGTGGATCGCAAACAAGAATCTGAAAACGGACAATATTTTCCCGTCTTTGGGTACTCTTGCCATAATGTTTGCCTTATGAGGTCTTTCCTGTTTTGCCACTCGAAGTGTTAAAGAGCAAACAAATTGGCTGTCTGCCCCTTTTTAAAAACCTTATAGTTCTCTTTAACACAACCTTCTTAGCTTGTTTACTAATACGGCGTGTTGACTGTTAACTCTAGCATGGAAAAGAACTTCTCACCAGGACTTGCTTTTAAAACAACCAACGTCACCATCGCTTTCTAATGCCTTCCTTGCTTCCTTTTTTTTGTCTTGTAGGTCTTCTAACGTTTATAAATTGTGCCTATGTTAAGTGGGGAACAAGGGTGCAGGATGCATTCACCTATGCCAAAGTCATTGCTCTAATTGTCATCATCGTTACAGGAATTGTTAAACTATGCCAGGGTAAGATGAATAGCTGAACATACAGAGGTTTGTATCGATTGTTTTGCATTGACAACCAGTTGGGTTCTAGTGGTTAAAGGCAACAGGTTAGAAACTGGGAGAATGGGAGATCTAGTACTGTCTTGGGCACGAAGCCAGCAGGAGGGTGACTTTGGGCCAGTATTTCTTTCTTAGTCCTGGGGAAGGAGGAGGAGAAGGAGAAGGGGGAGAAGGAGAAGAAGAAGGAGGAGGAGGAGGAGGAGGAGAAGGAGGAGGAGGAGGAGGAGAGGAGGAGGAGGAGGAGGAGGAGGAGGAGGAGAAGAAGAAGAAGAAGAAGAAGAAGAAGAAGAAGAAGAAGAAGAAGAAGAAGAAGAAGAAGAAGAAGACCACCAACCACTTCCAAACCTTGTAGCAACTTATCCATGTCGTCAATCAGGAGTCAAGACTAACTAAAATAAGAGAATTAGTTTGATATAGCGGTGAAGTCATCAGGCTAGAAAACAGGAGACTGGGAATTCTAGATGTCAGGGCTCCAGTAGTGACCCCCATATAAATCATGAGTCTCTAGCCTGATTTTCACAGCTCAAAGAAGATTTATTAGGAGAAGACATGCTGGTGCTGCCTGGGTGTAGCCGACTCTGAGACACATCATTCATTTCACCCTTGACCCTGGTCTTCTCCCCACCCCCTGGATGTATATTCTCCAATAGGACACATCCATAGCTAAGAGTCATCAATCATGCTCTCCCGTAATAATTTTGCGTGCCAGAAACTTCGGTCGCCTAAAAATTATCTATGAAATCATTTAAGGAATGTACTACTTCCCGCACTCCCTTTCTGCTGCCAACTCTTAAAAGACCAGAGAAGATGAGAAGACCAGATTTTATGAGTTGACACTAGTCTTGCCTTAGGTGCAAGTCCAGCTGGGTGACCTTGGGCTACTAGTCCTTCTCTCTTAGCCATAAGAAGTTGACAATGGCAAACCATTCTGAAAATGGTTGCCAAGAAAACTGCAGGGGACTAGTCTAGGCAAATACCAGAAGTCAACATTGCCTAGAATACAAAACAATAAAGATATAAATTGAGCAGATAAAAACCGTATATTGCAGAAGCATCCATTTGGATTATTTTTAATCAGAAGGTAGAACACTTGTTGGTCCCCTCATTAGCTAGGCTCATCCAAGAAGATATGTTAAAGCAGTGGTCCGCAATCTTTGCACCTGGTGGACCTGCTGGTGGGGAGAGGGGAACCAGGCCGTGCGAGCATCCGACCGGCGCGCAGCTCAACTTGCACAAGTTGAGCTGCGTGCACATTCATGCCAGCGCGACGCTCATTGAGTTGAGTTACATGGCCTGGTTACAAGTAGACCAGTGGTGGAATTCAAAAAATGTTACTACTGGCTTGGTGGGCGTGGCTTGGTGGGTGTGGCAGGGGAAGGATATGGTAAAATCCCCATTCCCTCCCCACCCCACTGACCTGCTTTCCAGCTCCATGCTCCTGTGCAGGGCAACAAAAGAAGACCCAGCCAATCAGCTGGGACTCAGGAAGCAGAGAATAGATGGGGGCAGGACCTGTCAGAGGTGGGATTTGCCGGTTCGCCGAACTACTCAAAATTGCTGTTACCGGTTCTCCAGAACTGATCAGAACCTGCTGAATACCCACCTCTGAAATAGACCGTGGCCCAGTAGCAGTGGGTCACGGCCCAGAGATGGGGGACACCTGTGTTAGAAGAGTCCCCTTTATGAAAAATAGATCTGTTCATCGGAATGAATGAATGGGTAGGCGTGAATGAACTACTGTGATATAAGCTGAACTGGAACTGAAAGGTTTAGCAATATTTTCAATAGATTTAACGGAGAGAAAAGCTCTCATTGAGCTACAGCATTAATCCGCTTAGCAATGCATGGATTTATGCTATACCCAACAAATATTTTAAGAACATTCGCTATTTATTTGCACTTAGCACTGCCAAGCTCTTCCACAATTCATTTCTCTCTTATCCCCTTTTAAACATTTTTTTTAGTTGCGTGTATACTGTTGTTTGGGGGAAATGCTCCCTGTGTCTGATTAAAAAGAACTGTAATCCACAAAAGCTTACCGTATTCCATAGTAAGTTGGTTACCTTTAATCCTTGACTTATGACCATAATGAAACCCAGAATTGCTCTGATATGTAAGTCAGTGCATCAATAGGATTGCCAACAGGATCGTCAACGTCTGATGACGGATATGGCAAAACAAGAAGAAGTAAGTCAGTGCACCCATGTTACAGACCCAATTTTATGACAATTTTTTTGTGGTGGTCCTAAAACATGCTGCAGTCATTAAGCAAACCCCTAGACCATAATGGGCTTTTTTTCTTTTGCCAGGAACTGGAAGTAAATGCTGGAAGTAAATGTTCCTAAAATCACAAAAAATAGTCATTTGGCCACAGGATGCTGCCAACAGTTGTAAAGCCAGTCCGTTGCCAAGCACCCCAAATGCAGTCATGTGACGAGGAGGGTAGCTGTCAAAACTTTGAATCCGGGGTGTTTTGGGGAGGTCCATCACAACTTGGGATGGTTGTTAAGCAATCATTCATTAATTGAAGAGGACCTGCACAACATGGTCTTCCTGCTGGGAGCTACCGAGCCCCTAGCTAAGACTCTGCGAGGCTTGGAGAGCCCCCAATAATCAGAGAAAGACAAGTAGCAAGGGAAAGCTCTTTATAGGCTTAATTGAACTTCTGGGCATTCAGCCAAGAGCACTTCACACCTCGTAAACGTGCTTTTAAGCTAGATAAACCATCCACTCAGTGCTTGTGAGGGAGAGCCATTGAGAAAATCAGATAATATAGCCACTAGCCTCTGAGGGGATTAATTCCCATATAATAAGGATCACGTAACTCACCAGAAACTCCACTAAGACTCCAAGATCCCTCTCACAGTCACGGCTATTAAGCCTGGTTACACCCAGTCTTTTATTTAAGTATTAAATTTTTTTTTAGGTAATTAGAGCAAAGAAGCAACGTTGAGTTGGCCACACCCACCCAGTCACATGACCACCTAGATATGCCCACCCAATATGCCCACTTGATCACATGACCACAGAGCCACGCCCACCCCAGCCAGTCATTAGAGCAGAGAGCCCCTTGCTAAAAAAAATTGGAAGCCCACCCCTGGATAAAATGACCACTCCTTCGGGCTATGTTTACAACCTAACTTGAATCTGTGAACAAGGTATATGTGGTCACTAACTTCTTGATGCATATATTTAAACAAACCCTTGTGAAAGGTGTCATCCTGAGCTGAAATTTTTCTGGGGGAAAGAAGGCTCTCTGAGAAACCAGCTTACCCTGCCCACGTGGTTGAAGGGGCCTTCTGTAGACCCTGCCAATCAAGGAATTTCAGCTGATGAGGTCCAGGGGAAGAGGGTTTTCTGCTATGGCTCCTGCCCTCCAGAACAACTCCCCCCCATCAGATCTGTTCCCATTCTTTTGGCCTCCAAAATGCCTTGAAGACAAGGCGGTGCCAACTAGCCTGAGTTCCTAATGGGGATGTGGCCAATTGGAAATGGCTGATGGAGTGGAGAACACCCCACTTCTTCCCTGTGCTCACTTTGTTCCCTCCCTCTCCCTCCTGCTTAAGTTTAGTTTTATTTAAAATTTAAGACCTTTATTGTTTAATGTTTTATATTGCATTTTATTCAACATCTGTAAGCCAGCTAGAGTCTACTGACCTGCCTACCTTCCTTCCTTCATTCATTCCACCTTCCTTCCTTCCTTCCTTCCTTCCTTCCTTCCTTCCTTCCTTCCTTCTTCCTTCATTCATTTTCCACCTTTCTTCCTTCCTTCCTTCCTTCCTTCCTTCCTTCTTTCTTTCCTTTTCCTTCCTTCCACCTTTCTTTCTTTCCTTCCTTTCTTCCTTCTTTCCTTCCTTCCTTCCACCTTCCTTCTCCACCTTCCTTCCACCTTTCTTCTTTCTTTTCTTTCTTCCTTTCTTTCCTTCTTTCTTCTTTCTTTCTTTCTTTCTTTCTTTCTTCTCTTCCTTTCTTTCTTTCTTTCTTTCTTTCTTTCTTTCTTTCTTTCTTCCTTCCTTCCTTCCTTCCTTCCTTCCTTCCTTCCTTCCTTCCTTCCTTCCTTCTTCCCATAATGAAGCAATTCTGAGTGATTAATATATTTCTCAGAGTCTAAATGAAGGCTTCACAATGTATCTGGATCGACAAATCAATTTCTTTCAAGTTTGGGAACTTTATAATAAAGCTGTGACTTCTATATGGCTTTTCAAGTCTTGTAGAGTCACTTACGGATTTACTTTATTGTATATGGTAGATTATGTCTTGTTCAAAGTTCTCTGCAATGGGTGTTCATGTAGGTGAGAGTCTGTTATCAACTCATCCAGTTAGTACCACATTTCATTTGATCCAGAAATTTGTAATGTACTTAAATTATATTACTGTTTGAATATAATTTGGCCTATAAACCAATAATGGGAATGACCTTAAAAAGCTGTTTTGGTAACCTTTGTATGCTTATTGCTGACAAGGTTGCTTGTGTTTTGAAGCCAAGGTCTCTGAGTCTCTTTCCTTTAGTCATACTTCGTGTTTTTCCTTTGTTATTTGTCTATTGTTCAGTTTCGGCCACCTGGCCTTGCTAATCTGTTTTTCTTCTGAGCTGCAGTATCTGAGCTGTTGTAGGTTTATCACGATATTCAGTTTAAAATTCTTTATTCCTGTTTGGCTTGGAAATTTCAATCACACACTAGGACGAGAAAATAGGAAGTCTGTACTTCCATTGTGCTGAAAATGCGTTTATACCTTCTGTGTATTGTTTATTCACCAGTGGGGGCCATGAAGAGTCATGCATTATCATATTAAGGCATGTGTATCCTTTCTCATATTATGTTAGCCACCATCCTTTCTTCCTTAGCAGGCAAGATGTGGAAATGGATTTAAGGTGATTTACATTGTTTTGTGTTCATCACTTTAAATATTGCAGAGAATTCTGGATAAGCAACTTTGCAGTTTGTTTTCTTAAGTGCCACTGAATAAAAACAACTGCTGGTTGTAATTTTTTTTTTTTTAAATTTAAACTTTATCCACTGTTCAAAAACAAATCCAACCCAAACAACCACAACTTGGAAAGATGGTGTGTGTGTGCTGAAAAATGAAGAGTGGGCATGGTTTAGTAAAATGACACTCCTTTCAATATAGCTGAGATTAAAGGTGAATTTACAGCTTTAGCACTGAGCTTGTGTCCCTTTCTTTGTTCAACATCCAGTTGGATGAAGTTTCAAGAGAGGTTTGAAGCCACTATTGTAAGGTGTTTTGATGAATGATTGGAGGAACTAAATAATTTTAGTCCAACACAGAGAAGTACTAGAGGTGATAGGATAGCAATCTTCCAGTACTTGAAGGGCTGTCACAGAGAAGAAGGGGTCGTCCAAAGCACCCAAAGGTGAGACAAGAAGTAATGGGTGGAAGATAGTTAAAGAGAGATCCAACTTAGAACTAAGGAAAAATTCCTGATAGTAGGAACAATTAACCAGTGGAACAGCTTGCCTCCAGAGGTTATAGATGCCCATCACTGGAGGTTTTCAAGAAGAGACTGGACAACCATTTGCCCAGAATGGTGTAGGTTCTCCTGCTTAAGCAGGGAGTTGGATTAGAAGATCTCCAAGTTCTGTTCCAACTCTATTAGTCTGTAATAATATATGTTCTTAATGTATTGCCTGATTATGAATTGGGAATTTTTACCATTCATTACCATCTCATAAAGCAAGAACAGTAATAGTTGCTCTAGTAATGGACAATTTGATCTCATTGGAGTAGCTTCAAAACTATTTCCCAGGGGATGAGACTAAATAAGGAAAATAAGAGTAAACCTTGATGGCTCCATGTACTTTTGAAACAATTTTTCCCCTAATATTGGCTATTTAATATATGTTTGGTCTAAAAAGTTAGATTATTTCAATACAGACCTCAAATAAGGGAGTTAGCATCTGAATGAGAAGACATCTACAATCCTAGCACTAATAGGGACATTTGAGACATGAATCTGAAATTAAGACGCGGACTGTAACACCCCCTGTTCTAGATTAAAGCAAAGAGGATTTTTTTTTTTTTTGCATTTCCCCAAAAAGGGAGAAATAACTTTATTTTAAATGGGTGCTTAAAGAACAGGCGTTTTGAATTTCTTGGAATTGCTGAGAGCAAAGATGTCTTTGAGTTGAAGTTTATGGAATCAAGTTTCGACAGCAATCTGTTTTTGCTGATTGCTATGATTTAATATGGAATCTTGCTACATTTCTGGTGGGATTAACCAAATGTTTGTCAGATTCAGCAACCTTGTGAGGTCATACTAGGATATCAGATATCATATTATAGATATCAGAGGTTCTGTACAGTTGGTGTTTTTCTTATTATGTTGTTCTAAGCCAACTACTTCATTTTGTATGTCCCAAGGTTGCATTTATTTGTCTGTTTTTCCTTTCATATTCAGGATACTCAGAACATTTTCAGGACTCTTTTGAGGGGTCTTCTTGGAACCTCGGAGGGATTTCTCTTGCACTTTATTCTGCCTTGTTCTCATACTCAGGTTGGGACACTCTGAATTTTGTAACTGAAGAAATAAAAAACCCAGAAAGGTAAGAGCTTCTTGGGGCTTTTATTTTTAACAACAAATTAAAAACCCTCAGAAAGTTTAAAGACTCTCGCCTAGTTTTCAACTGACAAAGGAGTTTGATCCCATAAATGAAGGAAACAGTTTGCATTAATATCAGTATCTTTGAATCCTGCAAAAATAAGAGGAAAAGGACTCTAAAAATATACATGGAAGAATGGATGGAAAGCACAGAAGGAGTGCCAACCATTGTCAGGATCTTCTCATTTTTTTCTGAATAAAAGCAGGACTGTGGCATTGTGAAGGCTTGAAAGCACCAAATCCCTTGCTAGTTAGCACAATCTTGATGGTTTGGACATAGATGAAGGAAACTGTTTTAGGGCTGGACCAGAGCACTCCAAACTTCCAGTCAAATAGGAATAAAGCATGGGGAAGCACTGGGCTGAACCAATGTAGTCTGGAGGAGAAATTGGAATGTGCTAAAATTCTCAGAAGAGTTCCATTTCCTAAACAATGGGGTCTGAACCTCCCTTGTAGACTTCAGTTTGGGTTTCATACTTTAGAACCGTAGAATCATGGACTTGAAAGGGGCGTTTAGAGGCTATCTAATCAACTCAGAGCGGGATCTATTAGAACATTACTGACAGTTGACCATCCATCCTGTTGAAGATGTCTAGGGAAGGAAAGTTCACCACTGCATGTGTCACCCTGTCCAAGAAGGAGAACTTATACAATCTCAGACAAGTGGCTGGCCTCCCAGTGATGGAGCACCCATGTTTTCTGGTGGCCAGCTGTTCCACTGGTAAATTGTCCTCACTGCTAGGAAGTTTCTCCTTAATTCCAGGTTGCTTCTCTCCTTGATTGGTTTCCAACCAGTGTTTCTTGTCCTGCCTTCGGGTGCTTTGGAGAATAATTTGACCCCTCTCTTCTTTGTGGCAGCCCCTCAAATACTGAAATACTGCTATCATGTCGCCCCTAATTCTTCTTTTCTTTAGACTAGCCGGACCCAAATCCTGCAGCCATTCTTCATATGCTTTAGTCTCCAGGCCTTCAATCATCTTAGTTTGGTCTTCTCTGAACTTTTTCCAAAGTCTCAACATCTTTTTTGTAGTAAGGGGACCAAAATTAGTTGCAATATTCAGATCATTGAAGCATTCTCATCAGAGGTGGGTATTCAGCAGGTTCTGACCAGTTCTGGAGAACCAGTAGCAGACATTTTGAGTAGTTCGGAGAACCAGCCAATCCCACCTCTGACTGGCCCCGTCCCCATCTATTCTTTGCCTCCCAAATCCCAGCTGGGTCTTCTTTGATTGCCCTGCACAGGAGAATGGAGCTGGAAAGCAGATTAGTGGGGTGGGGAGGGAATGGGGATTTTGCAGTATCCTTCCCCTGCCACGCCCACCAAGCCACGCTCAGAGAACCAGTAGTAAAAAAAACCCTTTGAATCCCACCACTGATTCTCATAAGGCTTGGTCTCCAGACCCTTCACCGTCTTCCTAGTCTCCTCTCAACTTGCTCTAATTTATTGTGGTCTTTTTTGAATTCACGTATCCCTAATACCACGTTTAGATTTGACGTTATGTATTTCAGCCTTCCATGTCTGAAATGCTGCTCCATAGAAACATATCATGTTTTGGAGGGAGACGTTTTAATCTAATTTTTTGTTGTTGTTGATATATTGACTTTTGAAGGGGGTCCTTAGTGCTCCCTGAGCATGGTTATTTTCTTGCAAACATTTCATTACCCAAACTGGGTAACACCATCAGTGCTTCTAGCTTCTAGCACGGATGACGTTACCTAGTTGGGTAATGTAACATCTGCAAGAAAACCAGCCAGCCTCAGAGAGGTTGGACTTTTCAACCCCGTGAAATAGTCTCCTTTTTCGCAATGTTGACTTTTCATATGTGGTGACTGGGAAGGAATACAGACTGTGACTTCCCGATTTGATCCCCCCATCATGTGAATCTCTGCTGTGCTATAATCAGTACACATTTACAACCTCTGGAACAGATGGGGTGCCAGGATAATGTAAATAAAGCACTTTTTGAAAAACCTAATGTGCTTTAATGCCTTTCTTAAACTTTCACATGGTTCTAAAAACACTGCAAATATGAACAGACGTTATTCCAGGTTTCAAGCAGCGGTTTGTCAGAGAGGAGGGGGAAAAGGGTTCCTAGCGATTCATACTGAAGTGTTTTCTTTCTGTTTTATTTGACCAGGAATTTGCCTCTTGCTATTGCTATTTCTATGCCGATTGTGACAATTATCTACATCTTGACCAATATAGCTTACTATACAGTGCTGGATATTAATGCTATACTTTCTAGCGATGCCGTTGCAGTGGTAAGTCTGGCTGTACGATTTTATTTTATTTATTTTGTTAGATTCGGCTCTTGAGTCTCATCTTCCGCCTGAACAATTTGATATTGGAATTATGGTTGCAATGACCTCATTTCTATTTTTTTTCCCCCCAGTTGTTAATAGCTCGATAGCTGTTTAACTTTTCCGCTTGAAAGAAAAGGGAAGGCCAAGTTATGCCTTTTATCCCCGAGTGATTTGGCAGTCATTCAAGTTTAGAAATATTGTTGGAGCTTCCTATACCTGGTGACTAATCGGTGAAATTGCATTTCCTCTGGATTTGATGTTAATCAGGAGACTGAGTTGAAATTTGTACTAAACTAAGTGAAGATTTATTGGATTAAATCCTCAGCTACCCTTAGCTGTGATTTTGACTGAAAGCCCTTTTAATTTCCAAAGGAGAAAAATGCAATTAATGTAACTTGGATGTTATCCTCTCCACAGGTGATTCTGCCTGAGAGGCTGGTGAACTGGGCCTACTTTCCTAACACTTCAGGGTAGCTTAGTGATCCGAGGACCTAAACATGTGACTAAAATTGCAGTGAAATGAGGAGTATTTCTGCTTTTAGCAGGTTGGAAGTGATATCTGTGGGTTCGGTGCGGAGAGGCCCCTCAGAGAGAGCAAAAATGAACATTTCACATTTCATTTTAGGCTCATAGAGCTAGAAGGGACCCCAGAGGGCTTCTAGCCTGACCCCGATTGAGCACAAAGTAAAGCAGTACAGAAAAATAATGCTGAGCAATTACAGATAGTCTTCACTTCACCGGTTGCTTAGCAACCATTTAAAGTGATGTTGACCACCCAAAAGGGGGTATGATGCAATTTTGAAATTCTGATGGGTGCATGCATAACACAAACACCCATACACAAAGATATATGATTGCATTTTGGCTGCTTGGCAACTGGGTGACTTTTACAGTCACTTAAGGACTGCAATTATTTATAACAATTCCGGGCTGAATTACCCTTGTAAATCAAGAACTACCTGTAAAACAAGGGTACTTCTCCATTCAGTCACACACATTTGTTAAAATTGGAGACAATTTAAGTGAAGTTTAGTGAGAATCTTTAGAAGAAGCTATACGTGTCATTTTCTATTTTAGTTGCATCATTTTTCACACTCATACAGATTACAGAGTTGGAAAGGACCTTGTAGGTCATCTAGTCCACCCCACCCCACACCTAAGCAAAAGACCCTACACAATTTCTGACATACAGGCCATTCATTCCACCAATGGACTATCATTTTCCTGTTCTTATTTTAACTTCTGAATTCCTTCCGTTTTTAAGGATAAAACTCTTTAGAGGCCAGCTTGTTTTTCTCTGTTCAAAGCCTGTAAATATTTTTTTTTTATGCACTATTAAATTACAAGCTGAAACTGGAAATGAGATGAGCAAGATTTCACTTGCTTGCGTTGTGTTTATTTGGTTGAGAAACCTTGGCCAAGCTTAGAGCAGAAACAAATAAGCCAAACAATTTAAGTGTATAAGTTACAATCTGATAAACAAGCAATTGCTTTGCTTAATCATGTAACTTTGCTTCACTGGGCAAGTCTGTTAGTTGTGATATATTAATGCATTTGTGGTTCTGCAATAATGGTTCTGTTTAATCTGTTTCTTAATGTTGCAGCTTCCTCTGAGCTACACTTTTAAATTCCAGTTGAGGTAGTAATATATTCAGACGTATTCATTTCTATTTTGAGTGTCCCATTTCTTCTTCTGGACAAGGGCAGAGACGCTTCAGTAACTGTCAAAAATTAGAATTTTTATATTACGGTATGAAATCCATCTCATGCAGAATAAAATCAGTCAACTTGACAATGCTCAAAGGCATAGGGTGAACAAAAGTTGTCTGAAAATGATAGAGGTTACAACCCCTACTCAGACAAAAGACCCTCTAACTTTCCAGTCTCTTCCTAAAAAATCTCCAATGATGAAGCACCCACAACTTCTGAAGGCAACTCATTCCATCCGTTAATTGTTCTCACTGTCGGGACATTTTTGAGGAGTATTTCTGTCTTCGTGTTAAAGGGACGCAGTGGCTAAGACGCTGAGCTTGTCGATCAGAAAGGTCAACAGTTCGGTGGTTCGAATCCCTAGCGCCGCGTCACGGAGTGAGCTCCCATTCCTTGTCCCAGCTTCTGCCAACCTAGCAGTTCGAAAGCATGTTTAAAAAAATGCAAGTAGGCAAATAGGGAAGGTGGGAAGGTAACAGTGTTCTGTGCGCCTTCGGTGTTTAGTCATGTTGGCTACATGATGTCTTCGGACCGTGCTGGCTCTTTGGCTTTGTAGCAGAGATGAGCACCGCCCTCTAGAGCCGGAAACGACTAGCACGTATGTGCGAGGGGAACCTTTACCTTTACCTCTGCCTTCGTGTTAGCCAAGTTGGAAGTAGTATGAAGAATCATAGGACTGTAAGGGACCTTGAAAGTCTTCTAGCCCAAACCTTTGCTCAAGGCATGAACCTTAGATCATCCCAGTCACATGATTATCCAATCTTTTCTTGAAAACCTCCACCAATGGAGCATCCACAGCTTGAGGCATGCTATTCCACAAGTTAATTGTTCTCATTGTCAGGAAATCCCTCCTTATTTCCAGGTTGGCTTTCTCTTTGATGTCCTTCGATCCACTACTTCTTATCCTGCCCTCAGTTGCCTTGGAGATCAAATTGACCCCTTCTTTTCTGGGCCGGCCCTTCGAATACTGGCAGATCACCAACATGTGACGCCTTAGTCCTTCTCTTCGTTAGGCTGGGCAATTCCCAGTTGCTGCAATTGTTCATCCTACAGTCACCACCGTGAAAATGTGAATAGCAATAGCACTTAGACTTATATGCCACTTCGCAGTGTTTTAACAGGCGTCTCTAAGCAGTTTACAAAGCCAGCCTCTTGCCCCCAACGATCTGGGTCCTCATTTTACCCACCTCCAAAGGACGGAAGGCTGAGTCAACCTTGAGCCAGTCAGGATCGAACTCTTGGCAATGAGCAGTGAGTTAGCTTGCAATGCTGCATTCTAACTACTGCGCCACCATGGCAATAGAATAGAATAGAATTTAGACTTGTATACCGCTTCACAATGCTTTTTAGCTCTCTCTAAGCAGTTTTGCAAAGTCAGCTTATTGATCCCAATAATCTGCGTCCTCAGTTTACCCACCTCAGAAGGATGGAAAGCTGAGTCAACCTTGAGCCTGGTGAGATTCGAACTGCCAAATTGCAGGCGGGCAGCCAGTAGCCTGCAGTACCGCACGCTAATCGCAGATCCTACCAATATGGAGACCCATCTGTCTTACTACCAATGGATAGGCCTGTGATTAGCACCAACGTTTTATTTATCGCACCTAGCAATTCTTCATCGGTTATCAGTGATTCATCTATCTGCAGGGGGGAAAAATAAAGACTGTGTGGGTGGAACATCTGTGAGAGAGATGGCCAGGTGCTGATTATGAGCTCAGAAAGGTTTAGATCATGGATTGATAGCATGAATCTCCACCCTGTGGCCACTCCTAATCCTGAACTTTGTTCAGTGAATGTAATGCCTTACATTATCTCCTGTTGTGAAAAAGCAGCTTTATTCGCCGTTGTTCTTTGCCGGGTTTGTTGGTGTACTAAAGTTACCGTTGGTCCCATTTATCATTTGTGCTCTATTCTGTTTTAAAGAGTGAGCAGGTTTAAGCAAGGGAAGGCAATTCACTTTGGCAATCTTCCCCATACTGCAAGGCATCTGCACTTTTTCAGCCTCTCCCCCCCACCCCCGCCCCTTGTTGATAACTGCCAGCTAAATTAAGTGAAATTAATCATTCTGCAAGGGTTGAAAAATTTGAAGAGTGGTTGAACATGAGCCCCTTAGCATTCTTTCTTGACGTACCTACTTTGTCACGTGGCAATAATCAGATTTATGTTTGCAATTGTCTTTTTTTTTTTAAATTTTGGCATACCTTCTTTCTTAGAGTTTTGCCCAGTGAACCCCAAATCCTACTCTCAAATGCCTAAGTGAAAATCCCTAAGTGAAAATACTTGGTAGTTCTCATTCTGGGGTGTTCCTGAGATTGCAGAAAACCAAGTTCTTGGGAACTATTTATGGCAGGAAAGTGGTTTGTGGTAGTTTGCTAGTTGTTGCATTATGGATAAGGTGTGTACGTTGGATGGCAGTCACATATATTTGCGTAAATTGGGATTTAAAGTCCGTTAGGTCTAGGGGTGACAGGAAAAAACCCAGATCTCTGGATGTAAATACCAAATGCTGCTACTGTGGCAAATACATGCATTGGTGAAAGACTGGGAACAGTCTACTTTTCAGCTGATCATAATGTGAAAAACCTTCAAGATATGTCTCTAATAGGGTTAAGAAAGATAGAACAAAATAAAAAAGTAGATTAGGAAAGCATAAACAATTAAATATCTGCCTGCCTGCTGTTCCCTCCCTCCTTCTCTCTCTTTCTCTCTCTCTCAATACCACTCATGTATCATCACAAAACCTCCAGAATTGTAAAGCCTATAAATTGAAATTTGGCACGTATGTTCCTCTTGGCTTCTAGGTGCTCACTAAGAAAGGATTTTTCGAATCACCATCAGAGCATTAGTATTTCCTATATTATTATTAACACGCTCTGATGCTAAGGAGTTCTACTCCCCTTCTCCACCTGAAAAGAAGTCCAAATACAAAACACTAGCAGAGGAGAGGAGTTTCAGTTTCAGTTTTAGTTTTAGTTTCACAGCACCAAGCAGCTTTTGTACAGAACAGTTGAGCTAAGCCACGCCCAGGCTCTTCGCTGTGTCCTTCTTGCTCACACAGCAAATACTGTTTCAGTTTCCAAACAGCCTCAATTCTCTCACACACTGACAGGACACTAGCCAGATGAATACCGATGGATGCTGGTAGGCAGATTCGCCCCCCCCCCTTTATTTTCCTCCCCCAAAACTAAGCCCGACCACATAATTTCGTAGTGAAGCACGGGTAACGTTTCGACGAGGTGCTTTCGGCTTCGTGCTTGTACTTCGAGGCTGTTTGGAAGCACAGACAAGAAAAGCACTACAGATTTGTTTACTTGCTGAGACTGGCTGTGAACTTCCTGAACTTTTAACATTTTGAAATCACCGTTCCAGTGCATTTTAAATGCATTCTAATTTTTCCTTCCTTTTCTCTTCTATCACGTTAGACATTTGCTGACCAAGTATTTGGGATTTTCAGCTGGACCAT
This sequence comes from Pseudonaja textilis, assembly GCF_049901715.1. Lineage (NCBI taxonomy): Eukaryota > Metazoa > Chordata > Lepidosauria > Squamata > Elapidae > Pseudonaja > Pseudonaja textilis. The sequence continues at coordinate 5,956,774 of NC_142000.1, forward strand.
TCCAATAGCTGTCGCCTTGTCCTGTTTTGGGGGACTGAATGCCTCTATTTTAGCCTCATCCAGGTAAAAGAACAATTTAATTTTGCTTTATCGTACTTGCTGTGTACCTCTAACCACAAGAATATTCTACATCTAAGCTTATTGAAGATATGATTTGGTTTAAAATTTGATTTCTGTTTATATGAAAACATCATTTCTGTTTATATGAAAGAGGAAATAAGATTAAGATAAGATAAGTTACAAGATAACCTTTATTGTCACTTTTTTTCTGTAAACATACTGGCACACATTTTTTAAATAAATGAAATTCTGGTGCCTGCTCTCAAAAGAAAATATATAGTATGCACATACATGCATATGCAGATACACACACATGTATATACATATATGTATATTAATCACAATCCATTTTGAATACGTAGCAGGGGGAAAAAAAACAGTTTTGAGAGTTAACAAGTACTCTCTAAGTTGCCCCCAACAATCTGGGTCCTCATTTTATCCACCTTGGAAGGATAGAAGACTGACTCAACTTTGAACTGGTGAAAATCAAACTGTCTAACCGCTGGCAGCCAGAAGTCAGCAGAAGTAGCCTGCATTGCCACATTCTAACCACTGCACCACTACAGCTCCTGAATGTCCAATAATCTTTTCTGCTGTCCTCACCACTCTCTGCACAGCCTTCCTGCCTGAAATAGTAATTCTTCCAAACCTCATGGTGACATATGACAGGATGCTTTCAATCATATCATTTGCATTTGTTTATTTATTTACTTAGTTTATATCCCATTCTCGGTAATTCTGATTCTGAACATCTGAGATACCAGATATGTAACCAGGGTCAAAACCATAAGAATTAGCAATAAAATAAGCAAAGAAACAAACAAATGGTTTTAATTATCTCCTCCTGCAGTGGGATTGCCCTCTTAATCCCATTGCAGAAGGAGATAATTGAAACCAAAATAATCCCTAAAGCCTGCTGGAATTGCCTATTGTTTCTCTCTATAAAATGCCTCTTGTGCTGAGAACCACAAAGTGTTTTGGGGCACAACCCGTGTTTTGTATTTATTCCATATTCTCAATATCATTTCCCTCACTTTCAGTTCGTCCCCTTCCCCATCCTGCCATCACCCATCTTAAATCCGTTGTTTCAAATAAGGATAGCTAGGGAATTCTGGGAGTTGAAGTCTACGCATCTTTTAAGCTGCCAAGGTTGAGAAGCAGTGATCTAAATGGAGTTTTCTGACTGTTGTTACAGATAATTTTCACTTCATTTAATAGAAACCATGGAGAGGGAGGTTGTGAACTGTTCTTCGATTTATACTGCATAGGATATTAAGCATGCTGTCTCTTTCATTTAGGCTGTTCTTTGTAGGATCCCGGGAAGGCCATCTGCCTGACCTCTTATCCATGATCCATATTGGAAGGTTTACACCGGTCCCAGCTCTTCTCTTCAACGTAAGCCAATTTACTCTGATTGTTCAGGTAGAGCTCTTGCTTCACAATCAGGAGGCTATGAGTTCGATCCTAGGCAGCGGCAGATATTTCTCAGTGCAATGAGTTATTGTCTGCTGTGAACTCCACTTAGGCTTCAGGAAGGGCATCCGGCCAATAAATGCTGATGCTCTGTTCGATCACACCGACTCCATTCCCAGTGCAAGAGATTGCCAAGTTGTTAAAAGAATACAAATTTCAGTCCGTTATGCTCATCCTGCACTACAGATCTATGGACTGAGAAGACAAATAGACTTTTTGATCCCAGAAAACTGCTAAAGCTCATTTTCTCTGCGGTCATCATACCTCTTTAATGTGTATAATGGACAGAGGTGATGGGGATTTTCTAAACCTTGGGAGAGCATTGCAGAGGCCATTGCAAAATTTGGCAAACTAACCAGTGGTGGGATTCAATTTTTTTTACTACCGGTTCTGTGGGCGTGGCAGGGGAAGCATTCTTCAAAATACCCATTCCTTCCCCACCCCACTAACCTGCTTTCCAGCTCCGTTCTCCTGTGCAGGGCAACCAAAGGAGACCCAGCGGATCAGCTGGGACTCGATGGGAGGCAGAGAAGAGATGGGGGTGATGGGGCCAGACAGAGGTGGGATTTGACGCTTCTCTGAACTACTCAAATTTTTCGCTACCGGTTCTATAGAACTGGTCAGAACTGGCTGAACACCACCTCTGAACCTAACCCTTCTGAAACATGACGGGGAGGTCAGATTCTGGATTCCAATTCCCATTGGCCTTTAAGCCTTTTTGGGGTGGGGGAAGGGTGAGAAATCTCAGAAAATATCCAGCAAAGGTGAGGAATAGTGAGGGCGGGATAAAATTGTATTCCAGCTCTGGCTTTCTGCCTTGCCTCAAAACACTAAAGAGGTTTAGAACCCTGGAAATAAAGGAATCTAAATTTGCTCCCATTTGCTTCCTGCTGCTATTTTCTCCGTTGCAGGTAGTCCTCGACTTGCAACAGTTCCTTTAGTGACCAAAGTTACAACAGCACCGGAAAAAAGTGAATTATAAACCTTTTACACACTGACGACCCTTGTAGCATCCCTATAATCATGTGATCAAAACTCAAATGCTTGGCAGTTGGTTCATACTTACGACCGTTGCTGTGTCTTAAGATCTCGCGATCCCCTTTTGCAACCTTTTGACGAGCAAAACCAACCGCAGTGATTCACTTAACCATTGTGGCAAGAAAGGGTGTGAAATGGGGCAGAAGCTCACTTAAAGCAAATGTCTCACTGAACCACCGAAATTTTGGGCTCAATTGTGGTCGTAAGTCGAGGACTACCTGCAGGAATGATGTTTTAGCCTCAAAGTGACCCTACTCGCCCAAAGAGTAAGTCGGTCAAAGTGTTGCTGCTTATATAGAATTCAGAAAATGCTGTGCTTGGAATTTTTCATGCCTTTCTCTTATCTTCTCTTAATAGTGTACTATGAGCCTCATCTACTTGACCGTCGAAGATGTCTTTCTGCTTATTAACTATTTCAGTTTCAGCTATTGGTTCTTTGTCGGGTTGTCCATTGCTGGGCAGCTCTACCTCCGCTGGAAACAACCAGATCGGCATCGGCCACTCAAGGTAGGAAACGAACATAAGATGAAACCCGTCGTTTATAGAAAAGCAATCACTGATATTTTTTTGCAAAGAGGTTAAGACTACAGTGGTACCTCAATAGGTAAAGGTAAAGGTTCCCCTCACACATATGTGCTCATCATTTTCGGTTGTAGGGCTCATCTCCGTTACAAAGCGGAAGAGCCAGCATTGTACGAAGACGTCTCTGTGGTCATGTGGTCAGCAGGACGAAACACCCTCAAAGGCGCACGGAACGCTGTTCTCTTCCCACCAAAGGGGTCCCTATTTTTCTACTTGCATTTTTTATATGCTTTAGAACTGCTAGGTTGGCAGAAGCTGGGCCAAGTAACGGGAGCTCACTCCATTATGTGGCGTTAGGGATTCGAACTGCCCACCTTTCTGATCGACAAGCTCAGCGTCTTAGCCACTGAGCCATCGCATCCCTCTAGGTACCTCGATACTCGTCATTAATTGGTTCTGGGAAATGCAACAAGTACCAAAACAATGAGTAAGAAACAAAGGGCCAGCAAACTACAAAGCAGCCAACACTGACAAGTTCTAGCTTGGGTGTTGAGTACCAAACAAACAATGAGTACCGGCACAAAATTTTCCACATTAAAATGCGCTGAGTTACCAAATTCAGTGATTTTCAAAGAGGAACACTATACTTCGTTGCATTGGTGGTGATCCTGGTGTTTTCTGTGGGCCTATTAGTAATTTCTGGATGGGTGAAAGGTTATTTCTGGAAACAGAACAGTTAGTCTTTGAGTTATAACCACAATTGTCATCAGAATTTCTATTCCTAAGCACAATCAGGCCTAATTTTATTACCTTTTTGGTGCATTGTTAAGGGGTTCACTGCAGTTGAGGTCAGATGGCCATGGAGATGCTATGATGGTTGTAAATGCAAGGACCAGTTGTAAATAACTTTTTTCAGTGTTGTTGTACTTTAAGGGGTTGCTATCCAAACGATTGTGAGTTGAGGACTACCTCTAATGACTATGGGAAAAATTGTACATTGGAACATGACTTCTTCCTCTTCCTCCTTATTCAGTACTGTATTTTCTGTTTTCCAGCTCAGCCTGTTTTTCCCAATCGTCTTCTGTATGTGCTCGATTTTTTTAGTGGTTGTGCCACTCTACAGTGACACCGTTAATTCTCTGATTGGCATTGGAATTGCACTCTCTGGCATTCCAGTCTACTTCATGGGGGTCTACTTGCCTGTATCCAAAAGGCCACCTTTGGTCAGCAAAGTCTTAGGTAAGGATTGTTTCCATAGAGCATAGAATAATTGGCTTGGAGGTCTTCTGTTTCAACCCCCTGCTGATTATCTTTTATTGAGGTCTTAGTCAACTGCACTGAATGATGGGATATTCCACATGCTACCCTTTCCATACCACTCCATGCCTTACAGCTGTTCACTCTTGTTTCAGTAGTAAATGTGAATAAGCTTTTTCCCGTCTTCTTAGGCAACTGTAACAAAAGAAAAACTCTGGAGAAGAGTAGATATGGGTTGGGTTTAAGAAAATTTACACTTATTCATAAAAGTCTTCAGTTCAAATTTGCCATTTATATCAGGTGCAGGCAGTCAGAGCCAGTCATGAACAGCTAATATAAGCAACTTTATTGCTTTCTACTTTTGTTACAAGAATCTTTCCCAGGCTACTGGGAATAACCAGATCCCTTCATAGAACTTGGGTGGGGGGATAGGGGTCAAGCTTATTATACTTATTTATTTATTTATCAAACATGTACAAGATAGCCGGTATTGGTATAAACATAAACATAAATAAATTGTTACTGTGTAACAATACCAAGCTAGTTCCTAGCTTGACCCTCTCATTCCAGCGTTAACTGGCAGTTTCCCAGATTTTAATCTGGCTAAAAAGATGGGATGCTCTGCATTTAAATTGTACTGCAAATGCTGAATTGGAAGTTTAGGCCTTGACTTTCAGCAAAAAGGAAAGTCCAAGACAAAGAGAAGTATGCAAGGAACAGTATGGTTGGGTCCATTTTTGTGCAGATAGAAACCTCATGTCCACTGTTAAATTTAGTCTCAGCAGAGGAAGGAATAATGTTCATCTCAGGAGAACTTGTGTTGATGGTAGATTAGAGAAACTGTCCTTTTTCGGAGCAGTTAATGTTTGGCTAGTGTAATATCTGCTCAACAGATAAGCAGGCATTGTTACTAAAGGAAACATTACAGCATCCACAATTTATGGAAAAATTAAACTGGATGATTAGATTTGCAGTGGATGCATAAAAACAGAAACATCCTCTGTTTTAAGACGTCCCAGGTCAATCTTGATTTAGCAAGCTACTCGATTTTGAAGTAATCGTTCATAATTACACAGTTCACTCTCAAATCTTCTCCTTCCCCAGGTGCTGTCACTCGATCCACTCAGTTAATTTGCTACTGTGTTCTGACGGAAATGGATGCTGTCGAAGAAAAAGAAGAAAACAAATCTAATTAAAGACTGAAAAATGGAGATCAACCAGCTGCTCGGATGAAGGTCTGCATGTGCCAGCGCAGTCCAGATCTTCTCTCTGGATTTGGAGATTCTATCCGGTTGACATAATTTGGTTGCCTTTTTGCTTGTTAGTTTTGTAAAAATGAGAAAACTCACCACCAGGATTCTCAGGCGTAAAATTCACCACGGTTTTTAATCCGATGTTTTTCAACGGCCAAATCAAAGGTCTTTAATGAAAGTGCCCGAAGATGAGTATGTGGACATGAGACAATTAGTGTGTCAAAGGAAATATCTTGTGCAACTTACTAGAATTGGAAAACTTCATCAGGTCTACCAAGCAATCAGTTGTTTAATCCTACACTGATGATTGTGACCAGCTATCCCACCCAGGTGATTGAATATGCTAGGGAGATTGTTTGCTTTCTGATCTTTAAAAGTAGTTTATCTCCATCCTTCATCCACAACACATATCCTCAAGACGTTCAGAAGCTACTGGTCATCTCTTCTCAACTTCAATTGCTTTGTTCAAAGTAGAGGTTTAGATGGAAGTGTATTTTGAGTAGGTCAAATTGGAATCAACTCAACACAGTAGGGTACTAAGCCTAGGGCCTTGAAGTCAACATTTGAGCATAATAAGCACAATTCTTCACTTGGCTTTCTCTCAACGTTGGGCATTGGACACGGCAAATTCATGCTGCTTCAGCCCTCTGATTCTTTAAGGATTTTATACAGAACTGTTTTTGGTGTAATAGTTGGACTTGTCCTGAGGATCTTTCAAAACTTTTATTACTGAGTTCATAGGGTTAAAAATGCACCTTTTTAAGGCACTTTCTTTAATGCAAGTAGAAAAAAGTTTCTGTAAAGCGGTATAGGGAGAAACCGTGAAGCTATTTTCTGGGGCAAATAGTTTCTCAGTTGATTATGCTAGTTGTTAGTATAAACAAGGGAAAGCTTAAGAACAGGGATTCAGGCCCAATGTAATCTGACAGTCCACTTGGCTTTATCAATGTCTTGATTGTCCATTTATATCTTCTCACTGTGGGACCACATTTCCACCATTATCAGCTGCAAATCAATATTTTTTTTATTAGAAAAGGTTGCTTGGGCCTTATTAAGGAAAAGCACTCTCAATTCTAAATGCACATCTTGTCTACCCCCCAAGTAGACTATCTTTTCAAAAGTCTGTCATGTTATGGCTTTTTGTGGCTCTTGGTTGTTTCTAGAGGCACAGATCTTTCAAAGAGGCAAAATGTTAGAAACGTCCCTCCATTTCTTTGCTTCTTCTTTGTATACAATTTATTAAACTGATGGGTGCTAAAGAATAAAAATGTAAGTACTCTCACAATGGATTACATCTGAGAAGAGATTCCTTTATCAGTTGTGAGCTTTGCTCACTTTTAATCACCTAGTCTATGTGTATGTGTAAATTTCCAGAGCATAATTGTCAAAATCATTGGTACTGTGTTCTTAAGCCCATCATGTTATAAATGGAAAGTAGTTAGTTAAAAAAAATACAGAGCTATACATGTAATTATTCAGGTTTTTTTTAATTCAAACAAAAAACGGGATTTGCTTTCAGATTTGAATCCAGTTATAATCAAGTCTGACTATCTGTCTAGAAAGAGGTGTGCTATTTATTGTATTGGTGAATAACCCAGAAAGCAACAGTTTGAAGCTTTGTTTCTCAGTCTTTATGAAAACCAAACGATTTGAATCAACCATATTAGATCAAAACTGTCTTAAAAATGTACTACATCTTTTTATCGGTGCTTTTTAATTAGGTTTCAGTCTCATAGTGCAATAGAAATGTGGCCAATAAATGTTTTATTTAGTTTAACAGGATGGCGTTAAAATTTTAAACTATACCCTGGATTGTTTTTGTACTCCATTCTGCTGTTAAAATGCGTTTTGTTTTATAGGAGGACTGAACTGTTTATCTCCTGATCCGATCAGTTAGTTGCCACAACAGCAAATTTTGTAGTTCCTGTATGTACAAGAACTGTAAAGGGGGGAAATTAAAATTCCACCATGTGGAAATTAAAAAAAAATGAGAACATGAGTCAGTTTGTGAAGGAAAACTTGTTTTATGAATGCTAACTATTTTCTGTATGAGACTCTGACCTTATTTGGCAGCTAAGCCAGACACTCCATTTAAGCAGTCTTGCAAGAAAATTGCACAGATGTAACCAGGTCACCCAAGGTAAACTCGAAAGAGAGTAGAGTATCTCTACCGCTTTGCCTGCAGCCAAGAATTGCAAAGAATGCAAATAGCATTCTATTGCAGATATTGTAAAGTTTGGACCCAGAATGCTAAACCATCATTTTCAGTTTCCAGGGGCTGGCACAGGTCAGCTTCTCTAGTTTGCTTCGGTCAAAATGCCAGTTAAACTGTTGAAGCAAAGATGGTAAATTATAGCTAATCCTTGGGTTACAAGGTGATGCGATTGCTTAGCAAACCGACAACAATCTCAGCAGACCCAGTTCTGATTCTTTAAGACGTGGGTTAAGTGAGAAATGGCAAGAGTTAAGGAGCATAGGAATGCCTATGGGGGAATGGGGTAGGCCCTAAGTCCAGATCATTAGAATTAGGTAAACAACAATCCAATGAAGGAACTACCGAGATCACACCCACCCACACCGACAGGGCAATGAGAGCAAACCCCACTTCCTACTAGCATTGATGATGTTACCTAGTTGGGTAATGAAAGGTCTGCAAGAAAATAACCAAGTTCAGGGAATAACCAAAGATCCCACAACTAGGTTCTGCAAATCAAAGAGATGGACATAATCACTATACTAGGCTTGATAGTTTATATTTAAAAAAATCCTTATGTAATTGAAGATACTTATTTTGTTGGCACTGTCATTTTCTGTATAAAGAAGCAAAAGCTACGGTTTTCCATTTCTCCACATCTAGTACAAAGGGATGGACTAGAGATGTTTATCTATAAACTACAAGCACTTCACTCGGAACTAATCAGCTAATTTGATAAACTCAAAGAACATAGAATAATAGGGTTGGAGGGGACCTTGGAGGTCTTCTAGTCCAACCCCCTTCCTCAAGCAGGAAACACTATACCATTCCAGACAAATGCTTGTCTAGTTTCTTCTTGAAAACCTCCGATGATGGAGCACTGCAATGAACACCTAAGGAATACAAGAAAGCATCAGCTAAATAATAATGGCTAGTAAAAAAAAATATTTTCCTTCACAGAACTTCCACAGGGAAAACAAGGTCAGGCAAACTTCAAATTCTGTATATTTTAACTACTATATTTGTAAACTATGCAAAGAAAAACAAGTGAGAATTATCATATATCACTAACTCCTAAAGGGATATGTCAAGGCAGATATCTTAATGAAGAAATGCTACAAAAAAAGGGATGTTTTTAATATGTAAAGTTTATCAACTATATATATATGGGGCAACTAGGAATATTAAAGTGCAGAAATTTCCAATCTGAATGATCATTTTCAAGTACAGACCTATCTACAGACAGTGATCCCACAATGCTTGCAAAAGAACAAACTATTTGCTTCAATAGGTTAACAACAAAAGGAGTTGTAAGGCATCCCAAAATGGCCAAATCTATCTTGTCAATTTCAGGCTTTCCTTGCACAACGCCATGGTTGAGATCCAAAAATTGCAAACGTCACTTGGATCAAGGCAATCTGTTTTCTCTTGATTTGAAGATGCTCTGGTCAAAAAACAGCATGACACATGAGGGTTGTGGTGCCACGATTTGCTAAGGGCACATCACACACCGGGGGTGGGGTGGGGGGGCAGGGGGAGGAGCAATCTCAGGAATACAAAAGATTCTGCAAGCTACTCGGAATCCAGTTCCTTGACTCCATCATATTCAAACTCCTGCAGGACTTCAGATTCATACTTCTCCCATGATCGCCTGATATATCCACAATCTTCATCACTGGTGTCCCCACTGTTTTTTTCTGATTCTGGAAGAAAAACGAAAACCAAATTGATGGCAAGCAGGAGTGATTTTGGAAGTCTTTTTTTTTTCCTGGTTATTGACATTTTTTAACACATTAATCTCAAATTCTTCCTTCTACTTGTCCAAAACAACTTAAAGTTTATTACTGTTTCATTAATTTTAATAATCTCTTTTACCTTCCCATATAATGAGAGACTGGTGGCAGAAACTAAAACTGGGAAAGGACAAATAAAGTGCAAATACCTTGTGCCCTTAACAGATTTCATTGGATTGATTCAAGTTTTTCCTACTTTGAGTGGTGTGGTGGCCTAGAAGTGGAGCTCTCGCCTCACAGTCGGGAGGATCCTAGGTAGAGGCAGGTATTTCTCTCTCTCTGGGCACACTGAGAATCTTATCTGCTGAAAGAAACTCTGCACTGGTGACAGGAAGGGCATCTGGCCAGTAAACACTCAGATCCATTCGGTTGCCCAGACTCCATCCTCCCAAGGAATTATGGGAACCTTAAAAGAGGATGATGATAATTCAAGTTTTTCCTACTGACTGTTCCCTAGGTAAACACCACTGAGGTAAAACTGGGCCATACATTATCACTTCCGGTGTATTACAAAGGAGCTTCCCGCATTCAAATTTCCTTGCTGGAAGCTGGAGATCACGTGACCGGGATGCTGCAACCTTTGTTGGTTGGCAAGCACACGAATTTTGATAACATGACTGGAGAAGATGCAGTAGTTTTAAGAGTGAGGAGGACTGGTTTTAAGTAATTTTTTTCAGTGCAGTTGTAACTTTGAATTGTCACTAAACAGAACCATTTGTTAGTCAAGGACTACCTGTGTACAAATATGATTATCAACAAATACCACCTTCATCTTCATCTAGAAATTCATCTTCATCTGGATAGTCATTACGCCAGTTGTTCTCATTATTCTCATCATCTTCGTCTTCATAGGTTTCTTCAGGGAGGTGCTCCTCATCCATCTGCATGTCAACACATAATATCACTGTCAGGGAGGAAAAATGTGCTACAAGCACGTAACATGGGTCAGTCTGACCGAATGAATCTTGAAGGTAGAGGTGTAAAAGTGAGAAAAACATGCAATTGAAGCTTTTAAGGCAATGAGATACAGTTACCGCTTGTATTTTATTAGTTGAATCACTTCTAATTTACAAATTACAGTACGTTTTACAAAGAGGAAAGAAACAAGCCTTGCTAAATTTTATATTTCCTTAGAAGATGCTATTTTTGATTTACTTACCAAGTCAAAGTCTTGGGTGTAAGGTTGTACAGAGAGAATGTTCTCGATCCACCCAGGAGTAGCTGTTTCCGTACAGTAAATATCATAGACGTATTCATCTTTATTTAAGCAATCCTCTGCTTCTTTACCATTGTCAGTTATGGTTAAACGTTCACGAATCATCTCTACAGAATTGCAGAGAATCACATCTGGATCTGATTTCTGTTAAGATTTACATTTTTTTTTAGCCAATAGACAACTTAAAAAACAGAAAGTGAGAGCTTACTTATTAGAATGTTATACTGCCTTTATTTTTGGTCAATTCACAATGGCATGCATACATACCTTAACCAATATCTCATCCTGTTAACTCCCTCTCCCTTTCCTCTTCCATCCATCCATCTATTCATCCATTTATACACACACATACAGAGTATATGGAATCAGATATACAACATCAACCCTGTTAAGGTTTCTAAACTTAAATCCTTTCCTCCAAATTAGCCTTTTCATACTTAATTGAAGAAAAAAGTTGGACTTTAAGTGTTTAATGTTTAAAGTACACTATTTCTTGACTTAAGACTAAGTTGGAAAAAGGCAACTTATTAAAAATAAACTATTTGTTTCTTTCCCTATCTCTGAGCAAATATTTAATGGAACACTGTTTAATTGGGCAACACAGTATCTTTCTTCCATAGTTAAATGTTCTTGTGAATTCTCAAGAATTAACTCACTATGTTGTGTTAAGTGAAGCCAATTTTGATAAAAGGATCCAAGAGAACACAATATTTCATTTTTAATGTTAGATTCAGTGCCAATGTAGGTACGGTTTGTAATTCACAAAGAATTGGGGGGGGGACAGAGGACTTGTGGTACCAAAAGCTGCAATCCTTGTATTACTTGATCTTTTGATCTCATATTTATTATATTTTTGTCATCTCCAAATATGAACTTGCCAAGAAGGAACATTTTTATAAAATGTCTTCACTCTATTTGACTGCTATTATTTAGTTACGGATAAGGCTAGAAATACATAATTTTAAGGAACAACAATCAACTGTCCACTAACTACAGTATTTGATCTTTTAATAACACCAGAAGCTCGGTAAAATGTACTTTTAAAAAACAGAACTCAAAAATATTATTTTGAGTAACTGATCAATGAAAAGTTGCCATATCTTGTCCAAATTACCAGGCACCAGGCATTTTAAGGTCCCAATAAGTTTAAATACCAGGGTTCGTAGACGACATCTAATGTCACAATTGTAACAGCCTCTTTCTCCTTGTGGTCATTGTACCAACATAAATGAATCTACAGGCACTGTAGAATTTTAGCTGGGTTTTCCTTGTGTTGATGTTCCCTAGATAACGTGGAACTGTCTCTTGCTTGCTTTCCAAGTTGCTGAAGAGGCTATTGTGGCTGGAAGAGTGCCACACATCATAAAGGTGGCATAATGTCAAAAGGTATTTTAGCCCAGGGCTATCTGAAGTCAAAGGGCAGTAGACCGTTGCAACACAATGCCTGGTTCACACACTGCACTTTGCTCTGGGTTACTCTTGCTGTTTTTAGAACTTGCTTCTAAACCATAAAGTTTGACCTTGTTATGACTGGAAATGTGGACAACGTATGGCAACTTCTGTCGCTGATCAGTTACTGGAAATATTACCTCTGAGTTTTGTAATAGCTAGATTCGCAATGAAACCCAAACCAAACAAACCATATTATGCATTGATATTTATATAGTATCCACTCCCTTAACAGCTCAGGACAGCTATTTAAATGCAGTTCAAATAGAATTAAATGCAGTTCAAATAGAATACAATTAAAGCAACTCTTAAAATATTATTAATACATTAAATATTTTTAATTAATGGAATAAAAAGAAACCCCATAAGCAAACAGGAAGTAAAACAAAGTAATATAATGCATACATGCATGCATATATAAAACCATGGAATCCCTAACACAATTTTGTTATTTATAATTAATCTTATTGCTATCACAAAGATTTTACACAGAAGTTAGGGTTGAAGTAAAAAAAATAAATAAAGATGAGATCTGATTTAGTGATAGAAATAAAAGACAAAATAAAACAAAAAGTTTTAAAAAACCAAATATCGGTTTTTTCTTCCTTTTCTTCCCAACTGCTATTGAAATATTTTATATTACACTTTAAATTTCTGCAATTATTCTTCATTTCTGTTTAAATCATTTTTAATGTTTTGAAAAAAATATCATCTTCAAAATACAATTAAAATGTTGATGCGATGAAAACCATTAAAAGGAGTGTTGGAAGAATGTTTTGAGCCCTATCCTCCACCGTAATGAGGAAATTGGGTTCAACAGCAAATATTCCAGAATATGAGTCCTGCTATAAAAACAGGTGTAACCACATACGGTCCAATGCTTTTACAGTAGGACTCACAAACTCCTTAAACAATCTAAGATTATGAGACAGACTGTACAGGAGGTAAGAGGCCCTAGTGAAAAACATTATTAAAAACCTAAGATAGATTATGAGCCAGCTTGTCGTTGGGATCGTTGTTACTGTGTTTGCATCAGTGGCTCTTATAGCAATAGCAATTTAGATATATATATACCGCTTCACAGTGCTTTTACAGATCCCTTGAAGCGGTTTAGAGTCAGCATATTTTTCCCCCAACAATCTGGCTCCTCATTTTACTCACCTCGGAAGGATGGAAGGCTGAGCCAACCTTGAACCTGGTGAGATTTGAACTGCCAAATTCAAGGCAGCCAGCAGTCGGCAGAAGTAGCCTGTTATACTACATTCTAACCACTGCGCTACCATGACTCTTATCCCATTTTAATACAGGGTTCAGATGGTCCGTGACTTAGTACTAACCTGTAAATGGGAGGAAGGTGTATCGTTTTCCACACCCTCCTCCTGTATAATATCAAAGAACTGAAAGTCTCTACAGCAGCCTGAGGTGCTGCCATTTTTGTCTTTCTCAGACATAGAAGACTGTTTCTTTTCATCAGATTCTTTCTCATTTGCTCTGAGAGCAGCATTTTCTCCATCACTGAGATTTGGACGGAGGCTAGTGACCAGGCGGTAACGGCTTTCCTGCCTTTTGGCTTGCTTTGAAGAACGAAGATCCTGAATTATTCTTTGAGCGCTCCCTAGAGCAGGTCGCAGGATCCGGCCTCCTTTCTGTTGGGTAAAAGCTTCTTGTATGTATTTGTCAACAGGTTCAGCCTAAAAGACATTTTAAAGAAGTTCAGTTAGCACCCGGGATTAGAGCAGTGTTCCTCAATCTTGACAACTTTTAGGTGCGTGGACTTCAACTCCCAGAATTCCCTACTCGGCACAATGTCTATGGAGATTCTCAGTCCTCCAGGTCATGGCTGTCCCAAAGGTGCTTTTTCAAAAGGTAACTGGGTTTTCTATTTTTTTTTTCTTTGAAGACGTTTTGCTTCTCATCCAAGAAGCTTCTTCAGAGCTGAAGAAGCTTCTTGGATGAGAAGCGAAGTCTTCAAAGAAAAACCAGAAAGTCCATCTGCCTCTTGAAGGAGCACCTTTGGGACACTCAGCATAATATCTCCTCTCTCATCCCTTGGGGTTTTTCAATAGAAAAAGACATCTACTTAAGATAAAAAATATATTAAATATTGACACATAATTCTGGGATGTGCAAAATAAGTATATTTGGAATAGGGCAGGTGTCCTGGGGCAAGATCCCTGCTGGTTGTTGAGAACATTTTGAGTCTGAATGTTCTAATCTACAATATACTTGCTACACCCAACCTACTTTCTGTTTCTGCCCTAAAACAAAGCAGGATGTTTAAATACAGTCCAAGATGCTCTAATAACCTCCCCCCCACCAGGGGCAGGATGCAGGCCAATTCAGTCCAGCCTTGTGCAAAACCAATATAGAATAATAGGGTTAGAAGGGACCTTGGAGGTCTTCTAGTCCAACCCTCTGCACAAGCAGGAAAGTGTAACATTTCAGACAAATGGTTGTCTAATCTCTCTCTATAAACATCCAGCGATGGAGCACCCACAACTTCTACAGACAAGATGTTCTACTGATTAATTGTCCTCACTTGTCAGGAAGTTTCTCCTTAGTTCTAGGCTGGATCTCTCTTTGATAATCTTCTACCTGTTACTTCTTAACCTGCCCTCGGATGAAGAAATATATTCAGTGATATTTCCCCATGGCCTTTAACGATGACTGGGCTTTTTAAAAAAAAATATTTTACTGAACAAAACAATTAAAAACACTGAACATAGCGAAGTTGGTTTGACATAACTTTGGGTCAGTATCGCATGGATATATATATATTCCTAAATACAATTATTCAAATATATACATATATACATTTGTTCGCTCATACATTATAATTTCTAACATCATTGATCCTATTTTCATCTCATACATTCCTTTGCCCTCTCAGCAACTCTCCTTTCCCAACTTAAGATTTTCCTTTCTGCTCCCACCAATGATAGAATCTATCCCAAATTGCATAATATGCCGACTCGTCTTTATTTTTCATCTCTAAAGTTAGCTTGTCCATTTCAGCGCATAAGGATGACCGAGCTTTTGATATCCCGTCCTTCATTGGAAAAGTTGAGATACCCAATGTTGAACTGTATATTGCAGTCAAACAACAGCACAGGAAATCTTTTATGGCATTCTGTATTATGTCACATCCTGCTTTATGGTAATGTTTATGTCATGCACTGTTTTATACTAGGTAGAGGCAGATATTTCTCTCTCTGGGCACATTGAGAATATATCTGCTGGGGGGAAAACTCCGCACTGGTGACAGGTAGGGCATCTGGCCAGTAAACACTTTGCTCCATTCAATTGCCCAGACTCCACCCTACAAGGGATTATGGGGTCATTAAAAGAAGATGATACATTGTTTTACACAATTTGCAATATGTCAATTCCACCATAGTCATAGGTCCCAGATTTTGGACACCTTCTGTAAGTTAACCCATTTTGAGATCCCTTGGTTCAAAAATTGTTACCCTATGATGCTCCATTTTGCCCAGGGAAAGATTACAAGAATAAAAATCACTCATAAGTCCTCCTCTGGACTTATGACCACAACTGGGCCCAAAATTTATGAGAAATTTGTGAAGCAAGCTTTGCCCCATTTAACAAACTTTCCTACCATGTTTGTTCAGGGAACCAATGCAAGTTGTTGAATCAGTACCAGCGTCGTTAAGCAGATCTGGCTTTCCCCCTTGACTTTGCTTGTCAGGAGGACGCAAAAGGGGAAATCACACGACCCCGGGGTGCTGAGACCGTCATAAATATGAGAATTTTGATCACATGACCATGGGAAACTGCAAAGGCCGCAGGTGGTTAGTCCCTTTTTTCAGGGCTTCGAATGGTCACTAAACGAACTGCTGTAAATCGAGGACTGCCTATATTTAGATCAGGGTTACTTCGCCCTTGGAAGACTTGGGGACCTCAACTCCCAGAATCCCCCAGCCAGCCGCGCTGAAACACATCCCAGTATTAACTTAAAAGATCATTAGAAACAGACATTTAATCTCCTCGCTAACTGTCCCAGCCAAAACCCGCGAAGCCTCACCTCCGAGTTTACGGTGGCTACCAACTTGAAGAGAGTCTTCTCCACCTCGCCCTCTTCGGGCGAAGGGGAGGAGGAGGACGCGGCGGCCTCGGCGGCAGCCCCAGCCTCCCCGCGGAAACGCTTGCAGGCAAGGACCAGCGCCTCGGCCGGCAAAGACCCACCGCGCTTTCTCTTTACGCGCAGCACGGCGGCTGTCTCCATGGCAACCGGACCAGGCCGCTCTACCGCGCAAGGGACTATGGGAACTTCTCTCGCCTTGTCCTGCCGTCCTCGGCGTAATTTGTAGCTGATGTCGGCTCCGCGTCCCCGTTTGATGACGCCATCTTCATTTCCTCGAGGGGCTGAGGTCTGAACGATTCCCTAGCCTAGCGCGACGTCCGGTTCTTCCAGGCAACAATAGTTTTAAATTATTATTAATTTCATTGGTGCTTTGCCCTGCCTTCTGAAGGACTTTGATGCAGTTAGCAAGAAAATAAAAACATGTATAATCTTTAAAAACATTGAACGTGGTGGACTTCTTTGACATACATTGTTGTCATTAAAAAGAGGAACAGGAAGGCAATTGTGCCACGATTTCCGCCCCGCTTGGACAGAGATCCTCTTCTAACCGGAAGTGTTATGAAACGGCGACGTTATACCTCTTTGTCCCCACAAGCCTCCGGCTCTGGCAAGCAAAGAGATTCGTTTCCCAACCAGTAAGGAAACTCCCCGCGTTGCATGCTGGGAACATGGCGGCGCCCGGTGGGTGAAACGCGGACGGTTGAGCTCGTGGGTCGGCCGAGTGGGGTGGGTGGGTGTCTCCCGTGGGAAATGTTACTCCCCCATTTCCCCCCCTCGCTCTGAGCAGGGCATTTCGGTTCACCAGGGGATGAGAAGGCGGCTCGCTACGCCTGCCCCCTATTTGCTACCCCCCACATGCCTCTGAGCATGTGTGGAGTTCGTTCCTCGGGTTTCCTGATCCAGAAAAGCAGGGTTCCTGGGCATGGGCAGATTTCCTGATCCTCAAAGAATGAATGATACTATGAATCAGTTTCGTTTCGTTTAGTTTATCTTTCTTAACAGATAACAGATAATCAGAGTTGGAAAGGACCTTGTAGGTCATCTAGTCCACCCCCCCACCCAAGCTGGAGACCCTACACCATTTCTGCCAGATGGCAGTCCAGTCTCTTCTTGAAAGCCTTCAATGAAAGTCTGAAGTCTCTCTCTTTCTCCCTTTCTTTCCCTCCCTCCTTCCGTGTGTGTGTGTGTGTGTGTGTGTGTGTGTGTGTGTGTGTGTATTTGTCTGATGATCAAATCGACCCAAGTTTTCTTTTCTATTCATTTAATCTAATGGATATAGCTGCCCATTTCATCGGCTTAAGTCGCATCATTCTGGATCATGTAACCACGAGGATGCTGCAGTGGTTGTTTGAAAACGGTCATATGTCACTTTTAAGTGTGAAAAACGGTCATATATCACTTTTTCCAGTGCTGTTGTAACTTTAAACAGTCACTAATGAACTGTTGTAAGTCAAGGACTACCTGTAAAAGGCAGCCCCACTATATATGTGCATAAATGTGACTGCCGAGTCATTCTTTTCAGTTCTTGGGTTAAATCTCATCCCAAAAGACCACAAGGCTTTGTTTTGATGTGACAATGGCATTACCGTTGTACGCATCATTTCCTAAACTACAATTTCTTTTCTGTTGCAATAGGTTTTAGTTTATGTATCCAAAAGCAGGATTTGTGTTAAAAAGAACCTTTCTCACAAATAACAAAACAAGACAGCCGGTGATGAAGGTTTTCTGTGGAAGAGCCAATCCGACAACTGGAGCCATGGAGTGGTTAGAGGAAGACGAGAATTATGATTACCACCAGGAAATAGCAAGGTCTGTAGGGATAGATATATATTAAAATATATTGTTATTAGTATATGAAATCAATATAGCATAGTGGCAGCTTTGTTTCAGGCCAAGATATAGCATAAAAACTTTTGTCTGAACTTCTTGACAGCTTTTGGAGAGAGAATTGGCAGTATATAATCTTACTGGTCCTCCTTGGTTTCTCAGCAACTTTTGATACCTTCATTCATGGTATTCTTATAGATCAGGGATGTCCAGCCTTGGCAAGTTAAAGACTTGTGGACTTCAACTGCCAGAATTCCCCAGCCAGTGTGACTGGAGAATCTTCAAGTTGTCAAGATTTTTGCACAAATTGCAACCATTCCTGAACAAACAAGTCTTACTCCTGGTCATTGAAGACTTGACTTATCTCTCATCTGGACTTCTGTAATATATGCACTGTTCTTGAAAAGCATTCATAAATTGCACCTCATGCAAATAGGTGTGATATAGACAATGATGGGTACATCTGGATAATAGTGGGTGACCCCCTGTTTGGGAACCGTATGAATCACTAGTTTTCTTATCGGTGCAATTCAGGATGCTTGTTGAGGCCTCAGAGAGCTCTGAACCAGGTTATCTAAGGATATATCCATTCCCACTCTTGATTTTGATCCAATTTTTCTTCCTTTTTGAGCATGAGTCCTATTTCCTGTGTGCTACTATATAGGGTACTGTGTGTAAATGTGATATTTCCCCCTGTCACTGTATAAGTAATGCAATCATTGTGCATTTATATTCAATAATATGCCATAATAGGAATTGTTCATCCTGTCATTTATTTAGCTCTTTTCTGATTATGTTGGCATTCCTTAGCAGCTTTCTGATTCTGTACTATGTTTGACCTGAAAACTGAATTTTATTTACAGGTCCTGCTATGCAGACATGTTGAATGACAAGGACCGAGTAAGTTATTTATCTGTTTTAACCATGTTTTATTAGGGTTGAAATTCCTTATGTAGCTCCATGAACTCCCACTCTGTAGTGCCTTAAACTGTGAGGCAAAAAACAAATTGTCTAAATGACACTGATAATTTCTAAAGAAGAAGTATTGAGTATCTGTTTTTTGCCTTCTTATTTTCAGATGTCTGCGTGCAATTATTGGAAATTTTGAATTTCAGATGTTTGGGTAGTTTTGGTACTGTGGGCCCGGTACAGCCACATCTGGAATTATATAGAACATCTTTCAGAAAGTTTACCTTTTAATCCATTGTTTTGCAAATGCTCACAGATCTCAAAACCATCGTGGTAAGGCACATTTGTCCAGGCCTAAGAAATAGGAATACACTGGTCCTTCTTTTTTTTTAACAGAACACCAAGTATTTTCAAGGTATTCGTGCTGCAGTTAGCAGAGTGAAAGAGAGAGGGGAAAAAGCCATTGTCCTGGACATTGGGACTGGCACTGGACTCCTGTCCATGATGGCGGTGACAGCAGGGGCTGACTTCTGCTATGGCATTGAGGTGAGCATCTTTCTCCCTTGTCTGTGAGTCATGCACACGGATCAATTGAGGAGACAGTTCTTGACTCTGAATGAAAAAAAAAAAAGTTCTGTCATTGTTCCATATGAAGCTCAGAAAGGTTCTTTTCTCTGGTTAGTCCATATTCTTGAATGTTTCTTGAAGTATGATTGTTAACAGGGTTTACATCCCTGCTTTATCATTGCTAGTATAGAGCTTGAGAATCCTTTGCCATGTTTCCAGGGATATCTATTGAGCAAAACCCCTGCAAATTCTGAGCGTGTTGAACTCTTAATTCTAATTCAAAGGAAGCCATTAGCTTTCTCTCTCTTTTTTTTCTTTTTTGCCATTTAGTCCTCAGATTTTAGCCTTCCTGTTAGTTGATAATCATAAATACCTGTATAGGAGCATCATCTTCTGAATCTGAACTATTCAGAAGATGGCTCTCCTGTGCAGGCCCTCTTTGATTTATGACAATTTAATGACGTTTTTCTAGTCCCAACGGGAATATGTATGTGTGTATGAATATATGTAAATCATATAGCAGGAAAGGATTAAGCTAAAAGCATCTACGGTTGCTGCCAGCCTTCTAAAAACCCCAGCTGATTCCAACAGATGCTGAAATACCTTTTTTATTGGGAGACTACCCAATCTATAACTGCCTCTAGTGAGCTCTCCAAGGTCCTGAAGATGCTTTATTAATGCTCTCTTTTTTCGGAGCATTCCTTGTGACTCCCAGCATTTAATTTCTTTTCTTGAGGTTCTAGACTGGGGCACTTTGGATGTGAATTGATTTTCAAACTTGAAAGGCAGAATGTTGTGCCATGCATGTATACCAACTTTTGAAGCAAGATGATCGCATTACAGTATGAAAAATGTGATTCATCAGATATGTTATTCTTGCAGACAGTAAAGAGAGAATGTTGGATAGTGTCTGTAGTTCAGGATCTCTTGCATTCAAAATATAAAAGAAATATGTGGGATAGTGAAAGCTGCTTATAGTTTCTAGTTTCTTTGGTATACTGCCATTGCAGTCTTTCTCAACCAGTAAATCCAATTAATATTTTAATATATGGATGCATACTTTTTTTCCTTGGGACCAAGGCCACAACTGAACTGTATGCTAGGGATTATGCTGAAAAATAGTGAGTGGGACCAAGTTAAAAACTCAACTTGTTTTGATTTGGTTTATAATTAAATGTTGTTAAAGTTAAATACAGCAAGTATGATTACTTTCTAGTCATGCAATAATAATTCCTTATTCTTTAAAAATAATAATCTGATGGTTACATTGGATGGCTAAGCCCCAAGTTTTCAAAGATCTCATTCTGCTTTGCTTACTGCTCTTATTTTAGAACAACAATAGCAATAATACCTAGACTTATATACTGCTTCATAGTGTTTTGCAGCCCTTGCTGAGTGGTTTATAAATGTCAGCATATCTCCCCGCAACAATCTAGGTCCTCATTTTAACAACCTCAGAAGAATGGAAGGCTGAGTCAATCTTGAACCAGCCAGGATCGAATTCCTGGCAGTGGGCAGAGTCAGCCTGCAGTACTACATTCTAACCATTACGCCACCAATAGCTTTGATGATTTTATTTTCGAGGATTTGGTTTAAGCACATCATCTAATTTGCATCCCTTACTGTTGTCCAGAGGGAAGATATCACATAAGGACCCATTTTTAAGCAGGAGATCAACTACTTAAGGAGATAAACTCCTTAACTCAGGAAATAGAGGGGTTAAAAATAGAAAACACTTCTCTCCTTCCCAGTATTTTCTTCAGCAATTTTTATCCAAAGATTTTACAAAATCCATGCCAGGGATTTTAAGCCAAAGTTTGCACAATGGGATCAGAGAATATCTAAATTAAGTCTTCTTGTTTGTGAACTTCAGTATCTCAAAGATCCTCTGTTTTTAACAGCTGATAAGTGTATTACTTGAATCTCCTATGTAGAACTTGCTTTGTCTCTTAGTTAACAAAGACGCATTTGTACGTGTAAGAAATCTGTATTTGCATCCAACAAAATGGATGATAGTGTTTTGGGGACACCATTTCTTTCTCCTTTATGTAAAAAAGATCTCTTAATAGAGTTTCAAAAAGTAGATTCGTCCGCAGATGCCTGAAACTACAATTTGTTTTCCCACATTAGAGTCTGCTTATTAGCATGCAGACACTTAGTTTCTGCTTGGGTAGCTTCCAAGAAAACCTCTTTTTTATGACTCTGAAATAATAATAATAAGGGTCTGATTAGGTAGGAAATTTTGTATTTTGAGGAGATAGGGACAAAGTCAGGTTGGTTTAGTCTTTATATTAAACCATTGACTAATGAAAGATTTTTTTTTGGCCAGCAGTGGCCTGTCGCCATCTGTGCATTTCCACAACTTTTATTTCACATTTACATTTTGGCAGGAAAAAAAGTATCTTTGACAGCTTGGAATGTGGCAGGCATTTTTTTTTGTCAGGAATTATTAATTAGAGGCATGTTTTAATATAAACAGAAGCTTTGTGGCCTTGAGAATACAAAGTCAGAACACTTTGCTAAGTTCTTATAATTTGCCTTGTTTCAACTGCCCAAGTCCATTCAAAAATTTAACCCAGCATTTGCCAGTTGGCAAAGGAGAATAAATGGTCAACCTTTTCCAATATAAAAAAGAATAAGTAGAATGGTTTGTTAACCCAGCATTTGCCAGTTGGCAAAGGAGAATAAATGGTCAACCCTTTCCAATATAAAAAAGAATAAGTAGAATGGTTTGTTAACCCAGCATTTGCCAGTTGGCAAAGGAGAATAAATGGTCAACCCTTTCCAATATAAAAAAGAATAAGTAGAATGGTTTGTTTTTAAGGTGGCATGAAGCTACTTTGGAAAAGATGGGTGTTTGTTGGAAGTTGTAGACTGTTTGTGCCTAGCTATGTTGCTTTGCAATAACTGATGTTCAAAACTGGCTGTAGTAATTTTCTGATAGTATTTTGAACCCGGAAAGTAGATCCTATTGAATTGGTTTTTTTGGGAGAGAGTTTGGAATTGTCTCCAAACTTGGCAACTATAAGACCTGTGGACCTCAACTCCCAGAATTCCCCAGCCAAGATGGCCGGCTGAGGAATTCTGGGAGTTGAAATCTATAAGTTTTAAAAGTTGCTAAATTTGGAGATCCTGGTATAATGGTAATGCGAATTGTATCAAAGAAGATTCTGGTTCCATTCTGAGCAGTGAATTTGTAAGCGGTTCTTAAAAACGGAAACTCACCCACTTTTCTTAGCCAACCTAGATCTGCTCAATGAAGGTTACTCTGTAATAAGGAACGTAAAAAAACAACATAGAAGTTCTACTCGGATCAAAACTTTATAGTCTCAGACCAATCAAATGCAGTTTCCCCAGTGTCTCCTTCCTCTTTGCATACCCCAAGAATGAAAGTAGTGAAAATATTGTAAGACATCTAAGTTTTTGGGCTAGATAGGCAACTTCCTGGTCATCTAGCTCAGTCTTTTCCAACCGAATGCACTCCAGATATATACTGGACCTTTTGTACAGCTCTCAAATCCTCATCTAGCTTGGGCTTTAGTCGCCTGGGGGAATCTGGGAGTTGTAATCTGAGCCAGGAATGAGAAAGGCTGACGTGAAGCTCGGAAGTTAAAAATGAAAAGCAGTTGCATTAGAGCAGGGTTCTTCAAACTTGGCAACTTTTAAGAGCTGTAGACTTCAACTCCCAGAATTCTTGAAGTCCACCTGTCTTAAAGTTGCCAAATTTGGAGACCCCGTGCATTAGAGCAACGAACTTAGAAATTAAAGCAGCAAAATCCCATCCTGGTCTCAAAACCCAGGAACTTACATGATAAGAACTGCTCCCTCCTGCCCTCAATTTTTGTCACAGACAACTCAACTTCAAATGACAATTCTACACTGGAGAGCTTTTAAAAATTAATGAGGTGATATAGATGGCATATTTAAATGTATTACGGAGGATCTACTGGAGTGGGTGGCCTTAAATTGTGTTTTGAACCGTTGAATACACCGTATAAATACCAAGGATGTTTACATTGCAGGTCTTTAAGCCAATGGCCAACACAGCTGTGAAGATAGTGGAAAAAAATGGCTTTGCGGGCAAAATAAAGATAATTAACAAGCATTCTACCGAAGTTACCGTGGGATCAGGTAAGGTTACTGGGGACTCCATGACTTGATTTACCGAGAACAGAATATTTTTAATACACGGGTAGCCCTCAACTCACAACTGCAATTCAGCCCAAGATTTTCCTTGCTTAGCAAGACAGTTGACAAGTGAGTTTTGGCTCCATGTTTACGACCTTCCTCGCCACAAATGTTAAGCGAGTCGTTGCAGTTGTTAAGATTGTAACATGGTTGTCGAGTGAATCTGGCTTCCCCGTTGATTTGGCTTGTCAGAAGGTTGCAAAACGGGGATCCCGTGACCCCAGGACACTGCGACCGTCGTAATTATGTATCAGTTGTCAAACATCTTGAATTTTGATCATGTGCCCATGGAAATGCTGCACCGGTCATAAGAATGAAAAATGGTCATAAGTCACCTTTTTTCAGTGTTGTAACTGCGAATGGTACCTATATGGATGGTTGAAAGTCAAGGACTATTCTCTTTAAAAAAAAAGAGAGAGAGAGAGGATGCGTATAAAGCATAATGTAATTATACAAATGTCAAACTACAATCCAAGAAAATATTTTTTTTAAAAATGCAACTAAATTAGAGGACTCCTTCATCGAAATGTTCAGGGAGAAGATAAATCTCTCATCCTAAGCACGAATAAGATTGCTGTATTGGCACTGTGTACCTCAGTGGAGTGCCATACCTAAGAAATAATTTACTTTTCTCTCTCCCTCTGATTGCCAGTTGTTGATCGATAGAATTGTATCTTTTTTTTTTCCTGGGCCTTCTGCTACAAAAATGCACAACATTATGGTTTAATCTGCATTTTTAGCTCATAATCTGATCACTATGAAAGAAAGTTTGTCCAAAGGAAATGAAGGATTTTAGTTTAGCATTTCATAGCCTTTTTTTTTTCCCAGGGAAAGCATTTTCTGCTTAGGAAACTTATCAACAGAGTTAATGAAGTTGCGTTTTTTTCATTGCTGTGTGCCTCAAAACCTGTGTGCTTCCCCGCCCTCCCTCTCTTTCTTTCTCTATATAGCTGGATGGATGGATGGATGGATGGATGGATGGATGGACGGACAGATAGCTTTGATGCTGATGTTTTCAAACACCCCATACAAAAACTATTTTACTACACCATGGTTTACTTGGGGTATGGAATTTTGTTGTGGGTGACTATTCAGAGCTCTGCTTAGTTTTATCTTTATTCTTGCTCATTTGTGAAGAAATTTAGCTGCTTTTTAGCTCTGCACCAGTGTTCTCGCTCAAGATATGCTGAAAACTAGCATTTAGTGAGATGCATAGAATAGCTTTTTCCCTTTTGAAACATATCTTAGTGTATTTTGGGGATAGGAATATTATTTTCTCTTGCCAGTCTATTTTCCCCCCTGAGCCTTCCTAGTAACAACCAGGAACAAGAAAACAACTTCTTGTAAAATTGCAAATTCTGTAAAAAAAATGAGTTGGAAAATGTTATTCTACAGCCCCTCTCTATCAACAGGGAGAATTGTCACCATGCTTATATTACAGCTGCCCTGTGTTGTAACATTTAGGCTAGGCTCATATACCGTGGCTTGTTTCACCATGATCTGTTGAAGATGCTAAAATTGGCTAGATTTAATCAGTGAGGCTAAGTAAAAAAAACCAGACTAACCACATTACAGTTTAATACCTAGTGCAGGTCCAGACTCTGTTTACTCTTTGGAGAGACTGCCCAATATGTTGGGAAAACTGGATCTTTCTTTCTCCCAAATCCAATATTGAGTTTTTGTGGTGTGTTGTATATGCAGTGAGAACATCATGAGAGCCTTGTGGCTTAGTCATACAATAACAGAGTTGGAAGGGAGTTTGGAAGTCCTCTAGCCCAGGGGTCGCCTCTAGCCCAAAGGGGTCCCCTTTTTGGACCTCAGGGACCACCAAACTCATAATTTTAAATCCCGCGGACCAGAGACCCTGAGAAAATCCCCCAAAAAGTCTGCAGGAAAATTCCCCACCCCGTTTTCCTACTGATCGATCATTCTTTATTTGGGATCGTAGGATACCAGCTCCAGCTCCATTCTCGGGGAGGGCAGGGGGGAGAGAGAGACTTACAATCCACACAAACCACGCTTCAGCAATTAACTTGACAGGGCAGGATAAGGAATTGCAGGCTTGAAAGGCTGGTGTGTGCAGCTTTCTTTTTTAAACACGGTATTTCCAGCTGCAGCTAATGAAGGGAATCAGGGCCCTTTCCTCCCCTGTAAGCCACACATCTCCTGTTGCTCCCTTCTCTGTTCTTCCCTGTGTACCCTAGGATGAAGAGGGGGTGGGCTTGGATCTTCCTCTGAATTCCCTCTCCCTTGATCTGCCTCTTCCCTGCTCTGCCCAGGCGGACTTTGCCCATCCCCGGTTTCTTCCATAGCCACCGGAGCGTCACTCCCACTCCCTGTCAGCTGCTCAGCCTCCCCCTCGGAATCAGATTCCAACAGGGGCATGACACAGATATTGTCCGATCCCCTTGTGTCACAGGCCATGTTAGCCAACCAAGCAGGCAATGAACTTCTCATCACTCCCTCCTGCCATTGCTAGGGCACGTTCAGTTGATCCAAGAGCCTCATCGCTGTTATGCCTGGCACTGTAGAGGAAAACATTCTACAGTCTTCACATTCCCCTCCTCCCTATATGCATGGCAACTTAGAAACAAAGCAGAGTTTATTTGGGAACATTCCAAGCTGAATTCCAGATGTATGATGCTTTCCAGACGGAGACATGGAATCGCGCGCAAACATCCTGATCACAGAACTGTTCGACACCGAACTGATTGGGGAAGGGGCCTTGCCATCTTACGAACATGCTCACAAGCATCTCGTACAGGTAAGGAGTGAACTAGGCCATAGCAGATAAATTCACCTGTGTTCTGTGGTGGGTAGAAGGACAGTCGACTTCCAAATTTCTCAGGGTGAAACATTTCCCGATTCTGAGCTGCTCAGTTTTGTTCACTAGCTTACAACTCTCAAAATGATGAAACGGATACTCGCCCTGTCATTATTCTTATCTGTGCCTTAAATTAAATGGGCTTTTGAGAACATGATCACGCTTTTCGAGACCAGCACTGGGATATGATGAGTATATATAGAAAAGATACACGGTTTTCTGAGAACGTCCAGTTTCATGGGATAAAATAGCTTAATTTCCAAGAGATCTGTGAGGAATGTTTGAGGTTCTAGAAGATTCTGAATGGAAGGGGACACCTTGTTCCCATCTCACTGTTCGACAGTTTCACCCGGGGTAACTCAATTCAATAAATATTATCCGCCACTGTTCCTTTGACATTATTTCCATTGACAAAAGTGCAAGTAATGTCGAAGAAACACTGGCAGATAATATTGATTGCATTGAGTTATCCCACATGGATTGTCCTGTGGCGAGTTGGCTGCGGCAAGATGGTCACGGCAAAACGCCTGCGCTGTCTTGGCCGCGGCAAGATGGTCGGGGTGAGTTGGCTGCAGCAAGATGGGCGTGGGGAAGTAGCCCCGGCGAGTTATCCTAGACCCAGTTCTCAAATCCCTGAAAGTAAGTTTTTTTGCCTAGCTGTTATTTTTAAGATAGAGCTGTGGTGGCGTAGTAGTTAGCGTGCAGTACTGCAGGCTACTTCTGCTGCCTGCCGGCTGCCTGCAATTTGGCAGTTTGAATCTCACCAGGCTCAAGGTTGACTCAGCCTTCCTTCCTTTCCAAGGTAGGTAAAATGAGGACCCAGATTGTTGGGGGCAATAAATGCTGACTCTGTAAAACTGCTTAGAAAGGGCTGTAAATAAAGAGCGGTATATAAATCTTAAGTGCTATTGCTATTGCATGTCCTTGTTTCTTTTTCTCCCAAAGCACATGAGCCGTGTTTGATTTCTTTCCTATTCATCCTTCAATGCGCAGGAGGGATGTGAGGCAGTGCCTCACAGAGCCACCATTTATGCCCAGTTGGTGGAGTCCAAGCGCATGTGGTCATGGAACAAGCTGTCTCCCATTCATATCCAAGCAGAAGGTGTCCAGAAGGCCATTGTCTTCCCTCCGGAAATGGACGTTTGCCCTGGGGCACCTTCGGTCTGTGACATCCAACTGAATCAGGTGCCCACGTGTGACTTTGTGCCGCTCAGTGAAGTCGTCCCTATGTTCAGGTGAGTCCTATCCTGTAGTGGTTCTGTTCATGGGGAATATGTGTATTTTTCCTGATACAGATAATCCTCGACTTACGACCACAATTGTGCCCAAACTTTATGCTGCTAAGTGAGAGATTTGTTAACCGAGCTTCGGCCCTTTGTATGACTTTCCTTGCCAGCTTTGTCAGCTTTGGAAGCCATATTAGATCAGACATCCGGCCCTTGCTTATCAATGGAGACCGAGTGGAACAAGTGGCCAGTTTTAAGCTTCTGGGTGTTACCCTAGAAGAGGACCTGACCTGGGGTGCCCACATTGCAGCCCTGGTCAAAAGGGCCCAGCGGAGATAATACTACCTGAGGCTTCTCAGGAAACAACAACTGAATGAAAAAACTGCTGGTGACTTTCTACCGTTGCACCATAGAGAGTATCTTAACTTCCTGCACCTCTGTATGGTTTGCCAATTGCACAGGGGCAGATAGGAAAGCACTCCAGAGGGTGAACGTCATTGCCCAGAAGATCATGGGTTGCCCTCTCCCCTCTTTGGAAGAGCTTTATAGCTTCCGCTGCCTTAAGAAAGTTCAGGACATTCTCAAAGATCCATCTCATCCTGGGAATCGTTTTTTTTGAACTATTACCACCTGGCAGACGGTACAGGATAATAAAAACAAGGACAAATAGGCTGAAAAACAGCTTCTGTCTCAGGGCAGTAACTTTTTTGAATTCTGCTGTATAGTGCAGTGTTGGTGCAGTGTCAGGAGTTTTCAGTTCAATGTGGTGAAGGGTGTGTGTTTGTGTTTTATTTTCAATGTGCACTGAAGATGGTGTTTGATTTCGTTGTATGAGGTGCAGTGACAATAAACTAAACTATTAGCACCAGAAGCGTCCACGCTGCCACATTCTTGAATGTGGGATGATGGGAAGGGGGAATTTCTTGGAGCGTATGTGGTTAGACATAATAGCATTCTTTTTCTAAGTCAAGGTCATGTTATTGCTGCACCTGGCTGAGGAGCGGTTGAGGGGACGTCTCAAGTTGGGACAGATGGTGATTGGGGCATGTGATGGAATGATGGGAGCAGGGGGTGGACTTGCAATATTTTACTTATTGGAGGGAAAGCCGGGATTTTCAGATTTGGGATTTCCCAGATGTGCCAGTAGATCTACCCTAATAAAAGGGAACTTTGAGAACATGTCTGGTTCAGAGTTATCCGTTGGAGTCGAGTTTTTCTGGGATGCTGACACCACGTTTGTTAAGCGAGTGGCTGCAGTTGTTAAGTTAATAACACGGTTGTTAAGTGAATCTGTCTTCCCCATTGGCTTTGCTTGTTAGGCATTCTCAGAAGGGCATCATATGACCCCTGCAACGGTCCTAAATATGAACCGGTTGTCCAGCATCCAAATGTGAATTACACAAGCACGGGGATGCTGCAATGGTCATATAAGCGTGAAGAAGGGTCACTTTTTTCACCCCCCAGTGCTGTTGTAACTTTGAACGGTCACTAAAATGAACAGTCGCAAGTCGAGGACTGCCTGGTTATCTTGTACGTTTGTTTTGTGTGTCCGCGTACATAAAGGTTGCTTAACCCTTCAACCGCCCAGGGGAAAAGCTGCCATTCAAAAGGAGCTGATTTAACTTTGCTGTTTTCCACAGTATAGATTTCAGTAAGCCGGTCAGCAGAGCTTCTGCATCCTACACAGTGAAGCTGAAGCCCGTCAAGGTTGGCAAAGCCCAGGTGGTCCTTTCCTGGTGGGACATTGACATGGACCCTGCTGGGTCCATCAAATGCTCGTTGGCCCCCTACTGGGTACAGAACACTTTTGGAGAGAGCCCGCCGGTAAGCCTTCCAACACTTCATTGTCGTCGTACCAAGAATTTCATGCCCTAAAGATGGCATAATATATGAAACCAGTGAGTGAGGCCAACTGCTTGTTTGGGTTTTGAGATCATCAATGTGCGGGTGGAACCTAATTATGTCTTTCAACTCTGGGCCGGCCAGATGAGGCTACTGTGCTGCTGTCCCAGTGCCTGGAGGTTATACTATGGGTTTGGGTGGGGGAGCATCCAGGTTTCACTCAGTCTTACTAACACGGAGCAGCTGGGGTTGTTTGGACTGCCCTGATCTGGAGATAATCTGTCTTTGACCTTGGATGGGATTGCAGTCTGAGGGATTCCACAGCTCCTGCTTGAGGAGCAAATAGCAGCTATGGTTAGGAAGGCCTTTGCACAGCTTCCCCTGGTGTGCCAGTTGCACGCTTTCCTAGAATGGGAGGCCTTCAAGAATTCATTCATGCCCTGGGCATCTCACAGCTTGTGTATTGCACTCTACATGGAGCTGCCTTGAAGGCTGCCCAGAAGCTTCAACTGGTTCAGAATGCAGTCGGGTGAGAAATGATGGGCATCCCTCAAAATGGCCACCTGTGCTTTCCAAGATCCACTAGTTGCCAATTTGCTTTTTGGGTGCAATTCAAGGTGCTGGTTGCCACCTATAAACCCCTACAGGACTTAGGGCCCAGTTCCTTGCAGGGCTACTTGTCTCCCGTAATACCTGCCTGACCAATCTGATCCAGCAAGGTTGACATGCTCTGGATTGCTTCAATTAAACAGTAGCATTATCGGGATCCTGGAAACACACCTCTGTAGCAGCACCTGACCCCTGGCATGAAGCTTTCCCTAAGGTGGTGTTTCAAAAAGCCCTGCAAACCTATCTCTTCACCAAGGAGCAACCGACAGACAAACCTTTCACGGGGCCTTAATAGCTCTTCTAACACACATGTATCTGCTTATGTGTGATATCCACTGTAAAGGCACCTCTATAGCAAATGCAAAACGGCAACTGGAAAATGAGTGCTTAGGCAGCAGTCTTGCCAACAAAGCAAAATCTTGCTGTTTGCTGCAGGAGTCCATGTTTTTTTTGCTTGATTCCCCAATGAAAGATGGCTGCGACATTGCTGAAGAAATGGGCAATTAGTTCGCTCTGCTTTTTTTCAAATTACCCTCTTATCCCATTGTTTTCAGTGGAGAGACCATTGGATGCAGTGTGTTTATTTCCTTCCAAATGAAGAACCTGTGACTCAAGGCCAGAGCATGGACTTGACGGCTTTTCATGACGATTACTCTGTGTGGTTTAAGCTTCAAAAAAGCAGGTAACTCCATTCACCAATGGAGAGAAGAGCCACTCATCAAATGAAGTGTGTTAGGCTGGTAAATCTTACATTCCTTGATCTCTGAAAGCTGGGCGATCACTAGGGAACATCAGACAACGATCTAGAAATTCTGAGCATCCTGTAAAACATCCCTTTGTTCCATAATTTTGGCTCAAGTAAGCTGATTTGAAACGTAGAGGTCATTTTGCTAATAATAGTCAATCCTGCGGTTTTAGAAATGAAGAGTCAAAGGCTTCTGAAGACACCGATAGGCCAGTGTGTGTGTGTCAGGCCCACCTGTTATGGAACAGGCCACGGTTTGGAGAACTCAATGACTGGGACCGCACATTGTGCTATTTTCAAGCTCTGAAGAAGGTAAGATTTATATAATCACCTGTGGTGACTTCCTGCCTTGATGTCTGGGTTGCTTTGTTCACTAGGGAAATTATCCCTATATAACTCCACTAGCTCCATACCCGTGCGTCGCTATGAAACTATATGATTGGGCTTAGTTTTTGAGGCAGAAATAAGGAAGATCCTGCCTCTGCCTACCAGCATCCATCAGTATTCATCTGGTTAGCGTCCTGTCAGTGTGTGAAAGGGTTGAAAGCTGTTTGGAAACTGAAACATGGAAACTGAGAAAGTATTAGCTGTGTGAGCAAGAAGGAGACAGCAAGGAGCCTGGGTGTGGCTTAGTTCAACTGTTCTGTGCTAAAGCTGCTTGGTGCTGTGAAACTGAAACTCCTCTGCTTGTGTTTTGCATTTGGGACAGATTTCTTTTCAGGTGGGAAGTGGGAGTAGAACTCCTTAGCATCAGAGCATGTTAATAATAATACTATACGAAATACTAATGCTCTGATGGTCATTTCAAAAAATCCTTTCTTAGTGAGCACCTAGAAGCCGGTTCTGGAGATGTGTTAAGATTGCAGTCTTCTGAATCTTCAGCTGATATGACAGATGCTAAAAGCCTTTGACATACAGTAAAATACAAATCAAGAAATCAAAGGTTATGAATCTGCTTGCTTATTACAAGAATTAGAGTTTTGCAAGCCATTAACCTTATTAAATATGTACTTAAATATAATTATTGAGCTTACTCTGATCCCAAACAGTAACTTCTATAATGTTGACAAGCTAGATTAAATTCTCCGATTGAATTCTGTAATGCTAATTCTGTGGAATATCTTTTACTAAAGAACTGTAAGCTGATTTGTTTTCTCTTTTAGATCTGTACTCCCTAACCCAGAGATCTCCAAACTTGGCAACTTTAAGACTTGTGGACTTCAACGCCCAGAATTCTCCAGCCAGCATAGCTGGTCCGCAAGTCTTAAAAGTTGCCAAGTTTGGGGACTCCTGCCCTAACCTCTGAGATTTAAATAAAGCTTCCTCAGATATTTCTGAGGCTACATTATTTCCGAATTTCCAAGGTCTGAAATATGACGACTCATTAATGCAACGTCATAGTCCTGCTACTCAGTCGTATTTATTGTGATTTTGCACCTTGCCTTGCTAGGACAATAAGCTGTTACTCATGCAAGTGTAAAAAAAAAAATCAGATCTCATATTTTTATGACAAAATGTTTCTTTTATTACACACCAGAAGTGGCGCCCGAAGTTTGAAAGTCTAGTCAATAAAAATGGATCCTTATTTGTCAAGCACCAGTTGAACAAAAACATGTTCAGTGACACAAGAACTTACTGGATAGAGTTTTCCTTGTTAGGATATTGTGGTAGGACCCCCCAGCAATAGAAGAAAACTAGATTTTTAAGAAACCTTTTAGTCTTTGTGCCTTTGAATAAGGATTGACTCCTAAAATGTCCTTGCAATTTTCTTGGCAAGATTTCAGAAGTGGTTTCCCATTGCCGCCTTCCTAGGGCTGAGAGAGAGTGACTGGCCCAAGGTTACCCTGTTGGCATTGTGCCCAAGGCTGGACTAGAACTCACAGTCTCCCAGTGTGTACCTTGATGCCAAACTGACTCTGCTTCTAAGAAATCTACCTGCTTATTTACTTAGGAGGGCAGTTGTTTGTATGGCCATATTGTCAATCCATCTCGTTTTGCAAAAAATTAATTAGTTTCTGAAATTGGCTCCCAAGATGCTGTATATGGATTTCTCTTGCAGGTAGTTGCCTGCTTACTGTAGGTAATGCATCAGTTTGTTTCCTTTAAATATCCTAAGTGCTGCTTGATTGATGGGAATTTAAGACAGCCTTCAGATAAGAGCCACCTGTAGTCTTACACATGAATGCTGCCCTCTTTTCCTTGCATTTGATAATGAAACTAATGAGATGATACTATTTTCTTGGCAGGTTCTTAAGCCAAATGGCGTCTGCTTGAGCATCAGTGACGGTAGCCTTCTCCCTGTTCTTGCTCATCACCTGGGAGCAGAAAAGGTACAAAGTTGTCCCATTTACAATATCAGTGTCAGTGTTCCAAGCAACACACTAATGGCAAACAAAACTCTGAGACAGGCAAATTCCTCAAAGAATACGTTTATTGGATATGTCATATTGGTACAGGCTGGTGAAAATCGACTGAATATTCCTGTGGTTTTCACCTAATTAAAAGTGAAAGTTTGTCGCTTTCTCAAAACAGTCACATGGTCCAATCAGGATATTGTCCAGTTGCTAGGTGACTCCAGTCCCCTCCTTCCAAGCACCTGCAAGAATGTCCTTGGTTCCCACGAGAAAGCGGATATTTTTGGCTACAACACCCCAACTATCTCTATTTCCCCCCCACCCTCTTCTCCGGTGTGTCAGTGCTGAAGTCGCAAAATGGCCACAGTCAGGCCAGCTTCAGGGCTGACAATCAGTATAATATACAGGTAGATCTCAACTTACAACAGTTCATTTAGTGGCCATTCGATGTTACAATGGCACTGAAAAAAGTGAGTTATGAATGTTTTTCACGCTTATAGATAGATGGGTATAGAGATAGAGACAGACAGACAGACAGATGGATATAGAGAGAGAGAGGGAGGGAGGGAGGGAGGGAGAGAGAGAGAGAGAGAGAGAGAGAGAGATCAGATCAGATCAGATCAGATCAGATCAGATCAGATCAGATCAGATCAGAGGTCTCCAAACTATACTGGCTGGAGAATTCTGGGAGTTGAAGTCTTAAAGTTTGGGGACTCTTGTATATGAGAGGGGGAGGGAGGGAGAGAGAGAGGGAGAGATTGATTAGATATAGATACATATCTTAGATATATAATAGATACAGAGATATATATCTTAGACAGACAGACAGACAGACAGGTAGGTAAAGATGAGATAGATATAAATATCTTAGATAGAGATATATAGATAGAAATAGAGATAAAATATGGATATATATCTAGATAGATATAGATACACACATCTTCATATTCTTTGCGTGTGTGTGTGTGTGTGTGCGCGTGCACATGCCAACCATGAAAGAAAGTCACTTTTATCCAGAGAGCATCTTTCAGTACATTCTGAGTCTGAATGCAGTGACACAGTCTTATTGATTTAATTAATCAGCTCCTGTGAAGCAGATGCTTGTGCCTGAATGGGCTGAGCTCTCTCACAGCTGGTGTTCTTTCTGAGGTTTCTCAGAGGACATGGCAATCTTGGAAAATGTGTCCCAACCCACAAACAGCCATTTGCTCTACACAAGGCTCAGAATGTCCTGTTCTCTGGAGAGCTGTGACTTTGTGTCATGGTTGTTTCCCAACCTGAGAACAGTTGAGGGTACTATAATATGCACAGCCAGCTGGAAGCTTCTTTGCAAACCAGTAAAAAGAGCGGTGGAACAGAGGAAACTACTAGGAAGAATATCAGAATGGCTCCACCGTAATGTTGAAGGGGATAAATCATTTCTGTTCGGTTCATTTGCTGTAACCCGATGCTTTTCAAACTTGGCAACTTTAAGATGTGTGGACTTCAACTCCCAGAATTCCCTAGCCAGCATACTGGTCAAAACACTGCTATCATCACATCCCAGGTCTTCTGAAGTGGTTTAGAATCAAGAATCTAACCTCACAATCTTCTTCCTTTAGGTATTTACGCTGGAGTGTTCTTCGCTTTCTCGCTCACTCATGCAGAAAGTAAGTAATACGTTTTTTGTCAAGACTTTGCAAATATGGAGCATTGCTTTTTAAAGTCACCGTGTCTTCAGTACACTGTTCTCTCCTAGGTGAACTCCCATTGATCTGTTATTTTCCCACCATGGCTTGGTCACGCAACATTAGCAGCCTATACTTATCTTACATGCTGGGCTTAACTTCTTGCTATTCTTAGTAGCAAGCAGTGTCCATTGGCCAGTTGGCGAATCCAGAAAAAGAAACTCTTGGGACTAAGAATAATGGGAAAAGGGGGAAATGAACTATGTGTGCATTTGCACAGGAAGCTCAGAGCTGGTTTAATGTCAACTGTCCAGTTGACGAATCCAGAAAAAAACAACAACTCCGGGGACATTATTTTTACCAAGAGTACAAACTTTACTGAATAAAGCCACATCGGCACAGAAGAAGCAAAACCAGCTCTGCGGTTCCCACGCAAACACACGCATAGTTCCTTTCTCCTTTTCTCCACGAGCCACACACAGTCCATTACATCCACCAAATCACTTCTGCTCATTTTGTTTTGGGAACTGATCAACTGATCCCGCGTTGGCATTTGCTCTGGGTGTCCTTGAGTTGGGAGGAGCAATCTCATATGAGAACCAACGAGGCTGGGAGGCCAGTCGCCCCACCCTTGCATTCTAACACACACACGCATGCACGCACGCTCACCATTCTTTGTCAAGCAGAAAGCAAAGCGGAATATAGGTGAACGTTCAAGTCGGTCTGGACAGTCAGATCCCGAAATCATCAATACAGGTAGTCCTTGACTTTTGATCTCAGCTGAGATCAGAATTTCCATTGCCGAGCAAGGCGATCGTTAAGAGAGCTGCAACCGGTTTTACGACCTTTTTTGGACCCAGTCGTTAAGCAGATCACTGCAGTAATTAAGTGAATCACACTGTTGTTTAACTAAGATGATTAAAGGCCTGAAGACTAAAATGTATGAAGCATGGCTGGAGGATTTGGCCAGTCTAGAGAAAAGAGGACATGATAGCAGGATTCCAGTATTTGAGGGGCTGCCACAAAGAAGAGGAAGGGGTCAATTTATTTTCCAAAGCCCCAGAAGGCAAGATAAGAAATTAATCAAGGAGAGAAGCAACCTGGAATTAAGGAGAAACTTCCTGAATGTGAGGAAAATTAACCAGTGGAACAGCTTTGCCTCCAGAAGCTGTGGGCGCTCCCATCACTGGAGGTTTTAAAGAGGAGACTGGACAGCCACTTGTCTGAAATGGTGCAGGGGTTAGACTAGAAGACCTCCAAGATCCTTTCCAACTCTATTCTGATTCCCCATTGACTGTGAGAATCTGATTAGGAAGGCCACCAATGACGATCCCTTGACCTCAGGACATTGCAGCTCTCATAAATAGATGCTGGATGCCAAGCGCCTGGATTTTGATCCTGTGATTGTAGTGTTGGGACAGCTATAAATTTGAGCATCGGTGCCTTTGTAACTACAAGTGGCTGCTAAACAAATGTTTCTCTAAGTCGAGACTACCCGTAATATAAAAGAATAAAGATAAAATCACCTGACCTCACCTGAAAATTGCAATACTTTTCTTTCTTTCTTTTTAAATATTTTTTTTTATCTTTTATGAAACATCTCATTAGGTGAACAATGTGTTTCCAGGTTTTACAACAGTACAAACGTGACTATAATTACATATCAACTTTTATATCCAAATTAACAGTTTTTCTTTTGTTTTTCTCCTCCCCCCCCCTTAAAGATTTTTATGGCCAACGGTTTGGAAGATAAAATTACAATTCTAGAGAAACCTCCAGAATTGTTAACCCCCTCTGATTTTGAAGAGAGAAAGGTAAGACATCTGAGCAGGCAATTCCAGTTAGGAAATGGAGGTGCTGTTGACATGATTTCCCTCCACCTAAAGCCAGGGTTGTGAAGAGGGAGGGGTGGGAATTTTCCTAAATTTGGATTTCCCAGACTTGGAAAACGTGAGCCAAAGAGGCTTTTCTGGGAGAATTAGTTAAAATCTCTCCAATTCCATTCCCTTCCCCTGAAGTTAATTTCTGAGTTCTCTAAGAAATGATGCAGGGGCCATAATTCAATTCAAGACAATGAATGAATGAATGAATGAATGAATGAATGAATGAATGAATGAATGAGACTGCAGCCACAATTCTCCTTTTAGCCACAAGGAGAATATTTTAAATTGTGCTGCTTTGCAGGCTAGGAAGAGATTGACCAAGTAAGGGTTGACATGTACATTGAAAAATATCTGGGATTGATGATGAAAATTGAGTTTCTCTGGGTATTTCTATCCACAAAGGCCTGGTTCAAATATTCATGTCTTTTTTTCTTTTTCTCTCTTTCTCTTTCCCTGAGATATCTCTTTTAATTGCCGAGCCCTTTTTCTCTACAAGCTTGCTGCCGTGGCATAATCTATTTTTCTGGTACGCCCGGACGGCATTGGAGAGTCATCTCACCAGTGATGTGACCGTCCTTCCCCAATCGGCTTCTCTCCACCTGATGACTGTGGAATTCAAGGTGAGGACATGTTGTCTTTTTGGTTTCCAGTAATAATTTGTTTTGGTTTCAAACTTCTTTTATCTGAGGAATACATTGTATACCTCCATCTGAATTTTTTGCCGGGTTCGTTGATTGTCTTATGGGGCAGGAAAGCAGAGAGTTGTTGGTCAAATTAATATCTATGAACGTCTATGTTTCTCTCTCTCTCTCTCTCTCTCTCTCTCTCCCTACTTACTATACCTACCTACCTACCTACCTACCTACCTATCTATCTATCTATCTATGAAGTTATAGGTAATTCTTGATTTATGACTACAATTGAACCCCAAATTTCCATTGCTAAGGAGGAATGAATGATTATTTTTTGAGACTCTTCCCTTAACAGTTGAATCATCCCTTCCACACGTCCAAGGCCACATCTACGTTCATACAATTCACTTTTGTATTTTGTCAAAATGATGTTTTTCTTTCCTTCCTTCCTTCCTCCCTCTCTCCCTCCCTCCTTTCCTTTCCTTTCCTTTCCTTTCCTTTCCTTTCCTTTCCTTTCCTTTCCTTTCCTTTCCTTTCCTTTCTTTTCCTTTTTCCCTTTCCCTTTCCCTTTCCCTTTCCTTTCCTTTCCTTTCCTTTCCTTTCTTTTTCCCTTTCCTTTCCTTTCCTTTCCTTTCCTTTCCTTTCCTTTCCTTTCCTTTCCTTTCCTTTCCTTTCCTTTCCTTTCCTTTCCTTTCTTTTCCCTTTCCTTTCCTTTCCTTTCCTTTCCTTTCCTTTCCTTTCCTTTCCTTTCCTTTCTTTTTCCCTTTCCTTTCCTTTCCTTTCCTTTCCTTTCCTTTCTTTTCCTTTCCTTTCCTTTCCTTTCCTTTCCTTTCCTTTCCTTTCCTTTCCTTTCCTTTCTTTTTCCCTTTCCTTTCCTTTCCTTTCCTTTCCTTTCCTTTCCTTTCCTTTCCTTTCCTTTCCTTTCTTTTCCCTTTCCTTTCCTTTCCTTTCCTTTCCTTTCCTTTCCTTTCCTTTCCTTTCCTTTCCTTTCCTTTCCTTTCTTTTTTCCCTTTCCTTTCCTTTCCTTTCCTTTCCTTTCCTTTCCTTTCTTTTTCCCTTTCCTTTCCTTTCCTTTCCTTTCCTTTCCTTTCCTTTCCTTTCCTTTCCTTTCCTTTCTTTTTCCCTTTCCTTTCCTTTCCTTTCCTTTCCTTTCCTTCTTTCCTTTCCTTTCCTTTCCTTCTTTCCTTTTCTCCAGCTTACCAGAGGTTTCCCCTAAATAAATTGCCTCTTCTTAGGTATCCAAAGTCATTTCATCACAGACCTTTTCACTCTATTTACGTGTGTTGCATAATCATAGAAATCTTTCACTGTATTTTTGCAAACCTATCCTTCTCCTCAGTTATATAACTTGCCACGCTATGGCCAAAAACTTCTGCCAAATATAAAGGTTCTAGTATATGATTTGACACTGCAGACTTCTAATACTGCGAACCAAGGATTGACTCACAGTATTAGAAGTCTGCAGTGTCAAATCATATACTAGACTTTTCAATGCTGAGAAAGACCACTTGTTCCTTCCTCTCTAGGATTTGTGGCGTATCCGAAGCCCTTGTGGTACCTGTGAAGGTTTTGATATGCGCATTATGGATGACATGATAAAGGTGAGTTATCACCTGGCGAAAGGCCAAATGAATTATCATATGGTGAGATTAGCCCTTTACATGGTAGTAGCTAAACTGCGTAGGAAACATTAAATGCATGTATTTTAAATAAAATCCATGATATAAAACTTTTAGGGTGATTTTTGATTACAATAATAAAATCTAATTATAAACTAAACTTTAAAAAGAGAAGAGAAAAATAAGAATAACATATAGAAAGAGAAATGTGTAAAGTGACTTCCAACCTTTATCATAACGAGCATGAACAAGCTTAGTAACTCTCCATCTCTCCTGCAAAGTGTCCATAAAGGTTTTCTTTTAAAAAGGTCATCACATAAACGAACTTTACATGCTTTCATTTTACTTTTAACAGTCTTAATCTTTAGTTCATTCAAGAATTGTCATAGAATTTGATTTATCTTCGTTTCGGTCTCATTCCCACTTCAGAGTCTTCCTGTGGCTGTCAACTCATAAAATATTTCTATGGTCTTTTTAAAGTTGCCCTTTGAATCCTTTCGAAGTTTTGGAGGTTTGGCTCGAGACTCATGATTTAATGGGGGTAATTAATTGACCTATTTTTAAAAATTCCGATAAGAAAGAATTATCTAGGGTACTTTCTTGGTTGATCACTTGTATTATTTTCCTTGTTGGTTTTTAAAACGGCAGCCATTTTCCTATGGTATTGTCCAGTGAGATATTCTTTTCCAAGTCAATCCAATTCCACCACTATCTCTTTGTCAGAGCTCCAATAAATCCACCCTCATTCAAATCAAAAGTCTCAAGCTGCATTCTCAGGGAAAAGTAAATTGGTTTATTAGAAGTTGCCATGTTGGTGCGTGGCAACTACTAAATTGCATCATACATTTCCCCCTTGACCCTGGTCTTCCCCCCACCCCCTGGATGTATATTCTCCAATGGGACACATCCATAGCCAAGAGTCATCCATCATGTTCTCCAATAACCTCCTTTCAAAGTTGCTCTGACAACTTTGGGCTGTCGGGGTGATTATCTAGGCATTTCAAGAATGCCTTGGTTTTCCCTCACTCCCTTTTTCTGGCAGCTAAAAAGACCAAAGGAGTATCTTTTTAGTTGACACTCTTCAGATCAAAGTTGCTTCACATCTCTCATTTCTTCAGTCCAGGTAGTCTTTGACTTACAACAGTTCATTTAGGGATTGTTTGAAGTTACGATGAAGCTTTAAAAAAGTGACTTACGACCATTTTTCACACTTATGACCATTGCAGCATCACGTGATCGAAATTTTCAAATGCTTGGTGACTGATTCATATTTGCAACAGTTTCAGTTCTTGGGGTCATATAATTCCCCCTTTGTGGCCTGAGAAACAAAGTCATTGGGGAAGCCAGATTCCCTTAATGACCATGCCACTAACTTAACAACTGGAGTGATTCACTTAACAAGTGTGGCAAAAAAAACCCACCACGTAACATGGAGCAAAATTCAGTACATAATTGTCTCGATTAGCAGCAGAAATTTTGGGCTCCATTGGGATTGTTAGACTACCTGTAAGATCTTTTGGGTGTAATCTATCCATAGAAACAGAGATTGTGACTGATACGGTTCATATTGCGGCTGTTAATTGGAACAGAAAATTCATATTGAGAAAATACTCAATTTTCCTGAGAACTTGGTTTATGTGGACTTAAGATGTTGAACTAACAGAGAAGACACAAGTTTGTTTCTCTGGGAAGGTCTCTGGGCTAAAATAGAGAGTAAGGCAGCCTGCCTTACAGGGTTAACTTTTGCAAAGGTATACCATGTGTATACAAATAATCCTCCACTTACTATGTGTTTACAGGTAATCCCCAACTTACAGTTGTGGCCAGAATTGCTAAATAAGGCAGTTGTTAATGTGAGTTGTGCCTGATTTTATGAACTATTTTGCCATGGATTGTAAGCGAATCAGGGCAGATGTTAAAATGAACCACGCTGCCCTATTCACACACAATTCTCAACCTATGTGGCCAATGGGGAGCAAAGTTGAGCAATGCCAAAGTTGATCCATGAGGCAGGGAAGAGAGCTTAGCTGGGTAATGGTCATATCTTCTGAGGTATCAGATGCACTGATGATGTTACCTTGTTTGGTAACGAAATGCTTGTAAGAAAACCATCAATCTCCGCACCGAGGACCCCTTCAATGTCGGATCTGGCTCTGGTGTATAATTAGAATAGACTAGAATAACAGAGTTGGAAGGGACCTTGGAGGTCTTCTAGTCCAACCCCCTGCTTAGGCAGGAAACCCTGTACCATTTTAGACAAACGGGTATCAAATCTCTTCTTAAAAACTTCCAGTGTTAGAGCATTTACAACTTCTGGAGGTAAGTTGTTCCACTGATTAATTGTTCTGTCAGGAAATTTCTCCACGAAGTTGCTTCTCTCCTTGGTTAGTTTCCACCCATTGCTTCTTGTCCTGCCCTCAGGTGCTTTGGAGAATAGCTTGACTGCCTCTTCTTTGGGGCAGCCCCTGAGATATCGGAACACTGCTATCATGTCAACCCAAGTCTTTCTTTTCATCAGACTAGACATAACCGAATTCCGTTCTTATTTTGTTTTAGCCTCCAGTCTCCTAATCTTCTTTGTGGCTCTTCTCTGTATTCTATCTAGAGTCTCAACAACAACAAAATACTAAAAGTCTAATAACGTAAGAACAGCAACACTTCCATGCCTTTAAAAATAGTACTAATCTATTAAAAATAGTTACAAAACTCTGCAGTGGGGCAATTGTATAACAAACCCAAGCAAACAATATAAAGCAGCCACGTTAATCGAAATCTTTGCCGCAGCCAAAGCTAAGCCAAGAAATGAAAGTTCAACAATGTTGCTTAAAATACCGAGTTACTCCCACAAGGACCTTTGTTCCACATCCTTTCCGTGGTAATAAGGGGTTTGCAAGTGCTCAGCCCTCATTGTTGGAGAGTATAGGGCCAATTAACTTAATTGCAAAAATGTGTAGTTATTGTAAAGTACTACTTAGAAATGTCTGGGATGATGGCTTTAATGAGTCACATTAGCAGCTGTGAGGTTGTAGCAAAACCTGCTGTTCAAAGGGCACAAACACGGAGCCCTTCCCCAATTAATGGAGACAGTTTTTTCCTGGGTTCCCGTAAAGCCCTCTGCTTTGGGCCTGGGCCTTTGCCACTTGTTCGCTTGGGTTGCGTATTAGGTCAAACCTGTGTTGCACGTTTCTGTTAAGGTTGCATTCAACCAAAACTAAACCAAGCACATGATCCCTGAGGTCTGAAGCAATGTGTGAAACCAGCCATGATGGATGAGTTTTGTCCTCCTGGCTTTAGAGGAGAAGCAGGTAATGTCAGCCGTCCCGTTGGCATGCATGGCAATAGAATACAAATAGAAGAACCATAGAATAGAATTAGATTAGATTAGATTAGATTAGATTAGATTAGATTAGGAATAGAAGAGAAGAGAAGAGAAATGGAATGGAATGGAATGGAATGGAACGGAACGGAACGGAATAGAAACAGAGCAGGGCAGAACAGAGCAGAATAGAATAGAGAAGGGATAGGATAGGATAAATACCCTGTTTCTCCAACAATACGGCCTCCCCCAATAGGAAGTCCCAGCATGTTTTATAGGCATGAAATGAAATTAAGCCCCTCCCCCCAAATTAAGGCCTATATTAAAACATGCGAAATTGGGGGGGAAATGCGGGGGGGGGGGCTTGCTGTTAGGAAGTACTTTTGCTGCACACCCGGATATGGTGCTGCCTGCGTTGACCCTGATACAAAGTGCCCCACCAACGCCGAGGTCAACATCCAAGCCGTCGCCACCCGTCTGCCCGAAGATGCAAGCGGGGGGGAATTAAGTCACCTCCGAAAAGACGGCCTAGCCATTTTTTCAGGGCTCAAAAAAAAATAAGACCCGGCCTTATTATATGAGAAACACGGTAGGATAGTTGGAAGGGACCTTGGAGGTCTTCTAGTCCAACCCCCTGCTTAGGCAGGAAACCCTGTACCATTTCATACAAGTGCTTATCCAATTTCTTCTTAAAAAGGTCCAGTATTTGGAGCATTTACAACTTCTGGAGGCAAGTTGTCCTAACTGTCAGGAAATTTCTCCTTAGTTCTAAGTTGCTTCTCTCCTTGATTAGTTTCCACCCTTTGCTTCTTGTCCTGCCCTCAGGACAAGAAACTGCTGGGACATTTTTATTATCAAGAGTAAAACTTTATTGACAGATCCATGCAGGCAAAGAAGAAGCAAAGGCAGTTTTGAGGTTTTAGCGTGAAGCACAGTACAACGAAAACCCTTTTTCCTTTCCTGGGGCCACCCAGTATCCATTGTCCACCAATGTAGGTTAAGCATTTTATTTTGGGAAAAAAGTCTGCCATCATCACATCACATGGTCCAATCACCCTACATCCTAAAGCAAGATTCCCATTTCATTATGTGTCGCGCTCCGTGACCTTGAACCAACCAAAGAATTTAATTTTGTCTAACTAGGTATGCTCAATTGAATTCCTCCCTCCCACTTTCTCAGGCTCAATTGTGGCAGCGTCAAATCTCAATATGGCTTCCAAGGCTGACAAAGTGCTTCTTTCTAGATTCGGCAGCGCTGACCCGGTTTTTCTTGCCATCTCTTTTAGAATTCCTTAGACTTCCGAGAATCCAGGGAAGCTGAGCCCCATCCACTTTGGGAATACCCATGCAGATCCACCTCCGACCCCCTCACGGTTCTGACGTTTGACTTCCAGCAAGCTATACCAGAACATCCTCTCACGGAAGAAGGCATCATAAGCGTG
Organism: Pseudonaja textilis; assembly: GCF_049901715.1. Lineage (NCBI taxonomy): Eukaryota > Metazoa > Chordata > Lepidosauria > Squamata > Elapidae > Pseudonaja > Pseudonaja textilis. The sequence continues at coordinate 6,000,781 of NC_142000.1, forward strand.
TCACGGTCAGTATCCTGGGAGAAAAACTAAACTTGGCAATATTTCAATGTTTTACAGGACGCTCCAAGACCCTGTTTCCAAACTGGGGTGACTTTCAATGATGTGGACTTCGACTCCTAGAGTGTCTCACTCAGGGTGGCCTTTGCTGAGGGTTCTGGGAGTTGAAGTCTAGCCAGTTGGGATTTTCACAGTGCGGGAAACCCTGCTCTTAAGTTGTATTCCAAGTTGTAGCCCTGTCTTTCATCAGCAGCCCGTTCCTTGTATCTGTCATTGCAGTAATGGTAATGTAACATAGAATAACTGGTTTGGAAGGGACCTGGGAGATCATCTACTTCAACCCCCTGCTCAAGCAGGAAACCTTATACTGTTCAAGACAAATGGTTGTCCAGTCTATTCGTGAAAACCTCCAGTGATGCAGCATGCACAACTTCCAGAGTAGTTACACAAGGTGAATTGTTCTCACTGTCAGGAAGTTTCTTCTTAGTTCTAGGTTGGATCTCTCTTGGATAATCCTCCATCTATTACTTCTTGTCCTGCCCTCAGGTGCTTTGGGGAATAGACTGACTCCCTCTTCTCTGTGACAGCCCCTCAAATACTGGAAGGCAGTATATCGTGTCCCCCCAATACTTCTCTTCAATAGGCTAGACGGACCTAGTTCTCTCAGCCGGGTTCATTGTACAGTTTAGTCTCCAGTTAATCAATCAGATCTTGGTTGACATGAGATCCTTTAAGGCTGAGGGCTGTTGTGGGGGAGGAGTGTGTGATAAAATAGCACTTCAACATAAAAAGCGTAAACAAATCAGCATATGTCTCATTTGGTCCTCTTGGAGTGATATGGAATGAAAACCTGCCTTGGGCTTAGCTACTTTCTGGTTTCAGTTACACTTAGGATGACTTATAATTTTTTTCTAAAAAGATTGCACTCTTTCCTTGTTTGCTCTTCGTTTTAAAACAGATTTTTATGTACATGTGAGTTACAAGCAGCCCTCGACTTAACAACAGTTCATTTAGTGACTGTTTGAAGTTAACGACGACACTGGGGGAAAAAGTGACTTATGACCATTTGTCACCTTCACGACCGTTGGTCACGTGATCAAAATTCGGATTCTTGGCTTCTGACTCGTATTTATGAGCCCCGGTGGTGCAGTGGTTAGAATGCGGTACTGCAGGCTACTTCCGCTGACTGTCGGCTGCCTGCAATTTGGCAGATCGAATCTCACCAGGCTCAAAGTTGAGTCAGCCTTCCGTCCTTCCGAGGTGGTTAAAATGAGGACCCAGATTATTGGGGACCAGAGGCTGACTCTGTAAATCACATAGAGAGGGCTGGAAAACACTGTGAAGCGGTAGTCTAAGGGCTATTTCTTTCGCTATGACCATTGCAGTGTCCAGGGTCATGGGATCCCCTTTTGCGGTCTTCTGACGACAAAGCTTCAATGGGGAAGCCAGATTCACTTAACAATCATGTTACTAACTTAACAACTGCAGTGATTCACTTCACAGTTGTGGCAAGAAAGGTCGTAAAATGGGACAGAACTCCCTTAACAACTCCCTTCATTAGTAACAGAAAGTTAGAGGTCAATTGTGATTGGAAGTTGAAAACTACCTGTAATAATCTTATTCTGTATCCTGCTAAGTATGGTACCTACTAGGCAGAGGACAAAATGGGAAATGAAATAAAAGAGACTTTGAACCTTCAGAGGAACTGTTCCTTAAAAATAGGCCAGTTTTGCAGTGTCATAGCTGAATGAAAACAATCTCCCACATATGAGGTAACATATTGTTCTTAATGAATAATGTATAAATTATCTGGTACCATATGAATGATTTGATTTATAACGATGTTTATTTCTCCTTTCCAAATACAGCCATCTGTTGCCTGGCTGAACATTTCTTCCTGAAACATATACAACAGAGTCTGTGGGGTTATCATTGCACCCAATTATGGTGTTATTGCTGTGCCAGCTGTAAAATGCTGGAATACGTTGTAAAAATCAATATTTGCCTGCAAAGTGATCCTTATTTAAACATCAAATGTACTTTTTTGAGGAAAATATCCCGTAATTCATCGTGGCAAAAAGTTGGGCTTTTAAGATTCTTTTTGAGATTCTTTTTCCGGAAAACAAACAAGGAATAATTTCCGTTTGGTAGTCAAACCACTTTATTTAGAAACAACCAAGCATTTAGCGCAAAGTAAAAAGAGTGTAAACGTCTGTGGAGATTCTCAGTCATCCAGGTCATGGTTTTCCGAAAAGTGCTTTTCCCAAATGCAACTGGGCTTTCTTGGGTTTTTTAAAAAAATGTTTCGCTTCTCATCTAAGAAGCTAATTCAGTTCTGAACTGAAGTTCAGTTCTTCAGAACTAAGGAAGCTTCTTGGATGAGAAGCGAGATGTTTTCAAAGGAAAAAAATGAGAAAGTCCAATTGCCTTTTGGAAAAGCTCCTTTACAACAGGGAGTGCTAATGTTTTAAAAAATCCTAACTCATCTTAACAATATTAAAACCAGAAAGTACCCAGCAAAATGTCTTTTTGGAGATTCTCTGAATCTTGTCCCAAAGGTGCTCTTTTTTTCAAGAGGCAACTGGACTTTCTTTGTTTTTCCTTAAAGTTATTTCATTCTCATCCAAGAAGCTTCTTCAGTTCTGACTGAATGAACCATTCAATCAGAATTGAAGAAGCTTCTTGGATGAGAAGTGAAAAGTCTTCAAGCAAAAATAAAGTCCATTTGTCTTTTAGTAAAAACAAACAAATAACCACCTTCTGGAAAGTACTTTGGATTTCTTTCACAAAACCAAAAGGAAGAAGGAGGCACCACGACTTCCTTTTGAAGATGATTCCAGTCCTCATATTTTGGGAGAGAACGTGCCAGGTAGCATGCAGCAAACATATAATTTGAACATCGCCAATGCAAAGATCCTGATTTTCTTTTCCCCTGGATCTCATCCTCAGATTCCTGGATTCCTAGCCTGCTGAAATGCTTTCTTCCTGGTTATTTTGCATCGTGCAATAATCCTGAAACTTTTCAGTCTCTAGGTGGTGTTTTGTTTTTTTTGTTTTTTTAAATCATCACATTGTAGTATGATTGCAATATCTTCCAAATGTTAGAGAAGGAGGCTCCAGTTGGTGCAAAATGCAGTGTTCCCCACATGGTTTTGTGCAGACCCCGCCGTGCGCGTGTTTCACCTCTCCTGCAGGAAGAGCAAATCTCCTGATTTACTTCCGGGTGCAATTCAAAGTGCTGGTTGCCCCCTTTAAAAGCCCTTCATGGCTTGGGCCCAGGTGATCTGAGGGACCGTCTCTTGCTGGTCACATCTACCCGACCCCTTAGAGCAAGGAGACAGGGAAGGCTGCAGGTCCCATCCCTGAGGGAGATAACACCTGGTGGGACCCAGAAGAAGGGCCTTCTCCGTGGTGGCTCCCTCTCTCTGGAACATCATCCCTCTGGAAATTAGACTGGCCTGACTCTAACACTCTTCCGGAAGGCGCTGAAGACCTGGTTCTGCCAGTGGGCCTGGGGAACCCAGAGCGGAATGGAGGCCATTAAATAGCTTGTGTGTTCTGCTCTCATTGGGGCGGGGTGGATGGGTGGGATTGAGGAGGGGAAGTGATTCTCTCATATTGTACTTTATTAATTTATTTGATTCTTTTTGTTAGTTTTTATTGTTTTAAATGTGATTTTATATTCTGTAAGCTGCCTTGAGTCGCCAAGGGTGAATAGGCGGTAATATACGTTCAATAAATAAATAAATAAGTGAGTAAATAAGTAAGTAAGTAAGTAAATAAATAAATCAAGCGAGCCTTTGGACACTGTTTTGGGATGCAGTGAGTGACTTGCTATGGACAAGTATCGCTTTGCTAATTTGATAGCTTATTCTCACAATCAAGTCTCCAGTAATCATAAGGTAGGTAGTTGTAGAACAGTAAGTGTCACCACAACCCCCCAGATAACATCATGGGAAAGTAAGTCGTTTTAAATGGTTCTTTCAGCATGTGTTTGCTCCCAAAGTAGGCTGATCTCTGGCCTTTTATCTAGACTTCTGACGAAGGAAAATAGTGTTCATATTTCAAAAGGGGTTTATGCACTACATAATGCATGTGTTGGTCTATCAGTATTCTTCAGAGTTTGCAGGAAATCTATATTTAAGGATTTTATTTTATTTTTGCAGGTGTGCGAAAAGTCACGGAGCCGTTCTGTGGATGGAATACCATCTGGCACCTAACGTTTCCATCAGCACAGGACTTGTGCAGGATTCCAATGAAAAGGTTGGTTATGTTCTGTTTCAACTCTGCTGCATAAGGAGTTGGTGAACCATCATATTGCATTGTCCTATAGGAAAAGAAAAAAAAAAAGACCATCAATTCTACTCAGTTCCAGTGCCGAATTTTTGAGCACATTTGGAACGAATTCAGTTGTAGTAGTTGCCAGAAATAACGCGGGAGACAGATTTAATAATTAATGGTGGTGAATCTGCCATTATAATTAAATGGAATGCATGTGATTGGAAGCTTCTGCAGAGCGGAATTGTGCAGTGCACAATAGGATGGGCAGGCTTACTAAGGACCTATAACAGAGAACAGGATTTACTACGGATGTAGATTGGAATTGATGGAACGTAAAGTTGAATTGGGGTTGATTTCGATCAAACTGCTTGGAGGCTTCCCAAGCAGTTCTGCAGTTTAAAGTGAACCAAAAATAGCTTTATGCGGTAAAACATAGTTGCAATATAATCATGGCATTTAAATTAAAATGCAAAGAAAGACGGAAAGAAAAAAAGCTGAATTAATACTATCGTAGATCAAGAAACCCAATAATACGAGTCGACTTTTAATTACAAATGCAACTGAGCCTAGAATTTTGGTTGTCAGTTGTTGCAGTCAACAGGTCAAGCCATGACGTCTTCAGCCTACAACTACTCATTGTTCACTAAATGACAGCACTGAACAAACTGACTTTAACAGATTAATAGAGTTGGAAGGGATCTTTTAGGTCATCACCCCCGCCCAAGCAGGAGACCCTGCACCATTTCTTCAGATGGCAACCCAGTCTCTTCTTGAAAGGGATGAAGCTTCCACAACTTCCAAAGGAAACTTCTGTTCCATGGGTTGATTGTTCTCACTGCCAGAAAATTTCTCTTTATTTCTAGGTTGAATCTCCCCTTGTTCAGTTTCCATCCATTATTCCTTGTCTGGCCTTTGGGTGCTTTAGAAAACAGCTTGACCCTGAGGTGGAATTCAGCAGGTTCTGACCAGTTCTGGAGAACCAGTAGCGGAAATTTTGAGTAGTTCAGAGAACCAGCAAAAGCCACTTCTGACTGGAGATTTTACAGTATCCTTCCCCTGCCACACCCACCATGCCATGCCATGCCCACAGAACCTGTAGTAAAAACAAATGGAATCCCACCACTGGCCTGCCCCCTTCCTCTCTGTGGCAGCCCAGTATTCAAATATTGGAAGACTGCTATCCTGTCTTCCCTGGTCCTTCTCTTCACTAGGCTAGCTGTGCTCAGTTCCTGCAACTGTTCGTCATAAGTTTTAACTTTCAGTCCCCTCATCGTCCTGGTTGCTATTCTCTGCACTCTTTCTAGAGTCTCAACACCTTTTTTTTATAGCGCGGTGACCAAAACTGGATGCAATTTGGCTGCTTCATAATTGAGACAAGAGCATCGAGTAGAGAATGAAATAAGTGAGAATCACACTTTAAAATTTCTACGGACAGTAGTGCTGTGGATGAAAGGTGAAGGTGATTAGATGATTAGGGGACTGGAGGCTTAAAACAGATGAAGAAGGGTTGCTGGAATTGGATATGTCTAGTTTGACGAAAAGAAGGACTAGGGGAGACATGATAGCAGTGCTCCAATATCTCAGGGGCTGCCCCAAAGAAGAGGGAGCCAAGCTATCCCCCAAAGCACCTGAGGGCAGGACAAGAAGTAGTGGGTGGAAACTAATCAAGGAGAGAAGCAACCTAGAACTAAGGAGGAATTTCCTGACAGAACAATTAACCAGTGGAACAACTGGCCTCCAGAAGTTGTGAATGTTGTGGGTACTTCATCACTGAAGTTTTTAGATAAGACAACCATTTCTCTGAAATGGTGTAGGGTTTCCTGTCTAAGCAGGGGGGTTGGACTGGAAGACCTCCAAGGTCCCTTCCAACCATCAGGTTCTGACCAGTTCTGGAGAACCGGTAGTGGAAATTTTGAGTGGTTCGTTGAACCAGCAAATCCCGCCTCTGACTGGCCCCGCCAATCCATCTCTTCTCTGCCTCCCATTGAATCCCAGCTGATCGGCTGGGTCTCCTTTGGTTGCCCTGCCCAGGAGAACAGGGCTGGAAAGCAGGTTAGTGGGGTGGGGAGGGAAGGGGGATTTTGCAGTATCCTTTCCCTGCCACGCCCACCAAGCCACACCCACAGAACCGGTAGTAAAAAATTTTGAATCCCACCACTGCTTCCAACTGTGTTATTCTCTTCTATATTCTGAATGATTAGAATTCAAACTGGAAATGTCTTTGTTGAAGAGAAAGAAATGTTGACCTACTACAGAAGAAGAAAAAAGATAGCTGGGAATGTTTGACACCTTTGCTTCCTTTCCCACCTGATCGTTCTTGCTTCTTTTCTATACAGGATTATTGTCAGTGGACTCCTCACTGCAAGCAGGCTGTGTATTTCTTCAGCTCGGCTCTTGAACCAAATTCTCCTGTCGCTGTTGCCTCAGCGGTTGCGTACGCTGTGAGCTTCAACCCAGCAACGGGAGAGGTTAACATGGACTTTAAACCCTTAATTTAATATAGTTGTCGGGATAGGAAAAACAACATTTGTTTCCCTTTTAGCTGGGTCAATAAACACATCCCCCAGACAGCTTTAATAAACCTGCAGCTTTGTGAAGGGGGCAGGGGGCTCCAGGGGTATAAGTGTTCTCAAGAAGTGGCCCACCGTTGAGTTAGGTGATTTGAGCCCCCTCCAAAGTTTAGGATCGCAACTTCCCAATTCCCCGGCCCGCCAACCGTTTCGTTTGAAGGTAAGTCAGAATTGGTTTAAGGCAGGGGGGTCAAACTTGATTTCATCGAGGGCCGCATCAGGGTTGTGTTCGACCTCGGAGGGCCCGGGTGGGGTGTGGCCAGAGTGGGCCTGGCCAGCTCGATGCCACTCGTGTTGAGGGCACCTGTGGTGGCCCAAGCGCTCGGCCAGCGAAAATGGGGTCCTGAGCTCTGTGTTGCGCTGTGACGGCCTCCTGCAACTCTCTGCCAGCCAAAACGGAGCTTGCGGGGACCACCTGCGGCCCTCCCAAGCTTCGTTTTCTCTGGCAGAGGCACCCCAGGCCAGTCCTTCGCTTGTTTCCATGGCAGCAGCCCCTCGGGCCAGATCTAAGCACCCCAAGGGCTGGATCTACCCTCCTCCCCAGGCCTTGAGTTTGACACCCCTGGTTTAAGGCCTTCAACACACTGATCTTGTTTGAAATGATCTGACTGGGTTTTGCTGAGTGTCCGTCTGAGAAAAGTCAGACCAGCTAAGCTTCCCAATTTCAGAGCCAGAGGAGAAAAAAAGATAGGGGCAGTGTATCAGACTGTTGGATTTAGGGAGGGTGGTGGTGGAAACAACACATTTCAAGCCCAATGTGACGAAGACAATTATTTAAGACATAAGAATTTATTTGTCATTACACTCGCAAGTGGGTGCAACGAAATGAGGTGCTCTTCCACAAGTAAAACTGGACAACACCATTGAAAGAAAAATAAAATTAAACACAACAGACCATACAATAATCTCTATACAATTTAAAAATGTAAATACCCCATTACTCTCAGCCATTAACAACATTTAATGTGCCCCAAACCTGACAGATTCTGGGTGGCAGAACACAAATAGTTCACTGTGGCAGAACACCAATAGTTCACGGAGCCATAAAGAAGGTCATTATCAAAATTCCTATGTTGGCTGCTCAGAATCGATCAACCACAGCCAAAGTCATGCTGGCATCCTTCAAATTTTACTGCTTGCCCAACACGAGGAAGGTTGGGGTTGAATGGTCTCCCTGGGGAAGATGTTGCAAAGAGTAGGTGCCAACACCAAGAAGGCTTATCATCTGGTATCCTCTTGAGGTAGGAAACCCTTCAACCCCTCCCCACCCACCCACCCACCCCCGATAACCAGGAGTGGAAAGCTGGACTGTAGGTTGCTACTCATCACAAAACACCCAACTTATCAGAAGGCAAACTTGGGAGAATGTTTCACCATCCTTGTTTATTCACAATGGTAGCCCTCAGAACTGAAGACGCTTCTTGGGTGAGAAGCGAAACATCTTCAGGGACAAACAAGAAAGTCCAGTTGTCTTTTGAAAAAGCACATCTGGGACAAGAGCACTTAGACTTGGGGGCAACAGGCTGACTTTGTAAACCGCTTAGAGAGGGCCGTAAAGCACTATGAAGTGCTTCTCAGTGCCTCACAGCCCTCTCTAAGCAGTTTACAAAGTCAGCCTATTGCCCCCCGCCCAACAATCTGGGTCCTCGTTTTACGGACCTCGGAAGGATGGAAGGCTGAGTCAACTTTGAGCCCGTCAGGATCAAACTGGCTGTGGACAGAATTTGCCTGCAGTACTGCTTTCCAGCCACTGTGCTAACGAGGACTGTTAGACCTTTTTAATTTCCCAGCTCAACAGAATGTTGGAAATTACGTAAAGCGGCTTAGGGCTGTATCCATCTGCCTTTTCATTCGAATTAGAATTCTTTATTGGCCAAGTGTGATTGGATACACAAGGAATTTGTCTTGGTGCAAACGCTCCCCGGTGTATGGGAGGGTTTCTTCTAAAGTCTACCACCATTTCTACGGTTTTGAGTGTGTTCAGTTCCAGATGGTTCTGGTTATACCACGAGGCAAGTTGTACAACCTCCTGTCTGTATGCGGATTTGTCATTGTCTTGAATGAGACCAATCACTGTTGTGTCATCAGCAAACTTCAGTATTTTAACAGACGGATCGTTTGAGGTGCAGTCATTGGTATATAGGGAGAAGAGAAGTGGAGAAAACACACAGCCTTGGGGGGGTGGGGCTGTGCTGATTGTACAGGTATCAGGTATGATTCTGCCTAGCTTCACCTGCTGCTTCCTGTCTGTTAGGAAGCTTATGATCCACTTATAAGTGTGTTCAGGTATCTCTAGCTGGTATAGTTTAGTTAGAAGAATGTCTGGAATGATGGTATTGAATGCTGAACTGAAGTCTACATAGAGGACCCTTGCGTAGGTATTTGGAGATTCAAGATGTTGTGGGATGTAGGGTAGAGCCATGTTAACAGCATCATCTGTCAATCTATTTGCTCGGTATGCAAACTGCATGGGATCTAACAGTGGATCCGTGATGGTTTTCAGGTGGGACAGCACAAGCCTTCCAAAGATTTTCCTAGCTACAGATGTTAGAGCAACTGGTTTGTAGTCATTCAGTTCCCTGATGGAGGGCTTCTTTGGCACTGGGATGATAGTAGTTTTCATATCATCAGATATGAGAGTAACCAGCAAAGGAAAAGTTGAATTGGTTCAGGAAAAAAAAATCCAGTAGGAAATCAACTAGTCCATGATTCAGGTTCACATCTGCTGTGTTCAACTTCAAATATCAACAAATAAATGCTCTGTCTTACATATTGGCAAAAAAAATCAGAAAATAAAATACAAGCTAAATAATCCAGACCTTGTTGAGGATCCAAGCTTTGTCAAGGACCTTGGAGTACTCATCTCTAATGATCTAAGTACTAGAGCCCACTGTAACTACATAGCCAAAAAGGCATTAAGAGTTGTTAACTTAATCCTATGTAGCTTCCTCTCTAGTAATATCACACTACTAACTAGAGCATACAAAACATTTGCTAGACCTATACTTGAATACAGCTCATCAGTCTGGAACCCATAGCATGTATCTGATATTAACACAATTGAAAAAGTCCAGAAATATTTCACAAGAAGTGTTCTCCGCTCCTCCACTCATTGCAAAATACCTTATGCCACCAGACTTGAAACTCTAGACCTAGAAAACCTAGAACTATGCCGCCTCCGGTCCGATCTAAATATAGTATATAAAATCATACATTGCAATGTCCTACTGCAAATGAATACTTCAGCTTCAACCATAACAACACAAGAGCACACAATAGATACAAACAAGGTTAACCACACCAAACTTGACTGCAGAAAATACGACTTCAGCAACAGAGTGGTCAATGTTTGGAATACTCTACCTGACTCTGTGGTTTCTTCCCCAAACCCCAAAAACTTTAACCTTAGACTGTCTACTATTGACCTCACTCCCTTCCTAAGAGGCCTGTTGGGGGTGTGCGTAAGCGCACCAACGTGCCTACCATCCCTGTCCTATTGTTTCTTTTTATTTTTCTTATAAGTATCTATCTCATATATTCAAAACTATATTTATTCTTATACCTGTATCTTATAAGCGATTGACAAATCAAATAAATACTAAAAATATCACGCCATTTGCGTTTCTTCCTTATCCGCTCCGCCCTGCATGCCCCAAGGATGAAGAGGGGATGGGCCTGGGTCTTCCTCTGAATGCCCAGCCAGCCTGTGACCTTCCCCAGTTTCCTCCAGAACCTCCGGAGTCACACTCCCACTCCCTGTCGGCTGTTCCTCCTCTCCCTCGGAGTCAGATTCTAACAAGGAGACAACAGATCACTTGTATCAACCCCTCTCCCCCTTCTTCTTCCAGTGAAGAATGGCAGATACACGGAACTGACACATAGCCTGCTACCAACATTTCGATGTGCTTCTTATCCCAAAAATGTTCATCTATCCCCGATACATAGAAAGGAAGAATTTTTTCCTACCCTTCCAGGATTGGTTTGCAAAATATATGACAATACAGCATCCTGCAAACATTCTGCTTTTGCCTTCAAACATCCCCAAGCTCAATCCTTGGCATGTTCAGGTGAGATGTGGGCATGTTACAAAGAAGGAGAGACTCCCTTCAAGTAGAGAGCTGTCGGGATATTTGAAATGCAAGAGGGTATGCAAGACTTCCTTAGAAGCTTCCTGTTGCAGGAAGAGGATGACAGGTTATTTTTCCAAAATCGTTTTTTCTGCTGGTCCCGAGAAGCCTGAGAAATCACGAGCTACGCCGGGATAGGACCCATATAATGACAACAGCTAAGAGATGAGCGTTGAGCTCAAAACTGCACAGGGGGGTTCTGAAGTTTATGTCTTCCTTGGCATTGGAGCAATTTTGTAATCGGGCTGGCTAAGAAGTGGCCAAGAGCCAGTTTGAGGGCAACTCCCTGCATAGAACAAGCACGTCGTTTGCCCTGTTGTGCGAGTAACAAATGCGTTTGTTTGAAGATCTTTCTGCAACTCCCATGCGCATGGCAGAATTACAGGATCAGCAGATTTTGCAGCAAACCTCATTAGTTTAAGCATGCAGGTATTCCTCGACTTATGGCCACAGTTGAGCCCACAATTTCTGCGACTAAGTGAGTCATTCGTTAAATGAATTTTGCCCCGTTTTACGTCCTTCCTTGCCACAGTTGTTAAGCAAATCGTTAACCGTTAAGTTAGTGATACTGTCGTTAAGTGGATCTGTCTTCATTGAAATTGCTTGTCAAAAGGTCGCATAAGGGGATCGCATGACCTCCCCTGGGACACTGTGACTCGTAAATATGAGTCATCTGCCAAATGTCTGAATTTGGAGCACATGGTCATCGGGATGCTGCAAGTGTGAAATACGATCATAAGTCACTTTTTCAGTACCTCTGTAACTTTGAACGGACTGTTGTAAGTTGAGGACTACCTGTATTCAGTGCCCACAGCTGGGGAAATCTGAACAATTCCTTAGTGATCTTTAGATGTTTTACTTGTTACAGGTCCCTGTCAGGTTTCCAAATGATGAAATCCATTTAAAACGCAAAGAGCCAAGTCCATCTTCCAAAACAATTTATTTTATTCAGGAAAGCATCAAATTGGCAAAGTCTGTTGTAATTCCGGATCTGACACAACCTGGAATTACACCACGTAATATTGGAAGTTAGAAACTGCCCCCCAAAAGTCACATTCCCCAAGAGAAGTAAATCAACGCTGCCTGGTGTCATCAACCTCCACCTCCAGTCTCAGCAGGGCCAGCTTTTGTTCCCACAGGAAGGAGAACCACCTAGCCTAAACAACTCTATTCCTCCCACCTTAGGAATGTGGCAAGCTTGAGACCCTTCCCCCCATAACCAGCAAAGAGAAAGAAAGAAAAGGAATATATAATAAGGCTAATAAAATGTCAATTTCCGGCTTGACAGTCCCATCTTAAAAATAATAACTTGGCAATTTATGAAAATTTAACAGGCAGACTTCTGAAAAATGCAGCTGTCTGCGTTGATCATTGCTTCCAAAAGATGCTAACCCTTGGTCAATTCAGTGTTGTTCGAACTGCAAGTGTCACAATCCCTAGTGAGTTTCCGTGTGAGCTTTTATTGAAGGACATACATTTTGGCCATTGTTTGAGGGTGATTGGATCGCTGCTGGCAAGCTGGCATTCATGCAGCTGGAAGGGACATTCACTGCATGGAGACAGAAGCCAATAATTCCACGGCAGAGAAGCCTGATGAAATGACCTCACAAAATCCAGTGCAAAATTTAAATTTAAACATTGCATCTATGTAAATTTTGGTGGTATCCCATTTTTGGTTTTGGTCTAAGTGATGGAAATCTTTAGTGTTTCAAATGTCGAAAGCTGGTGCTATTTTGACTTCAAGACAGTTTTGGGGGTAGTCTTCCCAGCATGCCAAATCCTTATGAGTTTGGCAAGAAGTTAGGACAGTGATCAGAGAGAGAACATAATAAATAGCTAGGCTGAATGAGAAGAGAGGCTTTGTGTAATAATTATTCTTCCACCGTGGCTAACATTGGGGCTATCAAGCTTTTAAACAGTAAGTCTGCTATCCTTCCACTTTTTCAACCGGGTTCAGGAGCAGCCTGGAGTCTTGGGAAGGAGAAGACCAAATAGAAACCCTCAAAGAACAAAGAAACCCTCATTTAAGAAGGCCATATACTCCTTAGTAACATCTTCCAGAACTAGTGATACGATAGCCGTCTTCCAATGGCTATGGGATTGTCACAGAGAAGACAGGACTGGCCCATTCTCCCAAAGCACGTGAGGGTATGTCTAGTTTAATGAAAAGAAGGATTGGGGGAAACATGATAGCATGTTCCAATATCTAAGAGGCTGCCAGAAAGAAGAGAGGGTCAAGCTATTCTCCAAAGCACCTGAGGTCAGGACAAGAAGCGTTGGGTGGAAACTAACGAAGGAGAGAAGCAACCTAGAGCTAAGGAGAACTTTTCTGACGGTGAGAACGATCAACCACTGGAATGGCTTGTTTTCAGAAGTTGTGAGTGCTCCGTCGCCAGTGCTTTTTAAGAGGAGATTTGGACTGTCTTTTGTCTGAAATGGTATAGAATTTCCTGCTGCAGAAGGGGGTTAGACTAGAAGACCTCCAAGGTCCCTTCCAACTCTCTTGTTCTGTAATGCCGGCTTAGCCCATGTCGTAACTGTTTAAAGCCACTTTATTCCTGAATGACAAAACAAACAGGCTATAATCCAATAGTCACTTTAGAGAGTGCACCGTCTTAAACGCCGTACTAGGACATACAGAGCAAAGATAGCAGAGATTGCATGTCAGGCTCCATACATCAAAACCAATACTTTGAAATGAAACGTGTTTCCAAGAAATTGGTAGGCTTTCTTGTGCTGCCCTGCTAAACAGTTTCCAAGCCAATGTCCCCATGAGTCATGAGTGATAGATAGAATGGAACAAAATGGTTCAGAATGGTACCGTTGTCTTTTCCCATTATTTTGAAACAGCGAGAGATGTTGCCCAGCCTAGTCACAGATGTGTGACCTTGTCCCTTGGCTAGCCATGCATTTAACTTCCAAATTCCTGCCCACAAATGCTAGCTAAGGTTTAACATGTATATCAGTGGTTCCCAAACTTTTTCAGTCCACCGCCCCCTTGGTGCTACAAACTCATCCTCAATGCCCACCACCCAGGGGCGGGATTCAAATTTCTGTGGGCGTGGCCTAATTTGAGGGTATGGTTTGCTGGTCACGTGACTGGGTGGGTGTGGCTTTCTGGTCACATGACTGGATGGGCGTGACTTGGTCACATGACTGGTGGCGTGGCTTTCTATTCACATGACTGGGTGGGCTTGCTGGTCACGTGACTGGTGGCGTGGCTTTCTGGTCACATGACTGGGTGGGCATGGTTTGGTGACTGGCAAACCAAATACAAGTGGTCCTCACTTAATGGCCGGTTGCTTAACAAGCGTTCTAATTTATGGCTGGCCTCCCCAGAACTACTTGACCTGTTTTTGGAGTTTTGACAGCCATGCACACACATATACACATACTCCCTTCCAACCCAATAATAGAAGAATGCTAAATCTGTACGCAGTTTTGAGAAGAAAGCAATTGAAAACCTGGGTAAAAATCCCTGTTACTATGGTTTACAAAACTTTGCAGGTCATTTGGAAATCCAAATTAATGGCTTTAGTCTAAAGGCTGTGCTCTTTGTAGAAAGTTAGCACACACCCCTCTCCTAGAAGAATGACATATTCTTGGAAATATTAAAAAGGCAGAATATTTCCCCTAAAAGAAATAAAAGTCTTAAAAGGAAACAGAAACTAAAAACCCCAGCTCCCTGCCCCCAGCAGATATTTTGGTGCCAGCTTATCTACAAGACAACAAGACTGGGCCAGTCTATCTACAAAACAAAAGATCTCCAGTTCCAGGGTAATGGGATTATCCTTCAGGGCAAAGCCATTCAGCCACAATAGGAAAGTGCCCTTCATTGCATCACCCACCAAGCCTGGGACACAGACCACCTCAGCTATGACTATAGCCCTAAGGGAGTCTGACTGCAACCAAATAGTATACATGCCCTTTCCACAGGAACAGGAAGCTATGTATGTATGTATGTATGTATGTATGTAATATATATACATATGATGTATTCCCTCCCTCCCTCTCTCTCTCCTCCACTCCCCCTCTCTCTTCCATCCTTCCAAGCAGCCTCCATGTTTCCAGAGTCTTTTTTCCCACTTGGAACTGAACCCAGATGGACATTTCTTCCAACATATTCTAGAAACTCAAACGGGATATGGCCAATATACAAAATTCTTCTTTGTTGCATCTGTTCGCCTGTTCCTTTGCTCCTCTTACTGTTTGTTTATTTTGGGAAGAATCGTTTGAAGTTCTCGGATGAATAATTTAGCTCTATTTAGTTCTATTTTTTTTCCTAATTACAGCAAACACTCCTCCCTTCCAACATTGCCCTGGGCGTTCATTTGGAGCCAATCTACTGTGTCTACTCAATAGTACCGTATCTCTGAATGTGTATCGCTGATGTGGAAATCCAAGAGGAGCCTTGACCCTTGCATTAGCCTTATCAGCATCCCAAACTGTCGTCAGATTGGATCCCTTACCTAAATTATGATTAAAATGGTCTAGAAGTCTACCTGTTTACATTCTTTAACCATCTGTGGTCTCTGCAAAACAGACTCATTTCATCTCCATTGAAAAGACGGAGGACCGCATTTAAGATGTAATGATACTGGATTGGGGTCAGAAAGAAGTTTTTGGAAGAATTATTAACTTTCTACACACTAAATACATTAATATATGGTTAAGAGAGGGATTTGAAGATTAGTGTAATGGGAGAGGAGAATTTTTCTTTCTTCAGCACCCAGTCAGGGTGGATCCTACCTGTTATATGTTAAATTTTGATTCCTTTTTCTTCTCTTCTTTTGGTATGCTATTTTTTTTCTTTTTTGTTGTTGTTGCTGTTGTTGAATGTATGCTTTTGTTTTGTTTCATTTTGTTTGTTTGGTTTTTCTGTTTTTTACTTCTTAGGATAAAACTAATATTTTTTAAAAGGTGGAGCCGTGACCCTTTTGTATAGCAGATAACTTTACTGGAACATACACTCACACAAAAAAAATCTACTTCTGGCCCCATTCCTGTTTTACATGCAATTCCACCATTCATTACAAGATACCATTAATTGGTCCACTCTGTTTTATTTTAATGTTTTCATTTTTATTCCGGTCTGTGATCCTAATAAAAGATCGAATTGAATTTGAATTTTATAGGCAACCCATTTTAAAAGAGTTTCCATCACACTCTTGGCCCTTTTGTGAGTTTAATGAGCGTCTCACCCACAAATGTCCCTGTCTGCACCCTGTCAGGAATGCACAGAAATGAGTCCTGCCCAATGTTTCAAATCACGCAAGAACTGTAATCTCTCTCTCTCTCTCTCTCTCTCTCTCTCTCTCTCTCTCCCTCCCTCCCTCCCTCCATCCATCTATCTATTATCTATCTATCTATCTATCTATCTATCTATCTATCTATCTATCTATCTATCTATCTATCTATCTATCTATCTATCTATCTATCTGTGAAAGATCACTCATGCATCATCACAAAATCTCCAGAACTGTAAAGCCTGCAAACTAGAAATTTGGCCCATATGTTCCTCTTGGCTAGGTGCTCACTAAGGAAGGATTTTTCAAAATGACCATCAGAGCATCAGTATTTCCTATATTATTATTATTATTATTAACACGGTCTGATGCTAAGGAGTTCTACTCTCACTCCCCAACTGAAAAGAAATCTCTTCCAAATGCAAAACACAAGCAGAGGAGAGGAGTTTTCAGTTTTAGTTTCACAGCAGCAAGTTTTAGTACAGAATAGTTGAGCTAAGCCACGCCTAGGCTCCTTGTTGTCTCCTTTGCCAACTCATAAAATATTTCTATGGTCTTTTTAGAGTTGCCAACAGAAAGGGAGGGGAGAGCAGTGGGCAGCTTGCATTCCATAAATGTTTTCGAAGATAGTTTCTAGGTGACCGAAGTTTCTGCACACAAAATTCTAACTGGAGAATATGATTGATGACTCTTGGCTATGGATGTGTCCCATTGGAGAACACAAATTACACCCAGGGGGTGGGAGGGAAACCAGAGTCAACAATGAATGATGTGCCTTAGAGTCGGCTACACCCAGGCAGTACCAGCATGTTTACTCCAATAAATCTTATTTAAGCTTTAAATAAGAGACTCATGATTTAAATGAGGATAACTGCCAGAGCCCTGACATCCTTCTTGCTCTCACAGCAAATACTCTTTCAGTTTCCAGACAGTTTCTCTCACACACTGACAGGACGCTAGCCAGATGAATACCAATGCATGCTGGTGGACAGAAGCACAATTTCTCCCCCTTATTTTCCTCCCCAAAAACTAAGCCCAATCATATCGTTTCATAGTGAAGTATGGGTATAGAGATAATTGTAAATATAACCGAAAGAAACTTTTAAGAGACTGGTACCCTGTGTGAGCTCGTTAAAAGTAAAGTAGATTTATTTTATTTTATTTTCTTGGTTCAGTTAACCAGCGTTGTATTGATTTCTTCCTCATTAAAAAAAAAAAATCGGGGTTGAGGATGTTGGGTCAACCTACTCCCAGAGCTTCGTATTGTAGGCCTGTGCAAAATACATGCATTGTACAACAGGTTCGTTGATTTGGGTGGCTGTTTTCCCATTGATCGAAACGGTCTGCCTGCCAGCTTTCGGGAGATCCGATTAATCTCAACTGTCTCGGTCGCTTGCAGTTCTTCTGAATCTATACTAACTTGTTCAAGGGCTGGTCTCTAAACCACCAGAGCAGCCAGACGTTCATCTATAAAGAAAGAAATGTCAGCTTAATGAGATTTTGCTGCAACAATTAGCCTCAAAATAGGGGTGAAGAACCCGTCTTAGAAGGTCCCAGTGGACTCCAGACGCCAGCTGTGCGATTGATCCTGATTTGTTCCAGCGTAAGTTAGATAAATCTGCCTCTGTGGGATGCATCTAAAATAAAGAGGACCATTAAATCATTTTTCTGCCTTTGATTTCATTGACCTTTGAATTGTCAGGTTTGGCCTCAAGAGCAGGGGTGGCAATTTTACGACCTATGGACTTCAAGTCCCAGAACTCCTGAGCAAGCCATGTTGGCCTATCAAGAGACTGTAGAACATATTGGTAGTACAGGTTACAAACCAGAACTATTTCGGTTAGGCATAATCCAGAGGTAGGTATTCAGCCGGTTCTGACCAGTTCTGGAGAACCGGTTGCAGAAATTTTGAGTTGTTCGGAGAACTGGCAAATACTGTCTCTGACTGGCCCCGCCAACCCCATGTATTCTCTGCCTCCTGAGTCCCAGCTGATCGGCTGGCTCTTCTTTGGTTGCCCTGCGCAGGAGAAGGGAGCTGGAAAGCAGGTTAGTGGGGTGGGGAGGGAACGGGGATTTTGTAGTATCCTTCCCCTGCCACACCCACCAAGCCACACCCATAGAATTGGTATTTTTTAAAAAATTGAATCCCACCACTGGCATAATCCCAGAAAAATATGATAAAGGAAATGTATATTTGATATTACATGTTTTGAAAGCAGCAAGAATAGCATTTGCACAATACTGGAAAAATGAGGAAATGCCTACAGAAAAAGATATAATTTTAAAAAAATTAGACTGTGCAGAAATGGACAGATTAGCAGTGAAGATAAAAGAAAAAGAAGACACACAGTATTTTTGAATTTGGGAGTTGTTTCATCAATGGTTGGATAACAGAGGTAGAAACTAGGATGTTAAAAATTATTACTATGTAAGCAAATTGAATCAGACAGTACGCTATTCAGCAAGCACTTATTGTATGTAAAGAGAATATATATATAACTACATTTTAAAAAAGAGAATATAGAACATAGAATAATAGGCTGGGAGGGGCCTTGTGGTCCAACTCCTTGTTCAAGAAGGACACTGTATACCATTCCAGTCAAATGGTTGCCCAATCTTTTCTTAAAAACCTCCAGTGAGGAAGCATCCACAACTTCCAGAGGCAAGCCATTCCACTGATTAAATGTTCTCACTGTCGGAAAATTTCTCCATGAAATACCTGCTTGTAAATCTAGGATGTTTTTCTCAAGTGGATGTATTATAGATTTGAAGTGGGAACATGTTTTTGTTTTTAAATAGCTACATTGGTCTATGAAAAAAATGAAAATAATATTGGCTAATGTTCAGACAAATGGCTGTCCAATGTCTTCTTTTAAAACTCCAGTGACAGAGAGTCGACAATTTCTGGAGGCAAGTTGTTCCACTGGTTAATTGTTCTCACTGTCAGGAAATTTCTCCTTAGTTCAAGGTTGCTTCTCCTTGATGTTGTGGTTTGCCGGCAGCCTGTGCAGACGGCAGCGGAATTGAACAGTGGGGAAGAACGGGGACCAGTCCGGGAGTCTGCGGAGGACTTGAACGAGGGTCCTGCATCCGATGTGGAGACGGAGCCAGGACCATCTGGGAGCCTCCAGAATCTGGCAGCAGCAAGGCAGAGAAACCAGGGGAGCCTGTTCCCAGCGCGCATGTGCACAGAGCTGCCAGAAGGCCAGAGCAGCTGAGACCAAAGGGGCAACTCGGGAATAAGGCTGGGAGGTGATTGCTCCTCCCATAAGATATAAAGGAGGAGCAAAGGGACAGGAACCTTTGCAGAAAGCAAAGTCGTTCACTCTGTTAAGATTAAACCTTGAAGCTCTGTGTGGACTTAGTACTTTGGTTGGTTTTTTTACAGTTAATTTGGCACTTGAGTTGTTGGCAGCAATTCAAAGGAGAGAAAGGTGGGTGCTTATCTCGAGGGATTGTTTGGACTAAGCGTGTGGTTAATTATGGTCTCAAGAAGCCTTGGTCAGAACACTTGATTAGTTTCCATCCATTGCTTCTTGTCCTGCCTTCGGGTGCTTTGTAGAATTAGTTGACTCTCTCTTCTCTTTGACAGCCCCTTAAGTACTGCAAGACTGCTGTTATATCACCCCTAGTCCTCCTCTTTGTTAAGACTAGAGACATACCACCTATACTTACAAAAAGGCTGTAGGCATCAGATAAGCTTTGCCAAGCAGCTGAAACTGCCACTTGGCTTAGTGAAGGACCTATTGTTGACTGCCACATAATCAAAATTAAGATGCTTGGCAGCCGACTCATATTTATGACGGTTGCCGTGTCCCAGGGTTATGTTTGTGACCTGACAAGCAAAGTTAATGGGGGAAACCAGATTCATTTAATGACTCTGTTACTAACTTAACAGCTGCAGTGATTCACTTAACAACAGTGGCAAGAAAGGTCATAAAATAGGGCAAAAGTCACTTAACTGTCTCACTTAGCAACAGAAAATCATAAGTTGAGGGCTACTGTTCTGTTTGTCAGGTGCCTTGTTCTTTTTTTGCAGGAAATAGGGAAAAGAAATCAAATTATAGATTTGATGATTGCTAAAATTTAAAAAAAATCTTTTTTGGGGGGGAAATGGACACTATATTATAGTCTTAAATTAAGAGCTGAATATCAGTATTTCTCACATCCTTGGTAGAAGAAATTGGAAGTCATGGCTTTGAATATATTTTTGTTTTCCTTTTTAAAAATATTTTTCTGCACAACTCTATTTTTCTTCTTATCTTTCTTATTGTTAGTTTATGCTAGTTTTCATTTGTATGTATGTTTTGTAAAAATAATAAAATCATTAATATGGCCAAGTTCCTTATTCTTCTTGTCGTTGGAAGATCTGTATTCCATTTGATACCCACAAAAAATAGATGAAACTTTTTTTTTTCATTTGGCTTTCTTTAATATAGATATAATAATAATATAATATAATATATTAATAATAACCAAAATGCCAGAAGGTTTGTATGTGCTTACCATATAAAAACATTAATTTTTCAGAAGGATACAATACAGAAAAATCATTGAAATTAAAAAAAAAAGATTTTTTTAGGCTTTCTAAACCTATCAATACAATAGTTTAAAAGACAAAGATTTATAGTTAAAATATGTGCAGGTTATGGATGGAGGAATATGAGTTCTTCAGTAATACCAGTTTTTATTTTATCTGTGTTATCAATGAGAACAATTAATGTAGGCATTTTATATTACATGCTTGAAGTCTACATAATCTCCCTCCCTCCCTGAATGGAACCAGTTGTATGTCCAATCTTTAAACTGGACGGAGTTGTATCATCTTTGTTGAAATGAATTCCAGGCTAAACCCAGATCAACATGGCCTAACTAACCATAGCTTGAAGAATAGGTTTCAAGCCATGATAGAGACTGAGTTCATTTGACCACGGATCACCTGTTTCCTAATATGGAGTGGGGCAGATCGAAAGTTACCTTGTCTAATGAAATTAATTGTATATCTCTAAAGTAGCCAAGGAAAAAGAAGGAGAAGTTGATCTTAGGAGGGCAAAAGTGGTGGAATCATCTAACAAAGATAATCTCTAAACTCTGCCTTCCTTTCTCAGAATAAAGTTTCATTAGACTCTCCCCACCCACCCCCAAAAAACCCCAAAAAACCCAATGGATAGTCAGATGATCTGGGTAACTTACATACAGGCATGAAATAAATCGCCTTCTCCAAACTGGCTTGGGCTGGCATTTGGACTACCTCAAAGTCAGATGAGATATGAAGGGATTGTGGCTGGTCACCTCTAAATCTAGAAAATCTCTGAGGATTTCTTGAGATAATTCAATTTTTTTATTTTTATACTGGATATACTTTTAGTTGGAGTTCTCTGGGCTTAGAAAGATCAATACTAAGGTAGAGGTCACTTTTTTTTTTTTTTTTTTGCAGAGGGTTTGACTTTGAATTTTCAGAGAAATTTCCTCAGCACGACAGTTCAGAAGTTGTAGTACTCCTAGTCTGTATGGAATTTGGAATTTGAATTTGCCTTCATTGGTGGATTCTGAAATCTTTGGGATGGGTTGCTAATGGGAAAGGAACGGGTTTGGTGGAAAATCTTAGTTAAGTGTCGGCTGAGAATGATGCTACCTCTATTTTGATTGTCCAGGGTCATCTAAATCCTGCCAAGTGATCTAAAGCTTTTGCATTGAATAAGTCTTATTGGAACACAAAGCACCAGCAAACATCTGCAAAAACATGATTTTTTTTTACTTAGTATTGATCTCTCTAAACCTAGAATACCAATTAAAAGATTGTATAATTTCTGAGATTCCTTCTAAAACCATCCTTCAAACTTTGTAACCTTCAGATGAGCTGGAGTTCGGTCTCCAGAAATCACTTGCTATGAAGCATCTTCAGTTGAGAGAAAGATTTGGGTAAATGATACCAGCACAATTTGTCCATGATAATTTCAGTCTGATAAACTACAGTTTGCCTCTGTACCAATGAGAGTAAAGTTGTGCCATATCCTTCCTTTCTTATTCTCTCTCACATACCTCAAAGCACCCCATGGACTTGGGGTTCCCTAGTTGTGTTGGCCTATTGTAATCCTTACTGGCATGGCTAAGTTGAGCTAGAAATTTGGAGAATTGACATCCAGGCAACCTGTCAATGAGGAATAAACTTATATTGGGTACACCTTTTAAGCCTGCTGCATGTATACAAACATAGACCTAGAGTGCATCCCTTAGGGGAAATTGTTACCCTACAACAGTCTACCAAGTCTTCAAATGTTACTACTTGCCATTAGCCGTTTTGTAAAATATGCACTAAAAGTCTGGGGGAGATGCAAGGAGAATTTTTTTTTCTATAAATCAGCCTAAGAATCGAGGGGGGGAAAATGTAGAGACCTACACAAGAAATCTGGTAGTTTTGCTATTGTGAAGTGATTTCCCTTAGCCAGTAGAAACTCATGGGTTAAAAAAAAATGGTCCAATTAGGATTTTAATAAAGGCAGCATGAGATAGGCAGTAAGAATTAAGTGCACTTTTCTGTAACCATACGGAAGGCTTTTAAAAGGGAATGTTTACAGCTCCAAAACATAGATAAATGTAGCTTAAGGGGAGGAGGAAAAATACATCACCCTCACCCTTCGGTGAATTGTTCCGTTAACAAATGTTCCATTTACTTCTGAAAAACAAGCCATGATTTAAGAGCTGACTGCAAAGAGAATTGTAATGCATGACCATGATCCAAATTTACAAGTCAAGCAAATAGTTCTTAAATCACTGCCTCCCAGTGTAAATCAAATCCAAGACTGGCTCAAACAAACACTGCCAATGTACCATTAAGCTATGTGCCAGGAGGATGGATAATATTTTTGTTTTCGTAAGGTTACATGGTCTGGACTGGAAAATCCAGATGACTCTTAATGCCTAGTGCCTACCGAGAGTTTTCAGTCTGCTAAATCCTTGCTTTTCAACTCGTTACATCTGAGCGGAGTCAACTGTCCTTTGGCCCCGTAACTTAGGGTAGATTTTGGACATTGCCATAAACACACAAGTGATGCTTCTCTCTCTCTCTCTCTCTCTTTCTTGTCACACTACTTGAGCACGGCACTCTTACATAATCCTACCACAAGGTCATTCTGCTGTGTGTTTTCCTACTAACTCATCTTGCAATTGGTGCCCTGTTGATTGGCATGCAGTGCAATTGTATTCCTATAATTTTTTTGGGCGGGGGGGGATTGGCCGGGAAAGAGAGGAAGAACAGTTAAAGGCCAGGACATCCTTTGATGTTTCTTCTTAGAACAAGGGACTTTAGAGATCTTCTATTCTATGCCCCTGCTCAAACAGGAAAATTTATACGATTTCAGACAAGTGGTTATCCAATTTCTTATTACAAAAACTCCAGTTTTTGAAGTGCCTACAACTTCTGGCTTAATTTAAGGGCTGGCTGTTCCATATTAAAGGACATTGTGATGCACACCAACCTCTTTTCTTCAAAAGGAATCTCCATGTGACATCTTTCCAACTTTGTTACTCACTCTTTAAGCCAGCCACTTAAACTGCCTTCCAAAAATCTCCACGGAAGGACCCAGAACGGTCCGGTGGAATAAAAAGGTATTTGAGAGTTCTCTCATTTGGCACAATTCCCACATGTTTAAGCAAGGAGGCCTTTTGGGCAGATGGCTCTTCACGAGAAAGGAGTCCAGATTCCTGCAAATATTGTTACGATATTGTGGCAGCCCTTCAGGGAACACAGTCTATGGATGATGAGAGTGGTCGGGACATTTTAGCCTGCTCGACTTAACAGCATGGAATAGATTTAGGGGTCTTAATGTTCTTTAAAAAGGGTTTGAAAAAGAAAGCCAAATAAAGGAACATAGGCTTGTTTCATTTAAAAAAATAAAACCAATTCCTCAATCCCAATTAGAAGAGAAAAATCATTATAAGAATAAAGAAAATCCTTCATGGGCAGATATACCAGTGAGTTTTAAGTACCTTGAAATGAACTCATTGATTCCTTTGTTAGCTTTCAAGCATCCTGCCTTCCTGAAAGAGCTCAGGGCATCTGGTGCAACTGTCCTTTCTTCAGTGTCCACACTGAAGGGACATCATCATCATCATTATCACCACAACCTCTTCAGTCGAATGCACTGACAAAGTGTTGTCTTCAATGTGCATCGATCAGGGCAAAATGCAATTGGAAAAAGAACTGGATCTCTGGCATGGCTGTTGAAAGATAAAGCTTGGCTTTAGGACATAGAATTAGTGGGAAGTAAATTTAGGGGTCCCATATAGTAGTAACTTTAGGCAGAAACTTGACTTAGAGTTCCTTTGGGAGACATGCAGTAATGGAAGAGATGGGTGGAGGTTTATATGCTATACTGCACATCCATTCAGCTACCCAACAGTGCAATCCTATTCAAGTCTAGGAAATTCAGGGGTATGTTCTACTGAATTACTTTAGGATTATTTCTACATAAATACCCAAGGATTGCAGATTAAACATCTATAGAGATTCTTAGTCATAGTTGTCTCAAATGTGCTTCTTCAAAAGGCAACTGAAATGTTTATTCTTTGAGGGAGAACGTGTGTTTCATTCCATGACTGCTAACACCCCCTCCAACTTTTCCATTCTCTTGGAAATCCTGCCCTTTTAACCGTGGGAAAGACAGGATAATTTTTCTTTCCTACCTTTGACATTCTTCACCTCAAAGATACCACCACACACCTTATATACATGTCTCACCTGGATCTCTGGACATCTTAATTTTCGGGGAAGGAGCCTTCACCAGTAGACTCCAATAATAATGAAATAGACAAGGGATGAAGAACGGGGATGATAAAATTGAGTGATACAAACTCTACAGCTTATTTTGATGAGTGGCCTCTTTTCTAGTCATTCAAGTTGGGATACTTGCTCTACCCTTTCATAACCTTAGCTTTCTCCAGATGTTTCTCCTGAGGACCACACACCAAACCCACCTGGAAAGTTTGCCTCTGATGACATTAGAGGGCAACTTTAACTAGCGCTTTGGCTTAAGAGAAATTGCTAGCAGTGCTACATATAGAGTATATGTATATTTTTCAGAGAAGAACATGGCTGTGCTTATACATTACACACTCCACCACCTTACATGATCTCCAATAGCTGTCAAGCAGTGCTTCTCAACATTGGTCACTCGAAGATGTCTGGACACCTTCAAGTCACCAAAGTTGAGAAACACTGCTGTACATTTTTCCCTGGTATTGATTTACATATTACATGATGACATTCATTGCTCTCATTCATTCAGAGTGAACTAAAGTGAATGAATAATGATGGTTTTTAATTGCTTGGGATTTTAGTTGAGAAACGTCTCAAGTAAACATCTTATTGAAAAATGCCATTTTCATTGGGAGCTGCAAGGCTGAAGTCAGATTGATTTCCAGCTTCCATGAGAAATAAATAGAGGGTGGGGACTTATACCTGTAACGTCCATTTAATGAAACCATTCCAAAGCACAAGATACTTCTTCGAATTTCAACATTTTCATTTTCTTGGATTTCATGCCTTTCTTGTGAGAAAGATCACAAGCAATGCATTGGGAGAGAAGGGCGGTGTGCCATATGCCAACCTATTTTGTCCTTCGTAACCAATTCCCAGTACAAAATACAGAAACAATAATAATAAAATTACAGCCTTCTTCAGATGCTCAAAAATCCGCATACCAAGGCGAGATGGGTTTCTTTGCTGTTTTCCCTCCACCTCCCCATGGGATGAGGAAGTCAACCTTACAACCACTTGTAACTAAAAGCGCTTACAAAAGGGGCTTTGTCTTCACCAGATACAGGTCATGCCAAGTGCAACTGGGGAAGAATCAGATCCCTCCTTCATGAAGCTTGAAGACCGAAACTCTGCTTCATACAAATCAGTCTCCTTCAATAAAGAACACTTTGTGTATAAATTGATTGCTTATACATGGAGCAAAATGTGATTCCTCTAAGTTGGTCATGCCCAGCACAATGCAATGGCCTACAGATTATCCATTGTCCTCCAATCAGCACTTCTGTTGTAGGGCAAAGCCAACTAATTGGCCCCCAACTGGACCCATCAGGACAATTGCCTCCATGTATTGGACCAATCAAACATTCAGGTTGAATTGTCCCCATTCCAGAGATGAGTGGTTGAATTATTGTTATTTTTTTAAAAGCGTTCCTTGTTCACCATAGTTTCATTAGCTCCGGATAGTGACTGGCAAACGAGGAGAAACAAAGATTTTTTTTCAGAGATATTTGAAACAACTTCTTCTGCATGTCTTTTTCCTGTAGAGTGGAGTTGACTACTGCTGGTCTTATGCAGGATAACGCTCCAAAGTCAGGTGCCCACTTCTTTCCAACTTGGCTCTCTTTCGCCTCACAGAAATTAAAATTGGTCCCCACAGAGAGTATGTTGTCTGCATCATACCACAGTCATCTGAACAGAATGCAGACTTGCCATTCAGGGAACGGATCTGATCACCAGGGTTATCGTTAGTATTATTTTGGTCCTCTTTCTTCATCAAACACCATTCTTTCAAATGAGAAGTATATTATTCTTCTATTTGCCTTCTGGATTAGGACTTTTTTTCCCCATAGGATATCAAGGCATCAGAAGGCACGATGTCAGTACACTAAAAAGGCCAAAGGTCTTTATGTTTTCCAAAAGTCTGACCCACAAGACTATTCAGTGATAACAAACAACATTAGTTATGGCTAATCCAAAAGTAATCAACATCTTTTTTTTTTTTTACAACTAGCTAGTTTTGTACAATTAAAAAGGGGAAATACAGTATCCATGACTTATAAACTTCAAAACTGATACCCCTCCGAATGTAAAAAGTTTCAGTTCATCTAAACGTGAGGGAGATAAAAAGAATACTCTTGTAATTTTAAGATGCACAAATGCAACCAAATGAGACTTATGGATGGTGGTAGATTTTGTTTTTTTTCCGGCTTAGCTTTTTACCTGTAACTAATGTAGCACTGTTTGGCAAGATACCGTCTACCGTACAGTATATTCAGCTACTCAGACAATGTGTATAAAATCTGACAGTTGTGTACAGTGTTAAGGAAGCTATTAAAATACTGCATCTTGTATTAGTATTAATACTAGTGGCAGAAATTCTACATAGAGGTTATGGACAACACACCTTGTAATTTATACTTTTTTTAAAAAGCAGTAAAATACCAGCAAGAAAGAAAATAAAACAAGAAGCAATGATCAGAAAAGCCAAAATGTTAGTGTTAACTTGGGCCTAACAGCTAGTAAACTTTGCTTCACCTATGTAGAAGCAACACTGAGCTATATGGATGACTTCATAAATTTTGCCTCCTGTTCTCGGAGTTTCTTGTTTCCTATTTCTGGGTATCTGGCAGACCTCATTCTAGTTTATTTGGTTCCAGTCCTGGGTGATAAGCAAGCCCCATATTATTCTCTCGTTTTCTGCAGGCTGGGTGGGGTTAGGTTGGCTGAGATTCAAGAGGAGAACCAAATCAAGCATGAAGGATCCAAGATGGCGCCAATGACAGCTCGGTGGAATGCTCTCTATTCTATAAGAGTCTCAAATCAGGGAATCTGGGACAGACACACACAGATAAACACAGAATCACATATTTATGAATGAGAGGATGCAAGTAAGGAAACAACTGATAGAATGGCTGTATTTTTGTATCTCCTCTGAATGACAACATGTGATTGTCATATATGGCAGGAACAATAGGCAAGGAAGGTTTTTTTAAAAGGGGGAGAGAAAATATCTCCTCAATCTTTTCCTTCTTTCCGCTCAAATGTACGGTCTGCCATTTTTTTTTCAACCACTACAGAGACTTAACTTTTCTTGAAACATCTCATTTTTTCCCATAAACAAGATTTTATGAAGACATCTGCGGAGATTCTTAGTCATCCAGGTCATGGTTATCCCAAAGGTGTTTCCCCCCCCCGCCCCCTGCCCCACAAGAGGCAACTGGACTTTCTTTGTTTTTCCTTGAAGAGATTCTCATCCAAGGAGCTTCATCAGTTCAGAACGCAAGAAGCTTCTTGGATGAGAAGTGAAATGTCTTCAAGGAAAAACAAAGTCCAGTGGCCTCTTGGAAAAAGTGCCATTGGGAGAAGATTTTATGAAGTTGATTAGGACGGGGCTGCACCAACTTTAGCAACCACGAAATGGTATCAGAATCCTAAAGAGTTTTATGCATCTTTCTTTGCTGCCATTTTAACATATTTTTGTGTTTATAATCCTCATTTATGCAGGATTCTTTATTTAAAAAATGTACTTGGTGGCTTCTTGGTTGAAATCCTTCATCTAACAGAGTGGAAGAGTGCCACCTGCAGAAAACTTGTCACTTTTGGTTTGGGTGATTTTTCTAAGCACAGCCTGAATGAGCTTCTAACCAGTTTTCGTCTATTCAATAAACTGAGTGGAGGATGCCTGAATTGCATTTCCTCACGTGAGTCAGAGTGACAAGATAAAGATCTGAGAAGGTTCTCAAGTGTTGGAACAGCTCTTGAATTGCAACTTTTTTTTCTTCTTTGCATAGTCCCTAGAAATGAGGAATCTTATGGATCTTATATCTCCTCATTTCTAGGTTGCTTGAAGTCTGCAAAGCAATCCTATATTATATCCACTTAGAACAGGGATCTGGGGGATTGTGGGAGTTGAAGTCCACCAGTCTTAAAATTTCCATGTTTGGAGACCCCTGACTTAGAACTTTCTGCCTTCTCTGCTGGGGATCAACAACTATTTTGAGACCCTATATGGAAGACGCATACTTCCATAATGATCTGGCAGGAAAGCCCACTTGCAAAACGTCCATTGACCAGAAGATAAACCAACCCTTCTCAGACGTTCTCTACTAGTTGTGTGCGTTTGTGTGTGCGCTCACGTGCATGCCCCTTCAAATCACTGTTGACTCCTGCCACCTGCCTGGACAATTCCTGCAATTTTCTTGTCAAGATTTCAAAAATGGTTTGCCATTGTCTCCTTCCTAGGGGTTGAGAGAGAGTTGTCTTCATGCCTAAGGTGGGACCAGAACTCCTGGTCATCCAGTTTCTAATCGAATGCCTTAACCACTATACTGGTGTTTGTCAAGGTTAGATCTTTCTGGATTTCTGGATGTGACCTTTCTTACCTAATGCAGTAAAGGAGGTGTGGCATAGCAAGTCAAAAATGTTTTCTCACAGGTGTGTAGGCTGTGACTATGGAGATTCTCAGTGATCCAGGTCATGGCTGTCCCAAAGATGCTTTCTTAAAAGGCAACGGGCTTTTTTTTTTCTTCCTTGAACAAGTTTCGCTTCTCATCCCTCAAAAAGTTTCTTGGATGTAAAAGCAAAACATACAGTTGCCTTTTGAAAATGCACTTTTGGGATGAGCATTAGCTGTGTCTCAAAGGAGAGGCCTTTTTGAAGTCACATTCATTTGTAAAAGCTTTCCACAGTGATGGATAGAGTGCCATTGACACAGGGATCTATCAAGACTGCTCAAAATCCCAGCCTTTGGACACCACATTTTAAAATCTGCATTCTGCAGGGGTCTCTTAGTTCATACCTGTTATTCTTTTACCTGGTAGATTATTCATTTCTTTTAAGATGCCCTTCCCCAACTGACTATCTTTCAGATGCAATGAGGTTATAACTCCCAGAATTCTTAGCCAATAGGAACATTAGCCTCACAAAGCATTCAGGCCATCAGTAGCAAGCATTAGGCCCACCCAATATATGTTATTCTTGATAGGAAGGCATCGTTATTGATGTATGATTATGTTTGAATGGGATATCCCATTGGGGGCATGCTAGCTTCCAGTTGAATAGGGTCTGGGCAAGTAAAATGAATATAACATAAACTTTGATTGTCACCACTTGCAAATAGCAGTAACACCTTTGTGGTACAGGTGCTGCTCATGATGTTGTATATAATTGGTGGAGCAGTGTTTCCCTATTTAATGTCATCCATAATTCCAAACGAGCAAGATTATTGGTAGTCCTGGTCAGAAATTATCAAGTTTGTAGCCCAATAGATGAACATCAGTGCTAGTGAGTGTGGGGTGTGCTCTGTGTTGTTTACACAGTGCCCACAGTTTCCTGCCAGCGTTGGAGAAACTGTAAACCTGAAAATCCAAGTAGCTTTTTCCTTGGAAAAACCAAGCACAATACAACCCTGGCAGGACAAGCTGCTGTATATAAACAGGCAGCATACCATACCCTCATTAACACTGATGATATTACCTAGCTGGGCAATGAAACTTCTGCAAGAAAAACAACCCAGCTCAGAGAGCACCAAGGACTTCACAATTTCTAGAAGTATAAAATTATAGTTGCTATGATTGACACTAAGCCTGCCCCCAAATGGACAGGTTTTTTATGGACATGATTATCCCCAACGAATTGGGAAAACGTCAGTGTTAGCATGCAAGTACAACCTGAGTGCAGCCAATTAGGTACAGGTAGTCCTTGCCTTACAACCACAATGAAGCCCCAAATTTCTGTTTTGCTAAGCGAGTCATTCGTGAAGTGAATTTTGTCCCCTTTTGCGACTTTCTTGCCAGGCTTGTTAAATGGATCCCTGCAGTTTTGTTAAGTTGGTCACATGGTTGTTAAACGGACCTGGCTTCCCCGTTGACTGTGCTCATCAAGAGGTCGCAAAAGAAGATCATGTGATCCTGGGACGCTGCAACCATCATAACGCAGAGTCAGTTTGCCAACGGTTGTGTGAAAAACGGTCATAAGTCACTTTTTTCAGTGCCTTTGTCATTCGGAATGGTCATGAAATGAACCATTGTAAGTCAAAGACTACCTGGATCTCTTTCCAATGGGAATATGTCACAATGATGTGGTACAAGTTAGCATTGCCCAGTGGAAAACAGACTCAAAGTGGAGAGCGATTCCTGTAACAGCAGGAATCTGTTGTACTACTACTTTACTACTGTATACTACTAATTACTTAACTAGTAGCCAGGGATTTCTGCTCTGGGATCTGCTTTCTTACTCAAAGCTCTTCGGTTATATTTCCTCCTAAAATAGGTGTCAAATCTTTTGACTCAACCATTTTTCCTTATTCTTGTCTTGCAGTATAGGTAGAACTTTGTGAAGTTTTGACAGGAAAACCTATCTGCTTTGCTTTGAAGTTTGCCTTGACTTTTGATTCTCCTCATTGGAATCAAAACCATGCTCTGTTTTATAGCACTTGGTCACTTTCCTCAAGTGGATCTCCTATTGCTCTGATAATACTGATAAAATATCAGAGCCATTAATTACTGTATCACACTGTATCACTTAGAGTGGTGCAGTTGGCCTAGAGGTGGATCACTCGCCTCACAATCAGGAGGTGAGGAGTTCAATTCTAGGTATAAAGGCAGATGTTTCTCTCTCTGGGCACTCTGAGAATGTGTCTGCTGAACAAAACTCCGCATTGGTGAAAGGAAGGGCATCTGGCCATTAAAACACTCTGTTAGCTCCATTCAGTTCCCCAGATTCCACCCTGCAAAGAGTTAAAAGAAGATGACCGCAGCAGTACCTTATCAGTTTAATGGTGTTAGCCTTATAACCTCATTCTACCTCAGGGTTTCTCAACCTTTGTGATTTGAAGACGTCTGGACTACAACTTCCAGCATTTCCCAGCCAGCAATGTTGAAGTCACATCTTCAAGTCACCAAGGTTGAGAAACCCTGTTCTGTCTTATTCAGAGATCCTTCCTCTTGACATTACTAGGAGTTGGATAAAAGGAGCCTGTGCTACGGATGTAGTAATCCACATCCATTTGCTTAGCAGAATCTAACACTGTAGTTTACCCTGGAAATATTGCATCATACAGAAGGTGGCCATTATGATTATTATTATTATTAAATCTCAGTTCTTTCTCACCATTTCCTATGCTTAAAAAATGAACATGTCCGGGTGAAAGGTTGAGCTAGCTTTCTCCTGACACAATGGTTCTCTGTCTTATGACAGTGCTTTTCAGTTTTTGAGCCGAGATATAGGAACGTTGGACAATGCCTATTATCGGTGGAGCTTCTTGGTCAAGGGATGGCCCCTGGAATTCCATATATGAAGTTTCAGATCTGCTGCTCCCCTCAATTTAAAAGGGTCTCTGGGATGGGAGTGACCTCAGGTCAAAAGGTTAGTCTATTGGTTCAGAATGACCAGCTGGATCAGATCATCTTTGTTCACGTCTCTCTCTCTCTAAACCTCTCTCTCTTGCAATCTTTGGGAACACTCTTCAAAGAAACCAGCGCCACTTCAGTGTGTTTCATGAATCAGTTGGTCCTTGTTGGCGTTATCTTCTTCTTAAAAGTGGGAGCTGCATTAAGACATGAATTGGAGTTCTGCATTTTTCATTCCTCCACGGTCCATACTGAACTGACCTGGTTGCCTTTTAGTATTCATCAATGAACCTGAAGAGGGGCTCATTCTCTAAAATGCTTTTCCTTGGCCTCTTTTGATTTTGAGTCACCACTGGTGGGGTGGGGTAGCATTTCACCCACCCATCCGCCCTCCAACCTTTACAACCACTTCATTTCAAAGTGATGTCATGCAATGTAAACACATGCGTCCAATCCAAGCATGCTGCTACAACTTTACAAGGCTAAAAAAAATTGTGAGAGAGAGAGAGAGAGAGAAAGAAAGAAAGAAAGAAAGAAGAGAAAAGGAAGGCAGGAAGGAAGGAAGAAAAGAAAAAAAGAGTTAACATTTTAAGGATATCTAAAGAAATAAAGCAAAAACTCACTTCTGGAGCAGCACAAACACAGACCAATTATAAACTAAATTGTGCTATATATCCGTATATACCTATATATATTTCTATCTCTATATATAGATATATATGTGGGTGGGCATATGTGCGGATGTGGGTGTACGTAGATTGAGTAAGAATGGCACTGAATCAAAGGAATTGGGACTTCTATCTTGGTTTCTTTTAAGTCCACAGTGAAAGTATAGAAATATAGGCCTGCCTGGTTGCTGGGGCAACTTGTGACACTTGTCAATAGAGTTGACCTTCATCTCATCCAACTCCCCACATATGTTCACATACGCCTCTGTGTTTCTTTCCAACAGCCTCCAAAGTGGGTTTTGAATGTAGAAAAATCAATTGGAAACCAGCCTGGTCCGTCCTGAGGGGTTTAGAGGCATGGGGGCACCAGAAAAAGACCACTCTTGCGTCTTGGTCACAAATGTGGAAGTTCCCTCCGCTAGGCTCTTGAGGACACTTTTCCTTCCTTCTTTAAGAATCTTCTTCTCCAGTCGAAACCACTAGACGCATGGCAACAGGCAGGTGATCTGTGAGTCCTGCCAATTGGGTAATAAAACTGAATTCTTCTACTTCCTGCAAAGGGAACAACGAAAGAAACATATATATATATTTATTTTTTTAGAAAGAGCAAACGAAGGTCTTAGTAATCTTCAGGGGCTCTGAGGCTCCCTCCTGTGGAGTCTATCAAGCCCCTGAATGAGGTCTGGCTGAAAGGGAGGTCTCCTTCTACAAATCAGCTTGGTCATTATTCGATGGCACAAGGTGATTACAAAAAAATAATAATGCTGCAAGCTGTCAAGGGTTTTAATTATATTGGATTTAGAATATTTATAGCTCAGGGTTGAACTGGGGGGAAGGGTTCTCTAAGCTTGGTTGTTTTCTTGCAGATGCTTCATCATCAAAGCAAGTATTATCAGTGCTAGAAGGGTTTGTTGGGGGAAGAGGAGGAGGAGAAGGAGGAAAGGAGGACTATGGGTGCTTGTGCTCTCTGAACTAGGTTTTCTTGCAGAGGTTTTGTTACCCAACTAGGTAATGTCCGTCAGGGGTAGAAGAAAGTACCAAGAGCCTCAGTGGCACAGAGGTTAGAGTGCAGTACTGCAAGCTATTCCTACTGCAATTTGACAGATCGAATCCCACCAGACTCAAGGTTGACTCAACCTTCCATCCTTCTAAGTTCAGTAAAATGAGGACCCAGATTGCTGGGGGACAATATGCTCACTCTGTAAACCGCTTTGAGACGGCTGGAAAGCACTATAAAGCAGTATATAAGTCTAAGTGCTATTGCTATTATGCAAGCATTTTTAAAAATATATTTATTTTCGTTTATCATAAAAGGTAAAGAATACAAAACAGAAAACTCAGACAATCAAACATGAAATAACAATCCTACTCAAGGAACCACCACTGTATATAAAAAGAGAGCAAACCAGACTCCCACCGAGCACTGATTATGTTACCTAGTTGGGTAATAAAATGCATGCAAGAAAACCACCAAAGTCAGAGAGTGCCTAGGCCCCTACATTGCATTTGCCTTCTAAGCAAAAAGAACTCCCAGGACCCCAAATATACGTCCCAACTCATCTGCACAACAATTTAGTGAAGAACTAGAGGGGGCTGGTCTGAAGAAAGGAAAAAGAGAATGAAACAATTATAACATAAATTAGCTTTCTTTGTACATAAGTACATGGATACTTCCAAAACCATTGGCATTCATATTTGTCCCCAGATTCTGGAATTCGGAATATGTTGTATATACCTGCTTCATAACAATATACTCACACACATACACCTGCTCATACATACACACACACATGCATTTAAATATATCACTCTTCTCAAAATGGGCTCTTCTGCACAGATTTCAGTAGGGTAGTTCTTAGCTAAAATCTGCACGAGAATATTAAGAAATGCTAGATTGTTGACATTAGAAGGATATGATCTGTTGTTGGGGTGGCATGCTTTTTTATGGTATAAAGGAACTAAAACACAAGGGTATTTTAGAAGACATATACGGGAGTCTCTGTGGTTAAACTGGGAGAAGAGTAAAAGGCAATGCTATTTGAAAATTCCAGTCTGGCTATCAACTATTGAAGCATTTTCCTATCCTATAATATGTAAAAAGGAACAAACAGTTAGATATGGTGAAATATTGAATGAAAAGGGTGAACTTAAATCTATGCAAAAATTAGAGGAACAAGGTATAAAGATGAATTGGTTTTCATATACGCAAATACATTCAAGGTATGACAAAGATTTTAAAACAGAAGGTTTCTATGATAAACTGACTGACTTAGATAAGATTTTGACAGGTACTGATGAAAAGGTGATTAAAAATTGCATGGATATTTATTAGAAATTAAACTAGAAGAAGAACAAGTTAAAGAAACAATGATTGCTTGGGGAAAGAATTTTGGATATGGGATTGATTTAGAGAAATGGCAAAAATTGTGGTCTCAAAATTATAAAATGACTATGTCAACAGCATATAAAGAAAATTCGTATAAAATGTTTTACAGATGGCATTTTCCCCCAACAAGAATAGCAAGAATGTTCAAGGACAAATCTGAAAAATGTTGGAAATGTCATCAGGTACCTGGCTCATATTATCATATATGGTGGACTTGTGCGGATGCTAAAAAATATTGGACTAAAATCCACACATGGTTGGAAAAAATGACAAAAAAGCATATAGACTTGAAACCAGAGATATTTTTATTGGGAATTTTACCTGAAATATATAGTAAAGAATTGAAATATCTGATTGTAAATGTATCAACAGCAGCTAGGATTGTATTTGCCAAAAACTGGAAAAATGAAAAAATACCATCGCAGGAGGAAATTATTAAGAAAATATTGGAATGTGCTGAAATGAGTAGATTGACATTTGAAATCAGAGAACAAGATGACAAACAATTTTATAAAATTTGGGATCTATTCTATCAATGGTTAGACAATAAAACATAGCAATGAAATATGTAGATTTTTAGAAAATAATGAATATATAAAGATGTATTTTTTAATTATATCTACAAAATGATTGTAGGATAGATTTGAGATGATAATATGAACTGTCATAAAACAAATTAAGTAAAATATGGATTATCTCGTAAAACATGAATGAATAATAGTATAGTCAAATGATTGATTAACAATGATATTAATGTACTTAATATTTGATTGACAATATAAGAATATATACAATGTAATTGTAACTGAAGACTACGAAGTGGAAGCACAAAACAATTTGTAAACCAACCGACACACTGTATGGAAGATGGCTTGATGTTTTTATGTTTTGTTTGTCTACGTTTGTCTTAAAAAACAATAAAAAAAATTTAAAAATAAAATAAAATCTGCACCAGAACATTGGGGATGAAATAAAGCCTGACAGATAATTAAATTTAGATCTTTCCCTGAATTCAGGGCACATCGTGCAACATCTACAGCTTGGAAAGATCAGATTCTCCCTTCCACTTATATTGTTGAGCCCTTAACATGCAAATTTCTTACTTGGTATTCCTGGTGGGAAGAGCCTTGTATCATGAAGCACTTTTCCTTACCGCGGACCTGAAATTTTAGCTTTAAATGTCATTAAAAGCAACTTACTGTTTTCCACTCCAGGTAGAGTCCTTCCTTGCTGTAGAGCAGGTAGTCAATCCTCCTCCCGTTGCCTTTCAGCGCCCCCTTCCTCCCTTTCTGACTCGAGGCCTGGCTCTTACTGGCCGGAAACACAAGGAAGGCTTTCCGTCCGTCTTCGCTTTCCATCGTCCTGGTTTGCAAACACACAAGGAGGTTTTAGGTCAGCGCAGCTCTAGCTCAGTCTCATCCATCACAATTCTGCTCATAAAGCAAGTGTGGCTTCCCATTACATGGAAGGGCAAGAAGCTTTTAAGAAGGGGAATGAAATCACTCATTGGTTGGGAAGGATGTTCATGCAGCAACCCTTGTTTGGGCAAAGTCACGGTGGAATCATAGAATCGGTCACAGAATCATAGAATCACTCGCTGAATCATACTCATAAAATCAGTCATAGAATCAGTCATAGGATCAGTCATAGAAGCAGTCATAGAATCATAGAAGCAGTCACAGAATCATAGACTCAGAATCAATCATAAAACCAATAATAACATCAGTCATTAAGTCATAGAATCAGTCATAGAATCATAGAATCAGTCACTGAATCATAGAATCAGTCATTGAATCATAGAATCATAGAATCAATCACAGAATCAATCACAGAATCAATCATAGAATCAGTCATAAAATCAGAGAATCATAGAATCAGTCATAGAATCATAGAATCAGTCATAGAATCATAGACTCAGAATCAATCATAAAACCAATAATAAAATCAGTCATTAAGTCATAGAATCAGTCATAGAATCATAGAATCAGTCACTGAATCATAGAATCAGTCATTGAATCATAGAATCACAGAATCAATCACAGAATCAATCACAGAATCAATCATAGAATCAGTCATAAAATCAGAGAATCATAGAATCAGTCATAGAATCATAGACTCAGAATCAATCAAAATCAATCATAAAACCAATAATAAAATCAATCATTGAGTCATAGAATCAGTCATAGAATCACATAGAATCATAGAATCAGTCAGAGAATCATAGACTCAGAATCAATCAAAATCAATCATAAAACCAATAATAAAATCAATCATTGAGTCATAAAATCAGTCATAAAATCAGAGAATCATAGAATCAGTCATAGAATCATAGAATCAGTCATAGAATCATAGACTCAGAATCTATCAAAATCAATCATAAAACCAATCATAAAATCAGTCATTGAGTCATAGAATCAATCACAGACTCATAGACTCAATAATAAAATCAATCATAGAATCAATCTAGAATCATAGAATTAGACTCATAGAATCATAGAGCTGGAAGGGACTTTGGAGGTCTTCTAGCCCAACCCCGTGCTTCAGGCAGGAGACTTTATACCATCCCATTCAAATGGTTGTCTGGTCTATTTTTGAAAACTCCAGTAACGGAGCACCCACAACTGCGGGAAGCAAGCTGCTCTATCGATTAATTGTTCTCACTGTCCAGAAATTTCTCTTTACTTTCAGGTTGGATTTCCCTTTAAAACATTCTTACTCCTTATCCTGCCCTCGGGGGCTCTGGAGAATAAGTCAGCTTCTCTGTGAGAGCCCCTCAATACTGGAGGACAGTTATCATGCCCCCCCCCCCATCCAAATCTTCTTTTTTGTTAAGCTAAACACACCCAGCTCCCTCATCTGCTCCTCTTGGACTGTCTGGTTTGGTTTTGCAACCCAACAACACAGACACAGACTTCGGAGAGTAATTAGGACTGCAGAAAAAAACAATTGCTACCAACCTGCCTTCTATGGAGGACCTGTATACTGCACGAGTCAAAAAAGGGCTGTCAAAGTATTTACAGACTTCTCATATCCTGGACATAAACTGTTTCAACTCCTTCCCTCAAAACGACGCTACAGAGCACTGCACACCAGAACAACTAGACACAAGGACAGTTTTTTCCCCAACGCCATCACTCTGCTAAACAAATAATTCCCTCAACACTATCCAACTATTTACAAAGTCTGCATTACTATTACTATTAATTTTCTCAGCATTCCTATCACCCATCCCCTCCCACTTGTGATAGTATGACTGTAACTTCGTCGCTTGTATCCTTACGATTTTTATTGACTATTTCCTAGTATGATTAGATTTCTTATTGTATGCTATGACTATCATTAAGTGTTGTACCTCATGATTCTTGACTCTTGACTAATTTATCTTTTCTTTTATGTACACTGAGAGTATTTGCACCAAAGACAAATTCCTTGTGTGTCCAGTCACACTTGGCCAATAAAGAATTCTATTCTATTCTATTCCATTCTATTCCATTCACCATCGTACTAGGCCTTTTGTTCTTTTTCTCTGCACTCTTTCTAGGGTACAGCATCTTCTTTTTTCGTGTGTCATAGCAAATAGCTGCACTCTCAAACAGCAACAGCTTTTACAATATTACTAGTACGGCAGCTACAACTTTCACCAATGCTCCCTGCTATTTTGGAGGGTCGGGGGCAGAGATGGGAGCAGCCAACCTCTCTTCGATCTGGTTGGAGACACACTGGAATGAAGAAGATGCTACTTGCTGGCCCTTGACTGCAGCTCAGCTTTCCATTTATGTTCCGCTCAATTTAAACAAAACAAAATTGGAAGGAAGACTCCAGGGGCATGGTAGGGGTCATATTGCCTGGTTGTAGTATGAGCAGCTAACACTTGATCGGCTGGCTGCTCTATCTTCAAGGAAAATAGGGCTGTGAAATAGGCAGCTGTTATGAAATGATTTCTTTTTTTAAAAAAAAAGATGAAATAAGTAAATGGTTCCCTGCTGGATTTCACCCAATGCTCATTGTAACTAGCAAGACTATTAGTTGACCAATCTCATTCTATAAGAACTTAGGAGCCCTAATTTACAGTATGTGTCAACTCATAAAATATTTCTATGGTCTTTTTAGAGTTGCAAAACCAAAACTGCATTCCATAAATGTTTTCAAAGATAGTTCACTAGGTGACTGAAATTTCTGCCATGCAAAATTCTAACTGGAGAGCATGATTGATGATTCTGGGCTATGGATGTGTCCCATTGGAGAATATGAATTATGATACCCCCAGAGGGGTGGGGGTGGGGG
This sequence comes from Pseudonaja textilis, assembly GCF_049901715.1. Lineage (NCBI taxonomy): Eukaryota > Metazoa > Chordata > Lepidosauria > Squamata > Elapidae > Pseudonaja > Pseudonaja textilis. Next base: position 6,040,447 of record NC_142000.1, read on the forward strand.
GAGCAGGTTCAAGGGTGACAGTGACTGATGTGTCTCAGAGTCGGTTACACCCAGGTCATGCCGACATGTTGACTTCCAATAAATCTTTTGAAATTTTGGGAGTTTGGCTCAAGACTCATGTTTTAGATGGGGGGAATTGCCAGAAACCTGACAGTATGGTATACACACACACACACACACACACACACACACACAAGTCTGATGCCCGGATATCAGTTCATTCTAATAAATATGGTCCTGGTCAGGGGTGGGATACAACAGGGTTAACTACCAGTTCAGGATTTACGAGGTTCGGTGATTTATTATGTGCTTCCCTGCACGCTGCGAGCTGCATGCCTGTAAATTGTCATCAGCACACTGTGTGCAGAGAAGCAGCCTTTGAAACAGCCCTCTGTTCTTGTTTTGTTAACTGCAGCTGTGCCTCGTTCAGCAGCTGAAGTTGAAAAATCAGGAAATAAAGATCAGGTAAGAGCCCGGGTGGGTGGGCAAAAACATCAGCAGACATAGAACCGGTTCTATGTCTGCTGCTTGCTCTTCAGAGGTGGACAGAACTGGTAGGAACCCACCCCTGGTGTCATTGGGTTGTTAGCCAACCATATATTTAGTGGTGTCCTTTTTGGGTGTCATTGTCATTTTTATTCTTTCCGATAGACTCGTGTCCTACAAACTTCTAATCCACTTCAAATCCACTTAATCCTAAAGGAACTAATTGAACGTGCTTGGTTTCCATTTTGGTGCTTTCAAATTACACTTCTCACCTTGCAAATTCCTATTGCAGGCACCCTTGTAAAATAAGAAACTTTTATTTCAATAAAGGCACCGTCAGAGGTGGGACTTCCTTGCGGCTTTTTGTCTGACCGCAGCTTTCCTTTCGAAGCTACCTGTGAAAGTTTGACATTTTTCTTCCATATTTAGAGGACAGTTTTTCACACGGAAGAAGTTATTACTGAGAGTTATTACTCTGTTCAAGGCTAGAATAAACAAGCTGGTATCTTAATATACCTGCACCCTAAAAATTACCGATATCTCTAAGGTATAACACACTTGCCATCCAGATGGGCCCAAAGAGATGAACAATTACAAAAACTCTACATAGTTTAAAATCAAGTAGCTTAAAGCCACCATTATAGTAAGGTAAGCTCAGTTTGGCCAAAGAAATGAGAACATAAAACACAGAGTAATAGGTTTGGAAGAGACCTTGGAGATCATCTAGTATACCCCCTGGTTGAGCAGGAGACTCTATACCACGAGTGTCAAACTCAATTTCATCAGGGTTGTGTTTGACCTTGGGGGGTAGGGGAGCGTGGCCAGGGTGTGTGTGTTATGGCCTCTGGTGGCCTGAGCATTCTGCCAGCGATAACGGGCTCCCAAGCTCTGTTTTCGGCTGCAACGGCTTCTTGCAACCCTCTGCCAGCAAAAACGGGGCTAAGGAAGGCCACGGGTGGCCCCATCTCCAAGCTCTGTTTTCCCTGGCAGAAGGACCACAGGACAGTCCTTTGCTTATTTTCACAGTTGCCCGGCAGGCCAGATCTAAGTACCTTGCGGGCCAGATCTGGCAACCCGGGCCTTGAGTTTGATACTCCTGCACTATACCATTCCTGACAAATGGTTGTCCAATCTCTTCTTGAAAAACCTCCAGTGATGGAGCATCCGCAACTTCTGGAGGCAAGTTTTTTCCCACTGGTTAATTGTCCTCCCTGTTAGGAAGTTTCTGCTTAGTTCTAGGTCAGATCTCTCTTTGATAACCTTCCACCTGTTACCTCTTGTCCCTGCCCTCAGGTGGTTATAAGTTGACCGCCTCCTCTCTGTGGCAGCCCCTCGTATACTGGAAGACAGTTATCGTGTCAGCCCTAAATCTTTAATACCTACGCTTTTATTGGATTCACTAAATAAGGGCACAGAACCCTTAAGTTATGTTTTTGCCAATTCTTCGTCTCATTCTGTGATTCGTATTCTACTATTGTTAGTTCTGCATACTGGTGTAATAATGTTTTGCAGTTTTGCAAGATGCTATTGTGTGTAGGATTAACCTGAGGTTACTTTGGTATTTGTATTCAGTCTGACACTGCTTGTAAATTGTAAATCTCTTCTTCTTACCCCCCCTCCCTCTCTTCCTCCCCTTCCACTCCTCCTTCCTCCTCCTCCTCCCCTCCTTCTCTTCCCCTCTTCCTCCTCCCCTCCTCCTCTTCCTCCTCTTCCTCCTTTTCTTCCTCCTGCCATAACGTAAACTGGAAACGAACTTGGTTATAAACATTTTTCAAATGAATACATAACGTGGGGAGAAAAACAGGAAAAAAATCAGATAACACCCCACCATTCAGTAACTGACTCCACTAGAAAAAGTATGACCAACTCTCAAACACAGCTTGTCCTCGAAATACAACCATAATGTAATCTGCCAAATTACAATTGTAAAATGGGTCAGTAATACAACCAATCAGATTTTTCGATATATATATCGAAAATATATATTAGCAATGGTTGTTAAGCAAAAATAGCAAAAAAAATGTATGTGTTTATCTCTGATGACCAATTTAATCACTGTCACAACTTTACAACCATAATTCAGTGTAACGATTACAGTTGTTATTTGAGGACTACCTGTAAGGGAATAAGAATGAAAAGACAGGATTGCAATAAAGGAGGGCTGAAATCAAAAGAAGTGACTGAAACAGAGATGTTAGCACTAACCAACCTGTTAGGTGAAGACAATAATTTAGAAGAAATGTCTAAAGAAAGTTAAGAATGGAGAGTGGAAAATCTTGAAATATTAAAAATAAAAATAAGGTCAGCTGGCATGCTAATGAACTGACAGTTGAAAGAGAGGGTGATTGATCATTTTGTTTTCTCAGATTCAAGAATAGAAGAAGACGTGCAATCATGTGGTGGAGAAGACAAGCTACCTACCCTCTAGGGAGAAAAACTTTGGAAAAGTAGACATGATGAAGAAGGGCAAGGGTATTTCAGGGACAACAGAGATCAGAATAGTTAAAGCGGGATTAATTCCAGTTCTAAAGCATAGCTCTTCAAACTGGATATTGCATAAAAGAGAGAGAGAGAGAGAAAAGAGAGAGCCCTTTGAATTTAGGATTTGGTAACTCTCTCTTTAGTGTAAGGTTACATTCACAGAATCTTGCAAGGCTGCAGATCTATCCCTCCCCCATTCATCTTAACAGTCCAAGATACTAGGGAGGTTTCCTTAGCATTGGGTGCACTCCTGTTGCTTCTGCAGACTCAGCCACCCCTGATCTGACTGTTGACTAAAGGGATGCTCTTCCTGCTGTCTCCCAAGGCCATCCCCTCATACCATTCCATGACTGAAGTCTTGTTTATCTTTATTACTATGTATATGTGTAACTTTATCTCTATCTATCTAAATCTATCTATCTCTATCAATCTCCATCTCTATATTTCTATCTAACTCTATTTCTATCATATCTATCTATCTATCTATCTATCTATCTATCTATCTATCTATCTATCTATCTATCTATCTATCATCTGTCTGTCTGTCTGTCTGTCTGTCTGTCTGTCTGCCTGCCTGCCTGTCTATCTATCTACCTCCCTACCTCCCTACCTAATCTAGTTGTTCGGCTGTAACTGTATCTTCACAACCCCATGAACCATAACACTTCAAGCTGTGCCTTCACTGTCTGCCAAATTCATGTTCATTGCATCAATCACACAATCTAACCATCTCATCCTCTGCCATCCTCTTCTCCTTTTGCCTTCCATCTTTCCTAACATGAGGGCCTCTCTTCTCATTAGGCGGCCAAAGAATTTGAGCTTGAGCTTGAGAATCTGATCTCTGTCTGTCTGTCTTTCTCTCTGTCCCTCTGTTTCTCTCTCTCTCTCTCTCTCTCTCTCTCTCTGTGTGTGTGTGTGTCTCTCTCTCTCTCTCTCTCTGTCTCTGTGTCTCTGTGTGTCTCTCTCTTTCTGTGTGTCTCTGTCTGTCTATCTCTCTCTCTCCCTCTCTCTCCCTCTCTCTCCCCCTCCTTCCCTCCCTCTCCCTTAAATAGTAGGACAGAAAAAACAGTGCAATTTTCTTGGGAAAGTTATGGGCTTTTACTTGTAGCAAGCAGAGCTGGTGGGCATTTGTCTATGTGGACCTCAAGTATCAGACCCAACCTGGTGGCATGTGCCTTAAGTGGGCTATACGTAGTTCTACCAGTTGGATAAATTCATTATAGTCCTAAAGGGCTGAGATGATGTACAACCTGGTGAAGATGTAGAATTGATGATAAGATTATTCCCGAAGAAATGTACTTGACATGAGAATTGTTGTTAGCCAAATCATCAATTAGACTACACTCTGAAAAATGAGTCCCTACCTTTTAGAAGCAAACCTCCATAACATTGGAAAGTCTGCAGCTCCTTTTCTAGAAAATTAGAAATACATTAAAATAATTGCTGCCATTTATTCTTATTACTCATCTGTTATCAGGCTTCTAAATGTAAAATATCCTCTTAACATTTTCTGACGTTTATCTCTAGAGGCCTAATATATTAATGCCTGCTTGCCATTTCTGGTTAATTTAAGTTTCATGGAATCAA